>NC_044905.1:80766711-81078796 GCF_001633185.2 Quercus lobata
TAAGCAACTAGTGCTGATGAACTCTAGGTCAAATGGCACTTCCTCCCCTCAAAATAATGCAATGGAGGGTAAGATCATGAGTTTACAACTCACTAGGTGCGTGTATAACTTACCAAAAAAAAAAAAAAAATTTAAAATAGAGAGTGAGAAGTTGAGCAACTAGTATAATATTAGTGCAATCTTTTAAAACATAAAAGATAAGAACTGCCCAGTAAAAAAGTTGTTTTTATCTAGTCTTAGTGATTAAAGAATTATCATACCCCGCAACTGACATCAACTTTACAGGTTTCTCATGCCCATACAGAGTAGCCTTTAAAGCACTCTTGCCACGCTTGCCACTGGAGTTAAGGGACCAAAGGCGAACAGTACCATCTTCCCCTCCACTTGCCAGTACTTTGCCAATACCATCACCTAACAATTTATCTGACAAGGTAGTGACTGGCCCATTGTGACCCCTAAAACATCGTTGGCAAGAACCCTATAATGAAACCAAGATATCGAGGATCAAAAATAGGTAGAAACAAGATCCCAGTAGATAAACAATATCCTCCTGTCACCAATAATAACAACAATCACCATGAGACCAAGTAATGAAATAGAAATCAGAACTAATATTTGTTCCTCCAATTGGTTCACTGCAGTGAATGCAAGTATTGAGGATCAAGAACAGAGATCACAAATATCCACAAATTTCACTAATCCTTTGCTACAGGGTATCAAATCAACATTAATTTATGAATTACCCTCCACCATAGACGAATGGTGTGGTCACAGCTTGAGGTGACCAACACATTTTCTTCACTTTGTGTTTCACTTCGAAACAGAGAAGTTTCATTAAGGGGAAACAACCTGCAATTAAATGATTATAATAAAAGATTAAGCAACAATTCTTTTTATTTTATAATAATGGATAACCATTTACAGATGGAAATTGGAACTATGCTAATAAGCTTCACATGATATGTTAAATTGATCTAAGGCTCATGTTTTGATGTGCGGTATAACAAAGAAAAGAATTGTTTGAGACCACATCTATCTTTAAACTAAATCCATTTCTAAATTTTGCACATTTCCAAAAAACATTTACAAGCAGAGAATTCTTGTTTGAAAATATGTAAAATGGAAGTCCAAGGGCGCAACCTATAATAAAATATATAACGCCAAATGGCTATTTAGCATAGTCTATCAGCCTCAAGACTAGTTATCTTTTTATAAAATTCATGGGAAGAAAATACTCTTGCAAAAAGGAGCCACTGATGAAAATATAAATTGCTAATACGATGCCACTTATAACCTTTCCTGTTATAGTTCTTCAAACATCCCAGTTAAGTCCATTTGTTTGTTTCTATACACATAGGAATCCATGTCCTACATTATCCTAGAAAATTATAAAGAAGATATTTGAAGATATTTGTACCCACCCAGTCCAGTTTTCAGCCTAACATGCTACTAATAACACAACTTGATTACAAGTTTTACAGTGAAATGTAAATGACCTTGTAACTAATAATGGCAGTGTGAATACATGCACGTGGCCCTCACTAATGCTTGAGAAATTATTATATCACTGCATGTAACATCAACTTCGGAACAAGAGAAATGGCATGTAAGATTCTTACCTCATACAAGTTATTCTTGCGGAATGATCACTTAGCATGAGGAGAGAACTACTCTCACATAAAAAGCAATTGATCTTTCTCATTTCAATCAATGAGCCCTAGTTTAACGCACACAGCAAAGTCAACGTCAGAATGAATTTGAAAGTTCAGAAATACTAAATTATCCCCCCCCCCCCCCGGGGGCATTTTCCTTTCTTTTTACCCCTCTTCAAGCAATAGTTATAAAAAGTGTCAAAACGTTATAAAATCCTATCGACGAGAAACAAAACCTCAAAATATATATCATGAGACTTGTACACAAAGATATCATAGAAGTTGTATTAAACCCCATGCATCATGGAAAGAAAGCATAATAAAGGGAGTACTCATTTCAATACCTGTGAAAAGACAAAATCATTTTTCTCCAATAATATTTGGTTGTAAGGTTTTGGAAATGTATAAATGTCAGCAACTAAGGGATCCATAAACTTGAACTGCTGCAGTGCTGTACGCCTTGCCAAATATGCTTCCCTCACATCTAATGTTTGTGGGGAGCTCGAAGGTGCTTGTTGTGGCCAATGCTCCCTATCCAATTGAATGCCAGATATACAACAGACCCTTCAGTTAAAACTTAAGAAAGGGAAAGGAAAAACCTTTAAAAAAACAAAACAAATATATTACATACTAGAAGCCTTAAAATTTCACATGAATTTTTTTTTAAGAGAGATTTTAGTCACAGCTTATGTTTACGTTTGTTATTTTTAGTTAATAGTAACACATTTTAAATATAGGGTTTCATGTGAACACACTCCCCCCCCCCCCCCCCCCCCCCCCAAAAAAAAAAAAAAAAAAACCTACATCAAAACAATATAATCTGTTCAAGTCCTTAATAAAGGGCAGTCAGTTAATGCAAGGAAACTGTAACCTCTTGTCATAGTGTGCAACCACGGCTTCTAAGATCCAACTTTTATTATTATTTTTGATGAAGTGGATCCTCATCAAGGCAGGGCCCTTTGGACCCACTCCTAGGGAGTAAACCCAACTTTCTTATATAGTATATTATATGCTTAAATTCAAGTTACATCTGGTGTGTTTTTCGGTTAACATTACACCACCTATTATCTTCTAATTGGAGAAATATGTCATCTAATTCCCTTTCAATTTATTTGTTTTTTCCATATCCACCATGCTCACCAAATATCAAGCCTATCAAAGATTAAGAATCATCTCATCTATGCCAAAGGCCTCTTGGCCTGGTGGCCCCTCCGGCTCTCCCCTAATACGGTGAGCTCAAGCTCTGGTTCAGCCCACCAACTCCCTCTATGGGGTGAGCAACTATAATAAACTTGAATGCAGAAAACTGTTTGCATTACAAAGATCAATATGTTTCACTTTCACACAGGCAAATATTTGTTCTTTTTCACCATGTCCAGCTTGAAGCAAGAAACACTCACTAATTGCAGTGAGTCACAAGGGTTACTCACAAAAGAACATTTTGATGAAAACAAACCATTTACAACAAAATCCACAACCTAAATTAGTTATCCGAGAAATGCCATTAAATATTTTCTCAAGTATCTAAAACTACAATTGACACACATTTCCTTTTTTTTTAAATAAAAATAAAAGGTCACAATACGCTAATAGTCCTAACAAACTTAAAGTGGTCACTTTTAATCACTAAAATACTTTAAATGATTGTCTTTCCGGCTTGTTTTGATGGAGGGAAAGGAGAGTGGTAAGGTTTAATGAACCATGATTTGAAGTATTTTAAGGAGAGAGGGGGAGGGGTTACACTTACACACCTATATTAAAAAAATTTAAATTGTCAATTTTGCCCTTACAATGTCAATTTATATATCTTTCTTTAAAATTAGCAAATGAGAATCATAATTGTCAATTTATATGACCATTCCCCTACCATCCTCTCTCTTCCATTTACTTAATTTTTAAAGGCTTAACTACACTTTCCCCCTCTATCTATTGAGTCATTCACAATTTTCCCTTAAACTATAAAATCGACTAATGTCCCCCCTTAACTATTTAAAATAAGCAAATAGGCCTTGGCGTCCACTTTGCTGTTAAGACCCAACTGAATCTTTTGATTTCTTTTAAATTCCATACCGAAATGACTAAAATACCCTTGAAGGGAATTGCAAATGACCTAACAATTCTGAATAATTCCACCCAAAGAACCCATGAGATGCATTTCGCTTGTATTTATCACAACTGAAAAACCTTCTAAAATTTTCATCTGTGAATGCTTTTTTCAAAGGAAGCCAAGACAGACAGTAACATTCTCATCCATAACACTCCCCCCAACCCCCCAAGCTATAGTCTATTGGGTCAATGGTATTTTAGTAACTTTGGTATGGAAGAATAAAGGAATCATAAGATTCTGCTGTGTGTTAACAGCAAAGCAAACAATAGGAGGTATTTGCTTATTTTCACTAGTTATGGCACTTACGGGGGAACATTGGTCGATTTTATAGTTTAGGGAAATTGTGAACAACCCAATCCAAAAAAGAGGGAATACTCCCCTCCCCACTCCTCTCCTTCCCACCTTTACCTTCTACCCTACTCTTTTTCCAAACACACTGTTAGACTAACAAACAAACTTCAAACTGATCGCCTTTAGTCCCTATGAAGAGATGACACGTCAATAAAAGATAAACTTTAAGGACCAACAGTGTATTTAAACTAAGGTTAATTATTGTTGCATACAGCCATACACAGCCTATGAAAATCGCATTTTCAAAACACAATTTCAGTTTTTAATTGTAAAATCCTGTTTTCAAACCGCAATTCCAACTGCCGTGGTGCAATGTGGCGCAATGTGTGTCTTACACGTGGTGTGTAACTATCACTACCCTTAAACTAAAAGTACATTACTTGAAATCGTGTTTTCAAAAAGCAATTTCAACTGACGTGGCGCAATGTATTCCGTACACACAGTGTGAACTAAAAAGGTAAATTAGAAATAGTGTAAAGAGAAGAGAAGGAAAAGGAGGACCTGAACCAGCGGAGCCAAATGGAGTTGGAATAGGCGACGCGTTTGAAGTATTTGCAGGACATGGCTAAGTTTGAGAGGTCTTGGAGATTGTCGAGGTAGTTTGCACAGTGAGCCAACGAGTCCTCGTCCACATCAGTTATCTTCGTCGTCGTCGTCGTCGATTGCGATTGTGATTGTGATGGCGATGAGTCCGCCATGTTGAATTACGCAATGTACAGAAAGCGAATTCGTTGGAAATGTATTTATTCCGAAACCCTAGAAAATTGCAACTATAATAGGTAGAGAAAGATTTGTGACTGAGCATGTGTTATGTGTTTGTATAAGTGAATCATGCCACGGGATTTTGTGGATTGATTGCTGCTGATATCGCACGACTTCTCTTTGCTTCTTTCCCGTGAAAATTAGGGATTTTTTTTTTTAAGGTAAAAATTAGGAAAACTAGAAATAATCTTGACTCAAATTTCATACACCTTTTTGGTTAATAAACAAAAACAAAACAAAAGTTTTAGACTAGACTATAATTTTAAGTAGGTTGTAAATAGGAATAGGCGAGAGCCTATAAGCTATAATTATAAGTTAAAAACTTCTTTTTTTAGATAGATATTAGTTAAAAACTTATTTATATAATAAAATCACGTCTAAAATTTTGTACCCCTCTAAAATTTATGATTTTAAACAAAAATGGGTGGTATGTGTTATCATAAATTATAAATAATAATTTAATACCATATAAACTTATTTATAAGTTAAATAGAGTCTTTTATAAGTTAAATCGAGTATGTAGTTTACAAAATTATTCTCAAACATATTATTATAATTGAGCTTAGCTTATTTAATAGTTAAGCTTAAACTTGAGATTGAGTTTAATTTCTTTGCAAAACAAACATTTTTCTCAAGCTAAGCTCAATCTGTTCATAAATTTATTTACAGTCCTAATTTTGACCTTTAAAAGTTTGAAGTTGTTTTTATTTTAGCCTTTTATATATTAAATTTTTCATTTTAACCACAAATGTTTGATTTCGTTTTTATATACCATGCTATCTATTTTTATTAGTAATATGATATTCTATAATATTTTTTTCTCTTTTTTTATTTTTGAAGTGAATATTTTTTTCTTCTTACAACAATGAAATTCATGTATTCAATAGTATCTTAGAGTTAGTATTTTGTGAAATAATTAAATATAGGCCCTGTAAATGCATATTTCGAATGAAAATGGACGGCAAAATCAATATTAAAATAGAATCAAACCTTAACATGGAAATAGAATCAAACCTTAATGTGGAGTTAAAGATGGATGGAGTGCTTTCGCTTTCGAATAAAAAAAAACCTATGGATGGAGTGGAGGTTGTGAGGGTATTGAGGTGAGAATTAAGATAGAGAAATTTTTGTTATAAGTAAAAAAGATACAAAATACTTGGGGCCCATCTGGTAAGAGATTTCTAATAACGTTATTTAAGTATTGTAAAAATATGTATGAGTGACAAAGTGTTGTGAAAATACATATTATGGTGTTTAAACAACGAAAATTATTGTTTAAACAATGATACCAAACAAACCCTTGATTATTGGATATAAATAAAACCTTCCCCTGGCTAGTCTAATAGATTCTTCTTCCGTCTAATTCGACAGTCTCAGCACTGAAATCATCCAATCATTCTTGAATAAACCATATCAGGCACAGCCCACAACTTTTCATTCCCATTCTAAATTGCAAAGCGCATATGAAAATGTACATATAAGGTGCCAATAGCAATAAGGGTTCCAGTTATCAGTACAAGAATTTCAAAATGGCTATGGTGTTATCAGTTATGGTCAATCCAGCAACATTGGTCTGCATGGAATATACCCGCAAGCTTGCCATAGAGTACACAACAGAATAGAGATATAGCATTGTCTTGCAAATCAGCAATTTGTCCATTTGCAGCATTTTGAAAACCTTGCGAACAGAATAAACAAAACATATCTCAATATGTTTTTCCTTTCATTTGTACACCTTTTATAAAGAGGAAAAACAATTACACTGATCTGGTGTCTGTCCGCTATACCCCAAAACAAAAACCCCCCACATGACTACGGGCTATTAATTATGCATTAAACAAGTAAATCTGCTCGGCAATTTGAGTCATCAGTAATCAGAATAGTCATCTGAGCTATCAGTATAGTCATCTGAGCCATCAGTATCACTATAAGATTGTGGATCCCAAAACCTTGAAGCATGCTCATTTTCAAATTTGACAACAGGACAAGTAGCATTTTTAAAGTCCCTAAAGCGGACAACGCCAATTCCCTCACCACCACAAGCAGTAACAATACGACAACCATTTACTGCAAGGGCAGTGCACCCAGAGCCAGTAGTTGGTAAATCATCAGAACGGCAACTCAATGAATTTGTTTGTGTACCAGTGTCAGTCTCCCAAACATTAATGTTAAAATCCTTACGGCCTCCTGTAACTATTTTGTATGGATCCATGTGCAAGAATGACACCGAGCCTGTGTGTCCGCCCAACTCAACTATTGGTTCTGGTTTCGTCTCCTGGTTTCTTCTAATATCCCAAAGCAGTGCTCTGCAGCATTAAACACATATTTAGCCAAATAATGTTAAATATAAAATTTAGCATATATGTAGAATAACTTGAAATAATCCAGGGATCAAATAACTTGAAATATTCCAGGGATCAAAAAGAGGAAGAAAAATTAAAATTAAAATTAAAAATAAAAATATAAAAAATATAAAAAAAAAAATCCAATGACAATGAGACTACTGTCCCAGCATTGCCTTAGATGGTCCCCTTGTATAACTGAGTGAGTTGGGAACCACCAAAAATTCATTCAAACTGAATTCGGGTTTCATCTTACCTCCCACCAACACCAGTGCAGATCAAGGATTTTGAAGGCAACATCTCAAACGAGTGCAACTTTGGTTGATAATTTGCAGCAGTAAGAACTTTTTGCATTATCCTTAAATCGAATGCAATAACAGAGGAACCAGCAGCCACATAGAGCAGAGACTCATGGCACTTCACATTTGCAGGTGACCCAGAAAGAGAGGCCTTTCCCACACAGCATGATGAATCAACAGAAGATGATTTAGTTGTATCCCAAACCCTCACCTATCATAAACTCCATAATTGTTAAATGAAAAACCAATCTCAAGATTACAAGTTTCAAAAAAAAAAAAACAGATTTGTATTAGAAAATCCAATTGAAAAAATGAGGTGAAGTTCTTGATTCACAATTTTGGTCAGCAGTAGCCAGAACAATTGCTCATTATTTTTTTCCATACTCATTTCCAAAATGAAAACAAAGCTTAATACCCAGTTATGTTTGGCTGCATATATATCCCTGGCACTGATCAACCATCTACTCAAGTATAACAACAACTCATACAAATCAGAACAGAAAACTACAGCACTACTTTGTTTCACAAAAATCATAATTACGCCAAAAATTATGATCACTTGTCCATAAAATTCTATATTAGGCTTCAAAGCATGGAACATTTGCACGAATAATAAATGCCAATAAGCCCCAACTCAAATGACATCTCCTCTTATAAGAATATGGTGGAGGTTGAGGTTGTGGATTCAAGACCATTTGGTGCGTACATAATTTACCAATGATAAATAATAAAAACATATGCAGGAATTTAAATGGTAATTGGCACATAACACTAGGTTCCTCTCCAATTTCCTCATGGATAGCTTCCTTTTAAGGTTAAAAAATGGTCCAAATCAAACTAAGAAACTAAGAGCATGTTTAATTGCCTGTTTTAGAAATAGGTTTCATGATTTAAAGACAAAATGTGGTCGCCTCATTATAGAAAACTTGTTTGGCCAGTTATTTCCAAAAAGCATAACTTAAAAATGGTTACTCATTTTACTGTGCAAACACCAAAAAATTTAAATATCTTTTGGGCATTTTCCCTCCTTGTTTTCTGTTCTCAAATTACTATACACGCCATAAATTTTTTTTTTTTCATTCAGTCATTCCTCTCTCCCTCTAGATCATCCACCGAGGGTGGGAACAACAATGGGATGGGTTAGGGAGATCAAAAGGGTGGAGGGAGATGTCAGAGTACTTGGATTGATGGAGGAGGGCGATGATGGGTTCGGTGGAAGCATTCTTACAGAAGAGGCTGCAGGACTTCCTCCACCTATGTTGTCGTCTGCCTTCTTCTTTGTCCAAGCTATCCTTGCCAACATCTTCTTTATTGCTACTGTGCAATAACCTATCGCAGTCATGCTCTCAGTCTGTATTGCCCCCAATCAATCACAATTTTTCTTTCCACTCCCTCCTTGATCTTTTGTGGAGGCTGCATTTACAGCAGTGACATCTTCTAGTGGTGGGATTTTTTTGCACTTGTTGGGGATTTGCTGATTTGAGATTGTTGGAGTTTTGGACGTTTGCTGTTGCAATTTTTCTTTCTGGATTAGAAAATATATATAAAAATATAATAAATAAATAAAATTTCTTGAGGTGGTGGATTTTGCTGTTGTGATTGAGGTTCTGAACTGCTGCTGGTGGTTATGATTTTTTTTTTTTTCCATTTTTCATGGAAGAGAAGGATTGAGAGGAAAAAAGAAATTAATAGAGATAAATTTTCCAAACAAAGTTTTTTTTCTTTCACATTTAAAACTTATACAAAAAATGTTTGGGAAAATATTTTCAAAACCTGTTTTTGCCCATTTTGAAACATATTTTAAAAATGGTGAACCAAAAAGGCCCTAAATGATTTTCAACATGTGCAAGAAGTACAAATAATAATAAAATGTTCAAGTATGAATAGTAATTGTAACTATCAATTTGCTTGATTGACATGACAATTTGAGAGAATTGTAACAATACACCCCCTACCGTCAAAAATTGAGAGTTATATTAAATGGAAATTGTGGTTTTTTAATGTGATCAATGAGGGAAATTTCATAATTACACCCAATTTCCATCCCATTTAACATCCAATTTAGACAATAGGGGGCACATTCAAACAATTGAAAGTTTAAGGGACATTGTAAATGCAGTGAAAGTTTAGGGTGGAAAAGTGTAATTTCTCACCAAAAAAAGAGGTTGGCTCACTACTCCAAAACTGAATCAATGTTGGAAACTTATGTATAAAAACTGGAGAGAAAAAGAAAAAGGTTACATAAAACCTATAGTTAAGGGTACCTTGGAATCTCTTGAAAGGGTCACCAAAAGAGAAGTTTTATGCCTGGAAGAAAGGTGGAAGCAAGCATTGGTCAGTTCAGTTAGAAGAAATAGCAACCTGTGGCATAATAACAAAGATAATGATAACAAACAATTTAAATGTTCCAAACATTTTTTAAAAGTTCTTTATGAGACACAGCTGATTCTGTGGTTCGTTAATTTTTAAAATAAAACCCATTGGTTCTATATGTCACTCATGTCAATGAAATCTAAATCAAATGACACCTATCTCCCATAAGTACAGAATGGGCGGTGTGCTTGAGGGTTCCAAAACCCATTAGATGCATGTGTTACATAACAATTAAAAAAAAAAAAAAAACAGATTACTCATTGGTCAAATAATTATATTACACAAGCCGGCTGCAACAATGACAATAAGAGGTGATGATTCTTCTATCTACAACTGGATTCCTAATTCTTTAAGCATAAAACTAAGCAACTAGTCCTGATGAACTCTAAGACAAATGGCTTCCTCCCCTCATAATAATGAGATGGATGGTAATATCATGGGATTGAGTCTTTAAGACTCACTCAATGTGTGTATAACTTACAAAGAAAAATAAAATTAAAAGAGAGAGAGAGAAAAAGAGAGAAACATAACAAGAAGCATAATATAAGAGCAAACTTTTAAATCCTCAAAGATAATTAGTGTCCATTAATAAATTTGTTTTATCTTAGTCTAAGTGAATGAAAAACTCACCCTGCAACAGACATCAACTTTACAGATGACTCATGCCCATACAGAGTAGCCTTTAAAGCACTCTGGCCACGCTTGCCAACAGATTTAAGGGACCAAAGGCGAACGGTACCATCTTCCCCTCCACTTGCCAATACTTTGCTATTGCCATGACCTAACAATTTATCTGACAAGGTAAAGACTGGCCCATCGTGACCCCTAAAACGTCGGTGGCAAGAACCCTACAATGAAACCAAGAGACTAATAGATATCTAGGGTCTAGAAAAGGTAAAAACACGAACCCAGAAAGCTGATAAACAGTATCATCCTGCCACTGATAATAGCAACAATTACCATGAGACCAAGTATTAAATAGAACCAGAAATAATATTTGTTCCTCCAATTTGTCACAGTGAATGCAAGCATAGAAGATCAAGAACAGAGATCACAAGTATCCACAAATTTCACTTATTGTTTGCTAAAGGGTTTCAAACCAACATTATTTCATAAAATACCTCCCACCATATACGAATGGAGCGGTCACAGCTTGCGGTAACCAATACATTTTCTTCACTTTGTGTTTCACTTTGTAATAAAGAAGTTTCATTAAGGGGAAATGACCTGCAAATTGAACGATTATAAGCAAAAGGTAAGAAGGTTAAGACAGTTTTTTTTTTTTTTTTCAATTGGATAACCCTTCGCACGTGGAAATTGGAACTGTGCTAATAATTTTCATATAGTACGTTAAATAGATCTAAGGCTCACGTTAGGATGACATATAACAAAGAAAAGGCACATCACACATCATATGAGATGACACCTCTTTCTCTAGGAACTAAATCAATTTCTAAATTTTGCACATTTCAGAAAGAAATTTATAAGCAATCAGTTTGAAAATATGTAAAATGGAAGTCCAAGGGTGCAACCTGTAGTAAAAGACAAGGAGCCCAATGTCTATTGAGCATAGTCTATCAGCCTCACGAGTAGTTATCTTTTTATAAAGCAATACATGGGAAGAGAATACTCATGCAAAAGGGAGCCACTGCTAAAAAAATAGATTGCTAATATGATGCCTCTTATAACCTTTCCTGTAATAGCTCTCAGATACATCCCAATTTAGTTCATTTTCTTGTTTCTATAAAAAGTAGGAATCTACGTCCCACATTATCCTAGGAAATTATTAATAAGTAATTTGTACCCTCCCAGTCCAGTTTGATTACAAGTTTGACAGTGAAATGTAGATAACCTCTTAACTAATAATGGCAGTGATGAACACATGCAAGTGGCCCTCAATAATGGTTAAGAAATTACGATATCACTGCATGTAACATCAACTTCAGAACAAGAGAAAAGGCATGTAAGATTCTCACCTCATACAAGTTATGCTTGCGGTACCCTCACTTAGTATAAGGAGATCATAACACATTCTTCTTAAAAAGTTATCAATCTTTCTCATTTCAATCACTGGGCCCTAGTTAATGTGTACAGCAAAGTCAAAATCAGAATGAATGATACAGGACAATATCAACATGATAATAAAAGAACAAAAAATATATAAGCCTAAGAATCAACACTTAGGGGTCGCCTTGAATTGCACCAAGAAAGAAACTTAGGAATCAACACCAAAGCAGTTAGGAATTAGCACCCACCAATTTGGAAAATCTCCAATCTGAAATTTTATTCATCAAATGTCTCCTGTTACAGTAAAACCCCACCTGAAACCTTTTTATAGAGCTTCCAGGAATAAAAAAATAATCCTATCTAAAAACTAAAACTAATCTAGAAACTAATCCCAATCTAAAAGATAATCTCTACCTGAACTCAAAATAAAAGGAACAAGTAAAATCTTAAAATCTTAAATAATTTTATGAACATCTTATGAAAATCTGAAATAAAAATTCTTAACTAATCTTGGTTGTGCTCCCGGATCATACTCCCCTGGTTGGAGAAAACTCAACCTCAAGTTTGTGTTGAAGAATTAGGACTTTGGCACGTAACGCTTGCTTCAATTCAGAAATCACCTTGGGGAGCACTAAGAATAGAAAAACCTTACATTCTGCCACTTTATACTCTTATGGAATCATAAAAGCAGCATGTGGAATTGACATATAAACCTTTTTGACTTCATCAAGTGTAGATCTTCATGCACCATGTTGGATTCTTCAAGCATAGAGGGTTCTTGTTGTTTAGGCTCTATAGTAGACTCTTTTGGTTGCATGAACATTGAAACAACTTAAAATTGACATTTGTACTTCCATGTCAAGACCAATCTCCTCTATTACCGATATCTCATTATCAATCTCATCTTATATGCAGGTAGCAGTAAGCTCATTGTGATTTACCATCCTTGGGACTTCGATTTAATCAAGTTGGGTCTTCATTTGCTTCGTCTAAACAGTCAAGTCTTGAACAGCTTTCTTTAGATATTCTAAGTCTTGATGCATGGCAGATATAGTTCATGAGTAAGCGGAGTACAAGAAAATGTAAGAGCATTCATCTTATTTTGTGCAATTGGTTGTCAACCATTGCCTCATATTATCTCTAAAATCTTTTTTTTATAGGTATATTATCTCTTCAATCTTGAAAACTGTTAGGAGAAGATCGGGGTAGATTCTCATAAAAATATTGTTGGAAATATACAATACAAAGATCTTTCATTCTTTCCCAAGTAATTCAAGACCAGTTGCATCTAAAGTGAAGGTTCTTATCATGGCTCCAATACTAAAGCTCTACAAAAAAAAAAAAAAAGCTCTCATTTCGGCATACCAAACCTTTCACATATTATAAACCCAATTTTACAAAGAATTGATCCATCTTGAATTTCCAATTTTCAAAACCAATTGTTGAATTCCATAGGTGGTTTGGAGATACCGTGATGCTTGAAAAAAATAAAGTCTCAGAAAATAAGTGGAACAAAAACCTGAGTTGTTGTCTGGTTGATGTGCTCTAAACTGATAATTGTATGAAAGTCATCGGTTATACAAAGACCTTTCATTCTTTCCCAAGTAATTCGAGACTAGTGGCATCTAAAGTGAAGGTTCTTGTAATGGTTCCAATACTCCAAAGCTCTACAAAAAAACCCTCGTTTTGGACTACCAAACCTTTCTTTCACATAAGATAAACCCAATTTTACAAAGAATTGGTGTGGCTAAGCTTATGAAGTCCACTAATGGAGTTCTCTTTTGGGATGTAAGTTTCTTTAGGGGTGTGCATACTCGGGAATTAGAGGCTATGTTGGGTTTCATGGACACCATTTATGGTTCTTCAGTAAGGCGGTTTGGTGAGGATAAGATGTGTTGGAAACTTGATATAGACAAGAGGTTTATGGTTAAGGATTATTATAGTATTTTAGTGGACTCCAATGACTAATATTTTCCTTGGAAAAGTATTTGGAAATAGATGATTCCTTCTCGAGTAGCTTTCTTTGTTTGGACAGCCGCTTTAGGGAAATGCTTGACGGTTGATAATTTACAAAAAAGGAAAGTTTAGATACTGGAGTGGTGCTACATGTGCAAGTGTAATGGTGAATCGGTTGACCATCTCTTTCTGCATTGTCCAGTTGCTATGGACCTATGGTCTATGGTGTTGGGTTTATTTGGAGTAAGCTGGGCTATGCCGCAATCTATTGTGGGGCTTCTAGCTTGTTGGCCAGGCAGGTTTGGTCGTCATCAAAATGGTCATATTTGGTTAATTGTTCCCCATTGCTTAATGTGATGTCTTTGAAGGTAGAGAAATAGTAGGTGTTCTGAAGAAAATGAGAGATCCATACCAGACCTTAAGTTATTTTTCTTTAGAACTTTATTGGATTGGTTGGCTGCTATACAAAACCAATCATTCTTTTCTTTTATTGATTTCCTTGATTCTGGTAATTGTTGTACTTGAATTGTTGACCCCCTGTACACTCCCTGTGTACTAGGGTGTTCCTTTTTTGATATCGATAAAACTTATGACTTATCAAAAAAAAAAAGGTTTTACAAAGAATTGGTCGGTCTTGAATAACCAATTTTCAAAACCAATTGTTGAAATCCATAGGTGGTTTGGAGATGCCATGATGCTTGAAAAAAAATAAAGTATCAGAAAATAAGTGGAACAAAACCTGAGTTGTTGTCTGGTTGATGTGCTCTAAAGTGATGATTGTATGAAAGTCATGGGTTGGGTCCTACAGCCTGCTAATAGTTACTGTGCTTTTACAAGCTGGGTCCTAGTCTTTCAAAACTGGATCGGGTCAGACTTTGTTTTAAGAAATTCTAAGTTGTGGTCAAGTTTGAGACCTTCACAGGTACTTGGAGAAAAGTGGGAGAATGGCATCAGTGAGGCTGACAGCAGTCACGTGCAAAGAGGTCTGGAAGTTACAGCGGCGAACATGACTGGCCTTACCAGTGCATCTTGGCAACAGAAGTTGGCAGCAACAAGGTGGTTTGTGTCTCAATTTCACTGAGTCTGGGGTTTGTTTGGCCGGGTTGTGATCTGGGGTCCTGGGGTCCCTGAGAGTGACGGCAGCTGGGATTATGGGTTGCGGGTGATTTATGTACAGCTTGAAGGTTGTGTTCCCAGTGATGAGGGATATTTTTGTGGCATTCAAATGGCTGATTTGAGGTTTTTTATTTTAAATGGATGGATCAGTTTGCTTTGATACCAAGCTAATGCAAAGACAATATCAATAGGAAAATAAAAGAACATAAAAATAAATTTAAGATAACCCAAAGAATCAGCACTTAAGGGTTGCCAAGAGTCAGCACCAAGCAAGAAACTTAAGAACTAACACCTAAACTGTTAGGAATCAGCATCCAACAATTTGGAAAATCTCCAATCTGAAAATTTATTCATCAAACGTCTCCCATTACAATAAAACCACAAAAAGCCTTTTTATAGAGCTTACAGGAATAAAAGATAATCCTATCTAAAAACTGCAACCAATCAAGAATTTAAAATCAACAAGTGAAATCTTAAAATCTAAAATAATCCAACAAAAATCTGAAATAAAAATTCTAACATGATCTTGGTTGTGCTGCCACATCAATGAATGCAAAAGAAAGTTCAGAACCACTAAATTCTTCGCCCTCTTTTTCTTTCCTTTCCCCCTCAAGCAATACTTATAAAAGTGTCAAATCATTATAAATCCTATCACCAACAAAAAAAAATAACCTCAAAATACACATCATGAGACTTGTGCGCAAAGATTTCATAGAAATTTTATTAAATCCAATGCATCATGGAAAGAAAATATAACAAATGGAGTACTCATTTCAATACCTGCGAAAAGGTAAAAGTATTTTTCTCCAATAATATATGGTTGCAAGGTTTATGAAGTGCTAACATGTCACCAACAAAAGGATCAAAGAACTTGAACTTCTGCAATGCCGTGCGCCTCGCCAAATATGCTTCCCTCACTTCTAACGGTTGTGAGGAGTTAGAAGGTACTTGTTGTGGCCAATGTTCCCTATCCAATTGAATGCCAAATATACAACAAACATTTCAGTTATGTGAATATTTGTTAGATTAGTTAATTGTAACTCATTGGAGACATGAATTGAAAAAAAATTTTAAAAAAAAAATCTTAATTTTAAATATAGAATTTAATTTAAAACCACCCCAAACTATATGGAAATTATACGATTTATTCAAGTTAATGTTCCCTATCCAATTGAATGTCAAATGTGCAACAGACCCTTTAGTTAAAAAATTTATAAATAAGAGAGAGAGAGAGAGAGAGAGACCTTTAAATATATATAAACATAATAGAGGTCTTCTAATAACACATGAAAATTCTTTTAAATAGGTTTTAGTCACCGCTTATGTGAATTTTCTGTTATTTTTTTGTTATAGTGACTCATTGGAGACGTGAATTGAAACAATTAAAAAATCATGATTTTAAATTTAGGGTTTAATTTGAAACCACCCCAAGCTATATGAAAATAATAGATTTATTCATGTCTTTAATAAAGAGTATTCACTTGACAAAGGAAAGTGTAACCAATTGTCATGGAGAAAAGATAATAACTTTGTGCAACCACAGCTTTCTAGGACCCAACTTTAATTATATGGTATATGATATAGTTAAATTCAAGTTACAACTAGTATAACTTTTGGCCAATATTACACCACTTATTATCTTCTTATTGGATAAATATTTCACAAACCCACCTTTCAATTTATTTGTTTTTCCTATAGTCTCCACGCTCACCAAATATCAAGTTTATCAAAGATTAAGAATCATCTCAACCATGCCAAAGGCCTCATGCTTTAGTGGTGCCTCTCAGGTTTGACCCACCAACTCTCCCTATGTTGGTGAGAAAATATAAAAGACTTGAATGCAGAAGACCATCTGCATTACAAATATCAATACGTTTCACTTCCACATAGGCGACTTTTCATTCTTTTTCACTATCTTGAGCTCAGTGACAAAAACACTCACTAATTACAGTGAGCCTCACAAGAATTACTCACACAATAACAATTTGATAACACAAACCATTTACAACAAAATCCACAACCTAAATTACTTATCCAAGAAATGACGTTAGATATTTTCTCAATATCCATAGCTATAATTGGTATACATTTCCTTTAATAAAAATAGAAACCCAAACTTCATTTCATAAGTGATTTTAATACTATAATTGTTTTAAATGCCTAAAAAACTTATGCTATGTTTGGTTGAGGTGAAAACAAAAATTATGGAAAATGGAGAGAAAATTGTGATTTTTCATTTTTTGATTGAAGTGAAAAGGGAGAGAAATGAAAATTGGTGGGATGGAGTTTTTCCATTTGGGCAACCATTTTTATTCCTTCCAAATTAGAAAGAAAAGATGAAAGAAAATGGTATTGAGAAAGAAACTACAAATTACCCCCACTTTTCCATCAAAGGTGCAGCCTAGTGGTTGAAGGCTTAAGATGAGCTATAGACCCAAGCATCCATCTTGGGTTCGATTCCCGCTAGGAGTCCCCTAGATTATTTGATACATAGTTCTGACGGGTAGGGTCATGTATCCGTGATTTACTCCCCATGGGTGGATCCAAATTTGGTGAGATTTCCATGTTAAATAATAATATAACAATAAGAACATAATAATACTATCTATCATGTCACTCTTCAATCCTTTCTACCAAACACACAGTGGACGACAACACAAATAGTTTCTATCTTCCCAACATTTTTCCATCAATCCAACCAAACAGAATCTTACCCTGCTTTTGGGAGGAGGGAAATGAATGAAAATAAATATTTTTGAATATTTCTTTCATTCCTTTGTTTGGGTGTTTAAATAGAACAAATGGAAAATCATTCATTTGTTTGGAAGTTTAAGAGCGAGAAAATGGAATTGGTAGAACGGATCGAATGAAATGAAATAAGGTTTATGAAAATTTTCACAATAAATCCTAAAATAGCCTTGTACATTCAGCTATTTATTTATTAGTAATATTGTTATAAAATAATATTACACTGTTCATTATAAAGGTGTTATATATAGGTAAGAAAAAATATTATTAAAAAAAAAAAAAAAGACTACTTTATGCAAAAAAAACATAAAACATCTAAAAAAATACAAAAGAAACAATAACTCTTTACAAGAAAAAAGTTAAGAGAATCACTAGATGTGAGTCTCCAATCAAATAAGGTGCCAACAAAAGAGGCAAGCAACTGAAAATCAAAACCCTCCAAACGAGGTTACTACATTTCATTCATTTTCATTTCTTTATTTAAAAACATCCAAACGAAATCGCTTCATTCCATTTTATTTCTCTATGAACTCTCAAACAAAATGCAAGAATCAACAATGTATTTAGGAACGAAAATAAAAAATGATCCAAACTAAAAATGGTGTAATATAGACTTTGGCCACCAAAAAAAAAAAACAGTAACATAGAACCTGAACCAGCGGAGCCAAATGGAGTTGGAATAAGCAACGCGTTTGAGGTATTTGCAGGACATGGCTAAGTTGGAGAGGTCTTGGAGGTTGTCGAGGTAGCTTGCACAGTGAGCCAACGAGTCCACGTCCAACTCCGTTATCTTCGTCATCGTCGATTGCGATTGCAATTGCGATCGTGTTCGTCGTGATCGCGGTGGCGATGAGTCCGCCATGTTCGAAGAAACCCTAGAAATTGCAATTATAATTTACACGGGGATTTGGAGACATAGAGAGAGATTTGGGAGTGAGTGAGTGATTGATGTGTTTGTTTCTATAAATATTGTGTGAATATTTAAGGCGCGAAAATTCACGCGGGTACGAGTTTTGTTTTTTGAGTTGACAAACGAGCTAAGGCCGTACAACCAGTTCAAAATTGATTAATTTTCATTTTTCAATTACCTCCTACTTTTCAGTTTTCTCTATTTAAAAAATCAAATATATTTATATATATATATATATATATAAAATGTGTTGAGACAAGTTGAGAATTCAATTAGAAAGGATCATTTTATTTCAAACATGGATTGAGCTTGAATTTTTCAAAAGCTTAATTCATTATTCGTTTTTCAAATAAGTTTAAGTTTACTTACGAGGCACTCAATTTAATTATTCTTTTCTCATATATAATCAACAACATAATTAAATTTTGTTACTCTTTACATATGTATGTTAATAATTACTAAAAAATAAATTATATTGTTTGAGCTATAATTAAATATAACAGTTTTTGTTTCTAAGCTTATCAATTTTTTAGTTACCAATCTTATATTATTAAATACTAGTATGTGGTAGCACGTGAATGGATATATTATTAATCATGAGTTTATTTATATTTAAAATGCTCAGTTAAGTCTAAATTCATATTATTAACCAGAAAATTCCATTAACAAAATTTAGCAGTATATATATTTTACACAGAAAAATGAACCTTGGTGACAATGTTTATCCAAAAGATCCATTCATGCTTTTGAATCTTCAATCTCTATTAATGATTGAAATTTTCACAGCTTAAAAATTTTAAAATTAAAAAAAAAAAAACCTCAGAGTTGTACTCATTTTGTAGTTTTACGATGGATCATTTTGCAACATAATAGGCATTTGTGTGAAGAAAAAACCTCTGAAGTTCCATGGCTGATAAAAGAAATTCTCTCCAATCTTTTTTTATAGAGAGATGGGTTTATGCGTGTTTTTATACATCCTTCATAGTTGTATTATCACAAAGCAGGTCCAATGGATTTAGATTGGTACTACCGATTCCCAAAGCATGAATGTTTAATGTGTTATTAATTTCATCTCATTGGCTTCTGCACATGATAGCAAAATTAAAAATAATTAGATTGTACACGTGTATAGTAAAATTGGAATGAACAATTAGAATGATAATATATGATAGTAACAACAATAGGAAAATTCAAATAAAATTTCGAATTAAATTGTAACAATCTGAATAAAAAATTCCAGTAGAAAGATAGGGTGGAGTGATCCACTCCAAGAAGGCGACCAAACTTGCGTAAATATAGAATAATAAATCTCTCTCCGGAAAATTTACATTGTTCATAACCTTTACCTTCACTGAACATTTTAAAAACATAGTGACTCACATCTGCCATCCAGACATCTACAGTCGGGTCCTCTCCAATTCGCGTGAGATTCCATTGATTACTAAGTTCCTTTGCAGCCTACAAAAAAGTATCTTCCATCAGTCCACAGCAGTGCTTTCTTCATTGTTATAGGTGCCCAACCTAAACAAAAAGCCAAATATAAGGATAGTGAATTTTAGGCATAATGTGCATCTAATCACATATTAGCAATTTATAACAAATGTAAAGATGCAAACTTTGTAAGTGAATAGTAAACAAAACTCAGTGTTAGAACCAAAAAGAAAGCACTTTAATCCGAAACTCAGTGCAAATGTAAAGATGCAAACTTTGTAAGCAATTTATAACAAAGATGCAAACTTTGGCTTTGCTATCTTTTTGGAAATTATGCAATGTACCCAAACCAAGTTCTTATCACCGATATTAATCTCTTTGATTTTCACGTTTGACTACGAAATTAAGAAAAAACTTAATTAGCACAGTAACTCACTTGACCCGATACATAGAAGTGGTTTTAATGAGAATGAGCCCACATACATTTAGCCATATGATGCAAAATTCAACTTCAATTTCGGATTCTAGACATATGGCACAAAATTAGAGTTCTAATTTGGAATTCAATTTCACACTCTCTCTGCTTCACCTATTATTTTATATATAGATTATACATAATTTTTATCACAAGATGGATTATTTATATTTTATAGCATTAATGAATTACAAATAATAATTTGATAGCTTGTAAATTTATTCACAAATAGACTTAATCCAATATAAAAATTTAATTGTCTTGTTTATTATGTATGGGAAAAGAATAATTAAAGAATAATTTAAGTATGAAGTATATTTTCATACACGTGTACTTATAAATATATAATATTATATGTAAGGACTGAAATTGAATTGGTCCCGAAACCGGATTGGACTCAAACACTAACGGCCCAGACTATAAATTTGTAGAGTATGGATGGAAGAACTAGACCTATCCCAGAGGAAAAACGATTAGATTTAACGTTTCAAGACGGTTTGACACAAGTACGATTAGTAATCTATCTTCGGAAGAGCTTTAGTAACTTGTATCATATGGTTTCGTTTTAATATCCAATTGTATAAGAGTTCCCCTCTTTTTCTTAGTACCTCTTTCCATGTTATATACTATAATTTTGATGTCATCCTTACCACATACATGTAGGTTAGATTTGGGGGATTCCTTCTTGTCCCATCTAGAATCTCCCAGAACCATCAACCAGTAGCTGTAAGACTGCTTGATCACTATTCAGGCATCACTTTCACATTAATGCGGCCAGAGAGTTGGTTGAGAGGCATTTAATGCGGAGATAGCAGCTTTTAAAGATATTTGTTTACCTTTCTTTTCTTATCCCTGGTCCAATGTCCCTTCCTTAGTTGTGAGGTAACTCCGAAGTAAGTCTGTGGTGACATGGTACTTAGATTTACCTCGGACACTTGTTGCCGAGAAGACTTTTGTCCTCGAAACGCTTGTTGGACCCATCTCACATTGTCTCTACTCCTCTCTTCATTTTATTCTCCTCATAGCCTTGTTTGGGCCTCCTCGGATGGTCTAACGTCCTAGGATAGGGCCACAGGCCCAGTTAATACTGTTTTAACAATACTTCCTAATTGATTAGCCCCCACAATAGCCCCTCAAAATCTTGTTTTTTGACTCCTCAGGAGAAAATGATGATTTTGATGTCCTCAGCCCATCTTGCTTTTGGTTCCACTCTGTATTCCTGACCTCTTACATGTCTTTCTATATGCTCTGGGCACGCTCCTGACGCTTCAGCGTCCAGAGCGTGCCAGTATTAAATTTTGGCGACGCTCTTATCCCCCATGTTCAACGGTAAGATGTAAATCAAACGGTGAAAGGCTTCTCTTGTTTTACGAGCGAGAACTTTCCCGCTTGTAACTTCTACGCCACTATAAATAGCTTTTCAAATCAATTCTCTCTTTTACTTTCAGCAATCACACAATCCTAGAGCTCATACATTGAACCTGTCTCTCTCTTTCGTTTCCCTGTGCATCTACAAATACTAGAATTTTGTCCGATGACCATCTTTCAAACCTGTAAGTCTTCTTAAAACCTTTTTAGCTTTCATCTTACACTTGTTAGTTTTTCTTCGAAACCCACTATGAAAACGAGTAAGTTCAAAAGTCTGGTTGAATTCGAGGAGGGTATGAGAAGTTTCAGGGCCAAGTATAAGATCCCACCAACAGTGGGCGTGAGGTATGCGGCCTAGGGGGAGTGGGTCAGTGCTAGGAAAACAAGAGAGGTGGTCATTCCCATGATTGCCTTTATAGAAGGTGGGATGACCATTCCCATGGGTACTATTACTAGGAATTACCTTAGGTTTTTTAGGTTATCTCCTACACAATGTGCCCCAACATGTTTGGGATTTTAGGAAGTATAGAAGCTTTGAACGAGAGAATGAACCTAAACCAGACCCATCATGATGTGAATTGGGTGTACAATCTCCACCATTTGAAGGGGCATGGATATTATCTCAAATCGAGGTATCCTGCGGTAAGGTTAATTCAGTGCCTTCCCACTTCAAACAAGAATTTAAAGAAGGATTTCCTTATCTTTTATGGGGAATGGCATGATAGTCTGCCCTGTCCAATGGAGGATGGAGAACCAGGTAGGAATACAACCGTAGATTCATAAAGTTCGGTTTACACACTTTTTTTTTTTTTTTTGTGTCTCAATATTCTTATTCCTAATGAAACTTCATTTTAATTCAATGATTTTACAGATAAACGTTCTACCAAGCCCAAACTCAACTTAGTCAACAAAGCAAGTTTGGATAAGGTATTGCAAGCCGAGATATATGTGAACGAAGCTGACGGTCAACTCCGAGCAGCCCATTTAATCCTCCAATACACACACCTCTCGTTTGCCTTCCAAGCACCTAAGTACGTAATCAGAGCTCGCGACCTTCAGCTTTGTGTATCAGCGTTGCCTACTAGGGGTTCATCGTTCCAGAGGGTGTTCCGCTCCCTAGAGACACTTCCTACACTCAACCCCTTTTCGTTGCCATTCCATTAGTAGGAGTATCCTCATCCCAGCTCGTTCTCAGGGAAAAGGAGGACAGAAGAGAGGAAGAGGAAGAAGAAGAAAAAGAGGAAGAAGAGGAAAATCCAGAGGAAGTTGTAGACTTATCAGACTCCTCGGACGAATTCGAGATTTTTAATCAAACTATATACTCCGAGGACGATCTCGACGAAATGGGTGTACAAAGAAAGCCCCAAAGAAGTCTAATGGAGCTGATAAAGAATCAGCCTGGGAAAGGTGCACCGGGAAAAATCTACACAGTCTCAGATTCCTCCTCCTCCCACCAAGTCTCCTCCTACTACTCCTCACCAACCCCAACCGGTCAGATCTGAAGCTGCTGATTTAAAAAGGTGAAGGGAGCAGAAAGGGAAGGACGTGGTGGATACTGGAAAATCCTGTCCGACCCGGGAAGAAAAGGCCCAACGAGCTGCGAAGCAACAAAAGATCAGTCATACCTCACAATGAGGCCAAGAGAGGTCGGACACTCAGCTTCCTGAGCCACAAGCTTGGTTGCCAGCACCTATGCACGGTGGAGAGCCCTTGAGGGATGACGCATCACTCAGGGATTTCAACGGTGGCATTGGGTGCCACATAGCCTCGACCATGGAGGAGGCTTTATTGCTTCCAAGGGATATGGCCGAATTGAAGAATGCGAGGAAGAATGAACTCTTCCTTAACAACAAAAGATATTTGGGAATTGTATAGTGTTAACTCTTTTCTCACCCTTTTTTTTTACTTGCAATTATTATTTTCTGATATGTACTTTTTACTGACAATGGCATTGATCCTTTCCTTTTAGGTTATCCAAAACACTTTTAGGTTATCCAAAACACTTTTAGACTGGAAGAGATTTTCAATAACTGCTATCAGCAATTAGAAGATGAAAGGAAAAGATGGATGGCCGCCGTACAAACTTTAACCATATCTGAGCACAATCTGGCCGAGGCGAGGAAAAAATTGACTGCTGAGGAGCAAGCTCGCCGTAGCGCTGATTCGGCCTTAGAAGGCACACAAAGGCAAGTCGAGGACCAAAAAAGGCATCTACGCGAGGCAAATGAAGATTTGAATGCTGCCAGGGAGCATATGGCAGCCCTTAAAAAGCAGCCGAAGGAAATCCCAAGGCTAAAGGATCAAGCTGAGAAATCCAAGGACGAGGTCGAAAAGGCAAGGGTTGAGGTCGAGAAGGCAATGGATGAGGCCGAGCAGAAGGGTTATGATCTCGGGATAGCTGAGACCGAGGAAACCCTTAGGGCGGAGGTTTCAGCGGTATGCCGCATTTACTACGCCTAAACTTTGGATGAAGCCCTTAACCGAGCTGGGGTTGAGGCTTCATCTGAATTGAGGAAAGTAGAGAATGTGTTTTACCCTTCTGCAATCCAAGCCTCGGATCCTCCTTCCACTCAAAATGAAGTAACTTCCATAACTGCTGATCCAAATCCAGAGGTATTGCCTCAGGATCCTCCTCCTCCTAGTCAACAAGGACCAACAAAGGAGACCGGTGCTTCCCTAGAAGTATCCTCAGATAAGGCTGCAGCCGTTCCAGAGATAGAGGTAGCTTCTCAAGGATTTCAGCAAGACTGGGCTTCTACAGTCATGCCCGTTGAAGGAGATTCTAAAGACAAAGAGGGAATAACTACCTCGGAGGCAGACAACTGGCCAACCAACCTTCCAAGCTTCAAATTAAGCTAAAAAAATAAGCTTTATTTTGTAATTTATTTAGAAATTTTGTAAGGAATTTTGCTTCCGTTTGTTTTGTTTTGTTTGTTTTTTTTTTTTAGACATATCTTAATGAAATATGCATTTTTACTTTTTGGAATTTGCTTGAGTTGCTGTTTATCTCATTTTTGTGCTATTCGTTTTGTCATTTTGATTCTGAACAGTTAAAATGGATGATAACCATTGAGTCTATAATATCACATAGACATATTTTGGATACGTATATATCCATTCTAATAAGTTGAAACTTAAGGAATCGTTCAAAAGTTAGACAAAGTTAAGTCCAGAGCACTTCCATTATGCATTAAATGATACTCACAAGCCTATTGGAATTTATATCTTCACTAGGTAATTAGAAATCCTATGATCCGAGGATGGGATTTAAGGGTTCATTCCTTTGAAATGCCCAAGTTTATGTGGCACTAGCATTTTAATAGCAAGAGGCTATATTAGTTTCCATTGAACCCGTTTAATACTCCAATAGAGGTCATAGGATATTAACTTCCACTAAATTTGTGGTCCGAGGAACCTGACATAACTTAGTTTCTGTTTAATACTTCAATAGATGTCATAGTGTATTAATTTCCACTAAGTTTGTGGTTCGAGGAACCTGATTTAATTTAATTTCTATTTAATACTTCAATAGATGTCATAGGGTACTAATTTCCACTAAGTTTGTGGTCTAAGGAGCCTGACATAACTTAGTTTCTGTTTAATACTTCAATAGATGTCGTAGGGTACTAATTTCCACTAAGTTTGTGGTCCGAGGAGCCTGACATAACTTAGTTTCTGTTTAATATTTCAATAGATCTCATAGGGTATTAATTTCCACTAAGTTTGTGGTCCAAGAAACCTGACATAACTTAGTTTCTGTTTGATACTTCAATAGATGTCATAGGGTATTAATTTCCACTAAGTTTGTAGTCCGAGGAACCTGACATAACTTAGTTTCTGTTTAATATTCCAATAGATGTGGAAACACATGATGTATGATTGGCATAAATTAAAAGAAATCCAATCAAGATTACTTCTACTAATAATAATACCTCCTGAAATTGTTTACATCCCAAGGATGGAGTACAACTTTTTCATCTAAATCTTCTAGATAATACACTCCTATTTCGGCTACTGAAGTAATCCGATATAGTCCTTCCCAATTAGGCCTCAGTTTTCCCCAAGCTGGATTTTTGGTGGTTCCCAGAACTTTCTTCAGCACCAGATCTCCTACAGCTAACGGCCTCAGCTTTGCATTGGCATCATAGCCTTGCTTGAGTTTATGTTGGTAGTAAGCCAATTGGACTATTGCGTTCTCCCTTTGCTCTTTGATCAAGTCCAAACTTTTTTCTAATAGCCCATCGTTACCATCTAAGGTAAATGCACTAGTCCTTAACGTTGGGAAACCAGTTTCCAGAGGGATGACGGCCTCGGCTCCATATGTCATTGAGAAAGGAGTTTTTCCTATTGACCGTCGAGGTGTTGTTCGATACGTCAAAAGGACATATGGCAATTCCTCCACCCATTTTCCTTTTGCATCATCCAACCTCTTTTTAAGTCCATTGACTATAACCTTGTTGATAACCTCAGCTTGCCCATTCCCTTGAGGATAGGCCGAAGTGGAATATCTATTCTTTATCCCTAAATCATAACAATATTGCCTGAAGACTTTACTATCAAATTGAAGGCCATTATCCGAGACAAGGGTGTGGGGAGTTCTGAATCGCGTAACGATATTCTTCCAGATAAACCTTTTAACATCTACGTCTCTGATGTTAGCCAAATGTTCAGCTTCGACCCACTTAGTGAAACAATCCGTGCTGACTAGCAGATACTTTGTTTCCTACTGCCTTAGGAAAAGGACCTACAATATCTAAACCCCACTGAGCAAAAAGCCAAGAGCTGGAAAGAGGATTAAGAATTCCTTCAGGCTGGTGGATGTTTGGAGCGAATCTCTGACATTGGTCACATTTTCTAACATACTCTTGCGCTTCCTTCTACATATTTGGCCACCAGTATCCTTGAGTAATGGCCCGATGAGATAGGGACCTTCCCCCCGTATGACTTCCATAAATTCCTTCATGCAACTCCTCTAAAAGTGATTCCGACATCTCGGGATGTATACAAAGTAGATATGGCCCAGAAAAAGAGCATTTGTACAACTTTTTATCCTCGGATAGCCAAAATCGAGGAGCTTTCCTCCGTATTTTCTCAGCTTCTATTTTCTCGTCAAGCAAAGTGTCGCTTTTGAGGAATTCCAGTATAAGGTCTATCCAGCTCGGAGCTAGGTTGACTTGATGAACCTGGGGCACGTCCTTCCCTGCTGGGGTAGGGGTGCACAAATCCTCAACGATTATTACCCGAGGCAAATTCCATGCTGAAGAGGTGGCAAGGGTTGCCAAGAAATTTGCATGGGTATTTTCACCTCTTGGAATATATGACAAGTCAAAATATTCAAATTTCGTTTGTACATACCTAACTTAACTCAAAGATTCCTGCATTCTTGCATCTCAGGCTTCCAGTTCCTCTTTTACTTGGCCGACTATCAATCTTGAATCTAAGAACACTTCCACAACCTTTCCACCCATTTTCTGGACCATACTCATTCCCATCAGCAAAGCTTCATACTTCACTTCGTTATTCATAGCTGAGAATCCCAGCCTCAAGGACTTCTCAATGATGATCTTTTCAAGGGATATCAGAACTAGCCCCACTCCTGCTCCCCGTTGGTTTGCTGCCCCATCCATATACACTTTCCAAGATAAGTCATTCTGTGTGGAAATCAGGCCAACCAACTTTTCATCCATGTCATGTTGCTTCTTCTCAGCTTCTTCTGGGAGCTCGACGAACTCGGCTACTAGATCGGCGAGGACCTGGCCTTTATGTCGAAAGCCCCTAGGATTGTGCCCCATTTAGCAATCCTCCCCCTATAATCTGCACTTCTAATTATAGACTTGAGTGGTAGCTGAGTTAGGACTACTACAGTGTGTGCCTAAAAGTAATGTGGGAGTTTTCGTGTTGCATGGACCACTGCCAAGATGACCTTTTCAAGCGATAAATATCGCACCTCGACTTCATGAAGTGACTTACTTACGTAATAAACTGGTCTTTGAACGCCACTGTCTTCTCGTATTAAGACAAAACTAACTGCATGAGAGGCAACTATCAGGTAAGCAAACAGGACTTCGTCCACCTCAGGATTGGACATGATAGGCGGCCGGGATAGGTACTCTTTCAACTGCTGAAATGCCACAACACATTCCTCGATCCACTCAAATCCTTTTCATTTATGCAGTAAAAGAAAAAAAGGTCTGTACTTATCAGCTGACCTAGAGATAAATCGGTTCAAGGCAACAGTCATTCCTGTCAGTTTCTGCACCTCTTTCGAATTCCAAGGTGCTTGTAAATCGTTAATGGCCTTAATCTGGTCTGGGTTCACCTCAATTCCCCTGTGAGTCACCATGTACCCCAAGAACTTTCCGGAACCTACACCAAAGGAACACTTTGAGGCATTCAAATGTAGTTTGTGCTTTCTCAAAATTCCAAAAATGTTCGTAAGATCTTCCACATGCTCAGACTCTATTTTTCTCTTCACCACCATATCATCTATATAGACCTCAATATTTCTGCCCAGTTGTGGTTCGAATATTTTAATCATCATCCGTTGGTAGGTAAACTCTGCATTTTTCAAACAAAAGGGCTTCACTTTATAATGATAGTTTCCAACAGGAGTGACAAAAGCTGTCTTCTCTTGATTGTTCAATGCTAATGGTATTTGGTAATATCCTTGAAAAGCATCTAAAAAGCTCATCCGAGGATGACCTACTGTTACATCCACCAACTGGTCTATCTTTGGCATAGGAAAAGGGTCCTTGAGACAAGCCTTATTCAGGTCTGTAAAGTCTACGCACACTCGCCACTTCCTAGTCTTCTTTTTCACCACCATTGTGTTGGCTAACCATTGAGGATAAAAAAATTCCTTGATAGCCCCTGCCTGTTTGAGCTTGGCCACCTCACTTCTGACTGCCTCGGCGTGCTCTTTCGATGGGCGCCGAGGTGGCTGTCTCTTCGGAATAATTGAAGGATTCACCTTTAGTTGATGACAGATGAAGCTCGGATCTATACCCGGGGCTTCATATACGCTCCATGCAAACACATCAATATTTTTCTCTGAGGAATTCCACCAATTGCTCCTTCTCTTGCAAAGGCAGTTTAGCCCCAACCTAAAAGAATTTCTCTTGATCATCACCAACCATTACCCTCTCCAGATCTTCACATTTTGCCTCATCGGCCGGTCCATTTAAGGGTAACGCTGGGACTTTTGATTGCTATAACCCATTATCGTTAGTAACCAAGGTCTCCGCCTCTGGCCGATGTTAGATAGCTGCTACCAGGCATTGTTGGGCTGCAGCCTGACTTCCTACTATCTCCAAAACTTGGCCTCCGGATGGGTACTTTACCTTCTGGTGTAGAGTAAAGGAAACTGCCCCCAAGGTATGGAGCCAAGGTCAGCCCATAATAGCCGTGTCTCTCCATATGCAACGATGAAGTCCACCTCTGCCACATCCGTATTGATTTGCACAAGTAGTCTGATCTAACCATTTAGGACGACCATTCTTCCCTCAAAACTCACTAGAGGGGAATTGTAGGCTGCCAAGTTCTCAGGCTTCAAACCTAGCCTCTTATACAAGTCAGGGTACATTATATCAACAGCACTGCTTTGGTCAATCATCACCCTTCTCACACCGTACCCTCCAATCCTCAGTGTGACCACCAAAGTATCATCATGGGACTATATGGTTCTAACCTTGTCCTCATTCGAAAAGCCCAAAACCAACGGGATGTCCATCCTAGCTCTTCTAGACATTGAGCTATACTTCTCAGCTGGAGATCGGGATACTGACAGTACCCTGGAAGGACAAGATCCAATCCTCCCCGGGGCAGCAAAAATAACGTTTATTGTGCCAAGGGGGAGTCTCGAAGAAGCACTTCCCCGCACCTCCGAGCCGGCCTAGCATACCCGACCACTGAAATGATGCAAGAGTTGCTTCAACTTCCCTTCTTGGACTAACTGTTCCAAATGGTCTCATAAATTCCTACAATCCTCAGTTGTATGTCTATGATCCTGATGATAGTGGCAATAAAGATTCTGGTTGCGTCTCATAGGCTCTCCTGCCATCTTGTTTGGCCATTTAAAAAATGACTCATTCTTGATCTTTTCCAATACTTGCTGCATTGGCTCTCGAAACACAACATTAACCGCCTGAGTGTTGGCAGAACCTGATTGCCTAACAAAGTCTTTCCGAGGTCGGTTATTATTGTATCGGTCCGACTTGAAATCCCTCATCTCTTGAGGGATTACCTTAGCCTTTCATTTTCCCTGCAGTTGGTCTTCTTCTACTCTTCTGTACTTGTTAATCCGATCCATCAATTGATGTACACTAGAAACAGGTTTACCAGTTAGAGATTTCCTCAAATCATGCTCAACTGGAAGACCGGTCTTGAAAGTGCTTATAGCCACATCATCATGCTCTCCTTTTATCTCATTAAACATTTCCCAGTATCTATCCGAATAAGTTTTAAGAGTCTCACCCTCTCGCATGGACATAGACAACAAGGACCCCAAAGGCCGAGGAACCCTGCTACAGGTAATAAAGCGAGCGCCAAAAGCCCGAGTAAGTTTCTTGAAGGAATCGATAGAATTAGCCCTTAAACCATTGAACCATCTCATCGCCACCGGGCCCAAGCTTGATGGAAAGACCTTACATATCAAAGTCTCATCTTTGGAGTAGATAGCCATCCTTTGGCTAAAATGGCTAATGTGTTCTATCGAGTCTGTCCGACCATTATATAGGGTGAATGTAGGCTGAGGAAATTGCCGAGAAAAACTCGCATTCTCTATATTCCTTGTGAAGGGTGATTTGGAAACTTGGCTTAACGCTTTGTTCATGGCGTTGTTCCCCAAGCCTCTGCGAGGTGGACTTTTGTACCTATGTCGATGGCGGTGTTCCTCTTCATAGGAAAAAGTCTCGCTAGGCGGAGTTCTGGATCTCCGTCTATAACTAGCACCATTTGTCTCTTCGGAGGAAGGCTCAGAGCTAGGCGGGGAACATCTTTGCCAAGCGTGACGCAACTCCCTCTTTAACTCGTCAATTTCACATTACATGTCTCTATCATTCTTTACATGGGAGACATAACTCTTCCTTCAAGACTGACTTTTGCTGGTATGAGTTGTGCGCACACTTCTCTCACGGCCCTCTCTCCGTTTGAGGCTCCGATGCGGGTTGCCATGCTGGGAACCCCTTGATTCTACTTGGTGTAGGTCAGCATCTATCTGGTGCGATCCTGCTGCGGCTTGATGTGGACCTGCCTCCTCCATCATAAACATTATAACCAAATTTCCTTTAACCTAAATCAAGCTCTTCCCACAGACGTCGCCAATTATAAGGACTAAAATTGAATTGGTCCCGAAATCGGATTAGGCTCAAACACTAACGGCCTAGACAATAAATTTGTATAGCGTGGATGGAAGAACTAGACCTATCCCAGAGGAAAAACGATTAGATTTAACGTTTCAAGACGGTTTGGCACAAGTACGATTAGAAATCTATCTTCGAAAGAGCTTTAGTTACTTGTATCATATGGTTTCGTTTTAATATCCAATTGTACAAGAGTTCCCCTCTTTTTCTTAGTACCTCTGTCCATATTATATACTATAATCTTGATGTCATCCTTACCACACACGTGTAGGTTAGATTCGGGGGATTCCTTCTTGTCCTATCCAACATCTCCTAGAACCATCAACCAGTAGCTGTAAGGCTGCTTGATCACTATTCAGGCATCACTTCCACATTAATGTGGCCAGAGAGTTGGTTGAGAGGCATTTAATGCAGAGGTAGCAGCTTTTAAAGATATTTGTTCACCTTTCTTTTCTTATCCCTAGTCCAATGTCCCTTCCTTAGTTGTGAGGTAACTCCAAAGTAAGTCCGTGGTGACATGACACTCAGATTTACCTCGGACACATGTTACCGAGAAGACTTTTGTCCTCGAACACTTGTTGGACCCATCTCACATTATCTCTACTCCTCTCTTCATTTTATTCTCCTCATAGCCTTGTTTGGGCCTCCTCGGATGGTCTAACGTCCTTGGATAGGGCCATAGGTCCAGTTAATACTGCTTTAACAATACTTCCTAATTAATTGGTCCCCACATTATATATACTTAAATTCAACCTCATACTCACAAGCTTGTTCACAAATACGTTATTATATTTGACTCTTTTCTGTTGAGGCTAAATTTGGGCTTGAGGTTGGCTCGTTTGTTAAACAAATGAAACAAGTTTTTTCTTAAGTTAAGCTTGAGTTGTTCATAAATAGATTGGTTCATTTACCCTCTCACTTACTAATGAAGTTACTGATTTCTCTTTGCTTTTTTCCCATGAAAATTAGGAAATATAAAAGGATGATGCTATGGATATTACAACAACAAAATGTTGTTAATATTCATCAATTATATTCATTATCACGGTAGTTATCTTGTATAATAAAATTTATATAATCTCTAACTTCTACCAAAATAAAAGATAATACCCAAATTTCACACTCAAGAACAAAATTTGTTTGTTTAATGAATAAAGATATAAACTTCAAATGATTGACTTAATGGTTCCCAAGACCCTATAATGTTCATAAGATACCAAGATTTAAACTTCTTGCCCTATCTTGAGGCCACTACCAAGAGATTCCTCATTGTAATAACTTAGGGTGTGTATTATAGGAAATGTGAGACAGTTAAAGTAGAACTACATACACCCAAATGAATAGTCTAGATACACTCGTTGGTTAAAAAAAAAAAAAAATAGAAGACCATTTATTGGACAAAACCTAGGTACAATTCTTTACTTTGATAATTTCTTTTAAGTGGGGGGAAAATCATTTATGCTTTATTGGGACAATTGAATGATGTAATTAGTTAAAAGTAAAATTCTAATAAATTCAATGAAAAGCCATAATTTTATGTAACCACCAACCTATTATTTTTATTATAATGAAAAATAATATAAAAAATCCGATTTCTCCTCACATCCAAAATATATTTGACCAATTTGATACAATGACTTTCCCTCTACATAACCAATACAAAAGCTATTATTTTCAACACACAATCTCGAAAACGGTGCAGGAGGCTTCTCTCTGCTACTCATTGGAAGATGACACAGGGAGGAGATTTACAGAAGATTATGCTTAGACAAATCACAAATAGTTATTTCTAGATGTTGAAATTCGACTAAAATATGAAGACAACACTGTCATGGACTCGGGATTTCTGGTTCTGAGCTACACATTCAGAAATCCACATCAGGTTCCTTATCTCCTGCTCCCTCAACCTCATGTACGCAAAGAAAACAGCATAATGGAACTGCAGATCAGAAAGGAGGACAATACAACATCGTGAGTAAATGAGCTATGGCTATGAATAGTCGATGAAAATTTGAAGACAGCAGGAGTTTGTAACAACAAAGGAAAGTAGATATATAGTCAGGAATGCTTATCTTCTAAATCCCATAATTAACTACTGCTAATGGAATAAGTAATGGGGACAAGGCCTGCTCAATTACTGAGACACAAACCTGTTGTTCAAATGCTAAGCAAAGCCTTTTCACCTCCTCTTCATAGAATGCCTTGTCTAGCATCTGGCTTTCTCCATAGGACATTTTAGCGAAGATAGACTGATAAGGAGGATATTTCTCCATAACACCACGGACCTACAATGACAGCCAAACAGAGGACTAAGGTCACAAACTCTGTTACAATTAAGAATCTGAAGCACAAATTAGTAAAGGACCGCAAAAAATATGCAATCATGTACTCCAGGTTTAGAAGAAATCCTGCCAAATACAGAACAAGACAACTAAGTGAAAGCTCAAAGCTACTGAACATTTAATCTTTTCCTAAAAAAAGTGGATTCCGATTCCAAGGGAAATGACAGACACAAAAGCTCACAAGCATTCCCGACCATCACATAGGTATCTTCTTAGAAGATACCAAAACTCAAGAAACCAGAAGACCAGATATAAGCATTAACACGGTAATGGATTATGATAATCATTCTAGACACAAAAAGGCTAAACTTCCCTATCAACCAACTTAAAGATCTTTTGCTACTAATACCACAACCTAACTACCCAGAAGTAAATAAATCTTGCATGTCTGTTATCATTTAATTATTAGGCAGATCTCCGTCAACAAAAAAATGGCCCCCAACATTTTCTAAATCCAATACTAAAACTCATTTCCAAATCTCCTGAATGAGACTCATAGCACACCTACTCCAAGGGCTAAGAAAATACATACCTGGTCAATGTCTTCACAAACAGCGAGTTCCTCATGGCCATATGGGTAACTGTTGAACACAAGCAGCCAATGTCAGATCCAACTAATGTTCACTGTTAAAAGCATATCAAGATTGAGCAAAGAGCTTACAGTAAACCAAAGTTAGAGTACAACTTCCGACGATCATCTCGGGTAAGCTCAGTTCCAATGCTGCATGAAGTGAACCAAATCAATGCTTTAAAAAAGCACATGTAATTGAAAAATTGGAAAGATTCACATGAATAACAATAAAAAACAAAGAAGAAAGCTTGTTAACGACAACAGCACCTATTTATGGTAATATTGACAGCTCTTCTGTCAGCCTCAAAGGAAAGGAGGTCAGACATGATCTCTGCTGTGGCACCCCCAAGTTTCTGTCCAGAATATCAGATTAAATTTCAAAGATATAGAATATGCTAAAAAAGTTTCCAAAATCTGTAATATATTTTTTTACACATATATTTATTAATCGAAGCTCACCTGGCAAAACCTGTAAAAATCCTCAAGGTATGCCTTGTAAAGAGTGTTCCTCATTATTTCAATGTTCATGTCATCCAAGTCCTACAGGATAGGGAATCAAAAGGGAATGTCATCCAGAGTTTCCTACCAGAATCACATGCAAAATAGCCAAACAAATTGATCATTCTATAATAGTGTTGCTAACGCTTTTGCTGCCAAAACTAGCTCATTTATTAAGATTAATGAAATAAAGAGTAAGGACAATAAAAGGTTTTCTGCAATTTTTCCGAGAACTTAAAAAGATGTGACCTTCGTGTCTCCACGACAATGGCAATGGTTATCATCTCTAGTTCATTGCCCTTGTATCACATCCTTTCTTTAATCTCTCTCCTTTTCTTTTCTTTTTTCTTTCTTTTTTTAAGTAATATCACACCCTCCTTTAACTACTGCAATATCAAATGTGCATTCGACAGAATTAGGACTGTTTAAAGAAAATGGAATTAGTGATTAATTTAATAGACTGTGCAGCCCCACAAAGATGAAGATAGCCAATGTAAAAGAATGACCACAAAATGCCCATAGAAATATAAGAAAAAAAGAATGTAAGAGGTTTGTAAAGCAAGTTTTACTGGTCCACACCTCTGATGTAATACACTCCGAGAAGTATGGAGCAAGTGGTGTATCAACAAGAACCAGCCTATAAAGCTCCCGCATATTCTGAGCAACTGCCAAGGTAGCAATGCTGAGGAGAAAATATAAAATTAAGAAAATATTTTATAAGCTGTCAAAAAACCAACAGAAAGCAGTATTTAGCATTGAAATTACCTATCAAACATGCCCAATGGGTGGCATTTTTCCAATAGTTCATGAACATCTCTCTCATGCAAGGTTCCAGTAACAATCAGGACAACATTGTCTATCATGTGACCGTATCTGTAAGAAGCAGGAGATATAATATGAAATAAAATTTGAACAAGTACAATTTCTAATTCCTTTAGTAGTTGTAATCATAATAGGTTCAATTTCTCTTTTGTTAGTCATTGTTTAAAATAATAAGGTGGTGATTTCATTGTTCATCTCCAAACTGCTCAGAACAGTTTTCCCACAAGTAGTTGGATGGTCAATTAGTTTATAAAAAATTGAAAACAAAACTGATGTTATCAAGCTGAAGAAGTCCACATACGTAATGTACTCTAAGAAGGTTGACAAGGGCTCTGTCGCTTGGCATAACATGTGCTTGTACTCATCAACCAATTTAAGAGTGCATTTCTCAACAATTGTAGTTGTATGCAATGGGGAAGGTTCTGCAAGAAAGTTATGAAAATCAACAATTAGTGACTTTTAATCAAATAAAAAACACTTTTTTTAAAAAATGTACAGCTTATGTATGTGCTTAAAAACAGAAAATCCAATTTATCCACTCGTAAAGAAAGCAGATAGATTTAACAGCAGACAACAGAAAATATAACATTCAAATTCATGGGAACAGAAAAATGGGACCACCAGATCCAGCAGTTGAACGATCCAACAAACTCATCACCATTATCTGCACCATATTAAATTGATTCCTTTTTTTTTTTTTTTATCAGTCATTAATTTAATCTTATTCTGTTAAATGCTTTACTAGGCAAAGCATGACAATAAGTGTCAGAAATTTTTAATGAGTAACCATTTCATCTGTAAAGCGCAAACCAGATGTGTACAAATTACGTGCCAAAAAAAAAAACCAATTTTAATATCTAAAATTCAGTCTATCAATTAATTCTATAAAATCTGACGAAGCAGGAAACTTGGCAGTATGCTCCCACTGATGCAAAGTCCATAATAGTAGATACTTCATCTTTGCTACCAAAATCTCGTTCCCTATTATCCATCACAGCCTCAATCAATGATAACCTATTTTCCCCATTTCTAGACCTTGCAAGATAAGAAAGATACAACCAAGCCCCAGTACCTTTCATACTCGACATCCAAAATTCCACTTCCTACCGTACTCCAAAGTCATCCAATTTTATATAATTGACTTTGAACAGATAGCAAGCTTTCTAATTTCACAAATCATACACCAAATACACGAAAAAAAATAAACTACAAATTCACTTTCAAATAAGTATCCATAATCTTCTCTCATGCATTAGTCAAACTATAGCCTCAATCATGTCTTGTCCAACTCTAACCATATCATCTTCTTCGAACTGCATCATATTTATACTGAATACAAACATTCGTTCCTTAATTATCCAGAACATTCCACCAAAACCACGTCCCAATATCATTAAAACATGATCAGACACGCTCTGTGTTAGAATAATAGTTAAATGATAAAATTAACCACTTTCTATCAGCAACAACTTTTAGGGCTGGTGATATTTATCATGGTATAGGACCAAGTAGCCCTAAGTATCGTAAGTTTGAACACCCCATCTCCATTATACCTTCCATTTAAAATTAAAAATCCCACGTGCTAGGCCTCAAGTGGACAGGTGCTAAGAGCCTTGTAGCTCAACTTACACCTCCTGATGTTTCTAACGAAAATGTCAAGGGTTCAAAATTCAAATCCCCCCTCCCCTAGTGTAACTATTGAATTTATAAACCCAAAAAAAAAGAAAAAAAAAGAGATTAAATTCACTCCGCCAGTCAGCTTAAACTTTTAGAACAAGTGGTAATTTATCATAGTATCAGAGTAGGCAGTCCTATGTTTGAACCTTTGTCTCTAATCTATACTTTACCTCTCATGTAAAAATTAAAATTCCACATGTTGGGTCTCAGGATAGTGCTACAATCATAGCTAAATGATTAAACTCACCATTTCCTATCAAGTTAAGCTTTTGGCACATATTGTAATTAATCATTAACTAATCTATGCCCAAAAAATCCCATCTTGATCTCTAATCATTAACCATCTAATCTTCATACCCTAATGAATCAACATCACTAATACTAAAAAAATAAACAATAAGTGAAGTGACTTTTTAAGTTCAACTAAGTAGTATTTTGCATTAATCAAACAATAATATGATATATAACAATGCTAAATTCAAATCAGAGACATTAACAATCAAAAGCGTAATTTTCTCAAAAAAGAAAAAGACCCAAATTGAAAGAAAAACGCACCGTTTTGGAGGTAAGGGCCGTACTCGGTGGCGGAGAGGTGCATCTTGATGTCATCGAGGTTTTCGCACTGGCACAAGTTGTTGTAATCAGAGGCGGTGAGAAGCCCAGCTCTGTGTCCCCTCACGATCGCTTCCAAGTACCCTCCATCTACGTTGAACGTTAAGGCTTCGAATCCGTACATTTTCTCTTCTTCTTCTTCTTTCTCGGCGATCGATCAGAGAGAAAGAGATCGGAACGAGAGAAATGCGAAGTTTCTCTGAATGAGGAGGGGATTGTGTTTTTGTTTGGTTTTGGATTTTTGCTGTATTCAGAATATCAGATCGAGGACATGAGGAAGGAGAGTCGATATGGATTGCCATGATGTGGTTGTGAAATTACTATATTGCCCTCCCGCTTTACGTTAATGACTGCCAAGTATTCTGAGGATGGGGACGAGTGGGTCGAACTTGGATTCTGTTGTTGAGATGGGCTGTACCATTGGGCTAGATTATAAAATTTGCAATTGGAGCCGCAAATGGAGAGGATTGGTGGGTTTTTTATTTATTTATTTATTTATTTTGGTAAAAATTCAAAACTTACCCTCTAATTTTCAAAATTTTTCATTTCAGTCCTCTAACTTTCAGTTTTGTCATTTTAATCCTTTAACTTTCAATTATTGTTAATTCGGTATTTTGTTAACCATCTGTTAATTGTCTCCATTAAATGAGCAAAATAACACCGTTTTGGCTTTTTTTTTTTTAAATTTTAATTTTCATAATTAAAAGAAATGGAAAAAACGGTTATTAAAAATTTTTAAAAAATAAACATCTAGGAGAACGATGTCGTTCCCCTAACCTGTTTATTAATTGACTTTAACATCACAAAATAATTACACTGCTCAACTTTGTTCAAAAATTAAATTGCCTTAATAGTTTGGCATCACAAAATAAAGGCGAACCAAAGGCATGAAATTTCAATTCTTATACATAACTAGTTTTGCCTTTTGACTTTAACGTCACAAACTAAATTCAATATTAGTCTACTTCCTTAAAAAATTAGATCGCCTTAATAGTTTGGCAATAACATCACAAAATAAAAGCCATGTTAAAAGTTTGGCATCACAAAATAAAAGCAAACCAAAGGCATGAAATTTCAACTCTTATATATAACGTGCCTTGCCTTTTGACTTTAACATCACAAACTAAATTCAATATTAGTCTACTTCCTTCAAAAATTAGATTGCCTTAATAGTTTGGCAATGACATCACAAAATAAAAGCCATGTTAAGAGTTTGACATCACAAAATAAAAGCAAACCAAAGGCATGAAATTTCAACTCTTATATATAACGTGCCTTGCCTTTTGACTTTAACATCACAAACTAAATTCAATATTAGTCTACTTCCTTCAAAAATTAGATTGCCTTAATAGTTTGGCAATGACATCACAAAATAAAAGCCATGTTAAGAGTTTGACATCACAAAATAAAAGCAAACCAAAGGCATGAAATTTCAACTCTTATATATAACGTGCCTTGCCTTTTGACTTTAACATCACAAACTAAATTCAATATTAGTCTACTTCCTTCAAAAATTAGATTGCCTTAATAGTTTGGCAATGACATCACAAAATAAAAGCCATGTTAAGAGTTTGACATCACAAAATAAAAGCAAACCAAAGGCATAAAATTTCAACTCCTATACATAACCTACCTTACCTTTTAACTTTAACATCACAAAATAAATTCAATATTAGTCTACTTCCTTCAAAAACTAAATTGCCTTAATAGTTTGGCAATAACATCACAAAATAATAGTCATGTGACAATGTTTGGCCAATTACATAATAAACTATATGCCTAAGTTTTGAAGTACTGTCGCTAAAATTAACCAAGTTCTACTGCTTTGTTGACTATTAAAATTTATGCAGCTTTGTTGACTACCATCAACTCCTGCGCTAAATCTCTTCGAGTTCCCTTTAATGTTGGCAGTCTAAATGTAAAAAGTACATAGACATTAGAAGTTGATAACAAAAAGATGATATATATATATATATATATCACACATACATTGCTTTGTTGGCTGCTAAATGCATCGTCTACTTGCACTCTAAATCCCATGAAGTGCTCCTCAGTGTTGGCGGCCTCCTACATGTGAAAAACATTAACAGTGTGCAAAATTTACTACATTAAGGAAAGAATCAAAATGAATTCAAATACCCTCTTTCTGCCACTACTCGTTGCCTTGCCTTTGCCATTGTCAGTTGCCGCCTTGCCTTTACCCTTGGCAGTTGCTACTCCTGGTGGTCTTTGATTGCTCCTACAGGTCCTTCTGTTATGCTCCAATTGAGGATAATGTGCACATCTTAAACTTGTTTGATTCCTCTTCGTTCTGTAAGGGTTATAAACTTCATCTTTATCCTTTCTTCTTCTATCAATCTTAGGTCTCCCTAGCTAAATTTTATGAATTGGAGGAAGTACTGCATCTCCATCTACGTCCGGCCACAAATCAGGACCATTACATTACTGAATGAGATGCGAATATAAAACAATATATGTATCCTTCTTATAGAAGTTATGCACATAATTCTTAGCCCGTTCTTTCCTGAAAGTTATTACATGCACTACATTCTTACAAGGGATCCCAATCAAATCCTAACAGTTGCAAGCACATGAATGTTTCTCCACATCAGCCACAAACTACTTCCCATATTGACCAATAGCTTTTCTCTTGCTTGCACGATCTTCAAATTAAAAGTCTCACAAATGTTATTTAACAGCATATCACACTTTGGATAATAGGGGAAAACATGTTTAGCCCACTATAACAGAGACCTACCCCTTAACTCATCACAAGCTTCCTTACTTACTATTTCCATTTGCTTCATATAAATTTCGAATGTTGCTACTGTCAATGACTTAGCTGCCCCCCACATCAAGTCCTTTAACTCCTTTCCTTGATGGTTCTTCTTGAAGTTAGCAAACAAATGTCTCACACATAATCTATTGTATGCATCTGGGACCACATCAACTAAAGTAGGAAGCAAACCTTTTTGTTGGTTTGAAATAAATCACCATCCATGGTCTCTCATAGGCCTTATATCACCTACTAAATTCTCCAAAAATCATGTCCAAGTCTCCTTATCTTTTGCCTCAGCAATAGCATACGCAATTGGGTGCATACCATCATTTCCATCTATATCCACAGCTACTAGAAGTTGGCCAGCAACTATGCCCTTCAGATGACAAGCGTCTAAGATGATCAATGGTCTACAATAACGAACAAATCCCTTTTTACATGTAGCTAAATACACATAGACCCTCTTGAAATTATGGCCAGGGACAACAACTATGACTCTAGTTGTGGTACCTAGGTTAAATCTTTTCAACTCCGCACAGTGGCGTGACAATGAATCGATGGCAATTGTGGGCTTTTGTGAGGGCTGATCGTTACGGGTTATGATGAGTTGAAAAGTGTTGCCATCAACCTCATCCATAATAATTTCATATAACTTTTCATTGGCTGGGTTATCATAGTTAGAGTTATACCATTCATAATCTATATCTCCCACGGCACCATTCCCATCATTACCCCTAGCATCATTCCTTTCATCAACCAAATTACCACCCTCCTCAAATTTATCATTAGCAAGAGCCTCATCCCAATCCTCCACATCAACTTCATTCTCATCACCATTGCCATCACTATCATCAACATCCACATCCTCAACAACACTAACATCCTTGACTAACATTTGTTTTTGAATAGGAGTTGCATGTTTTACATAAATGTCTATTTTTGGATCAATAGGGTCAAGGCACTTAAATAGTTCCTGAGTATTAGCATTAATGGACAAATATCTTAGGTCAGTGTGAAGATCCAACCCAGGCACAAGAAAATAAAACTGGACATAATCCAATACCCCCAACTCCGCACAATAATGCATAACCTCTGGTACGAGAAAACAGTCCGAATCCATGTTATCATAAACTTTCACCTTACCACCTATATACTTCACCTTCTTAGTTGAATGGTGCAATACTCCATAGTAGTGAAAAAATAATGTGAAATTCTAACCAAGCATCTTTACTGTGAAAGTTTTAAACTAAAAAGTCAACAAACATCACAGTATTTTAACCAACAAAGACAGTGTTAAGTACCCTACACACACCAAAATGTCAACAAAAAAATAAAGTGCTAACTTCTAAGTACCCCACACAGCAAACAACTAGTAGGGACCAAGTTATTATAAAATAGAGAAATTACATGTGAAGATGTTTAGCAGACAATTAAAGTATATCATCCACACAAAAAGAGGAAAAAAAAAAAAGTAGATTATCTCAAAGCATTTACTCTCACCTATCAATCAACAAAATCCAACACAAACAAACAAAATGAAACAAAAATACTCTTTAACAAAAAAAGTCACCAGTTTTATATAACACAACAAAATCTAGCACAGAATTCACCCTAACACCCAAATAAACATAAAAGTTCAAAAGAGTTATATCATCATTTACCCAAAACTAGGGCTGTCTACGGGTCGGGTTGGCCTGGGTTGGGCCTAACTCGCACTCGACCCGCTTGGGTCGGGTTGTTGGAAAACTGACCCGCACTCACCCAAAATACGGGGCGGACCTACCGAGTCGGGTCATTGGTTGGGGTGGGTTGGATTCATTGGGTTGGTGGGTTTGGGCCACATATTAGGCCAAATATGTAGATTTTCATGGATTTAATTTTTTTGGGCCTTTTAGACAAAATTATTGGGCTTTCTATTACAAGGATTTAAATAGCTTTTGAATGTTGTCATATTAGATTGAGCCTCTTTTTTACTTCATTTCTTTTAAAATGGGCCTTCAAGGGACTGAATTTGTCTAAATTAATATGTTCTAGTAGGCCAGTACCCTTTAAAATGAGCCTACAAGCTCTGCTTGAAGCAATATCAATCCAAGTATATACTTCCCAGAACCCACATATTGACATTTGGGAACAAAAAAAATACAAAGTAAAACTTGGACACAATAGCAAACAAAAAACACACAAAATACCATTTTTTTTACCACCTATTAATCATCCACACATTACAACAAATATTTTCCAAAATTGCCTAAGCCTAAAGGTCTGGGCAATAGGCAGTACCCTCAAAATCCCCTCAAAAAAACTTAGGCATATAAAAGTCAATTTGAACACATTAAACCTGCCTACCATTCCACACATCAAGTAAATTTCTAGAACCACACAGTCGCAAGCATTGTTACAAATACTAGAACATCTTTATAATTTCACACACACACATACACACATATATATAGTAAGTCATAGAGGCAGCAGAGAAGACAGTTACTACACAAGTTTGTAAGGCAATAAACCACCAAGGTAATAGGCAATATTCCCAGCATTATATATAATTAGTTACAATTATGAAATACTATAAGTATTTCCAAATAATAGATTTCCTAAAGCAATAAAGAACTACTTTATTATCTATAGTCAACAAGTTTATAACTTATAAAAAGGAAAGCCTACATAGATGCTAAGTTTTCCTTCCTATAAGCAAGAGTTTATGTATAGTTAGAAAAGTTATACATCTATCCAAAAAAGCTTACAAAATATATCCAAAAAACTGCCTCCTATATAAAATGTGACCTTCCTTCCTCCTAAAATACAAGGGGAAAAAATATTTATCAACAATATATAAAGACAAAGAACATAAACTACAAAATGACCAAAAGGGAAGTAACCAATATCAACAAAAATTACAAGGGCAGAAACATACTTGGTTAGTGATCATTCATCAATACTAATTGTGGTACGGGTACCACCTTTGCTTGAGCAGAAACTAGAACTTGCTGTTGTTGTTGCTTGATTCAAAACTAGAAAAGAAAAAAAATTGAGGCAATAGATTAAATTTTGCTCAAGTATATGACACATTTAATAACACTTAATAGACAAGAAGTTTGGAAGTTCATGAAATTCATCCTTCAAGGCCTCCATCTCATCCTTTGACTTGCAAAAAGAAATTGGGACATGGACTTGCAGCCAATTTTGAGCACAAACAAGATTTTGAACCCAGAGAGGAGAGAGTAAACTTCGAAATGGATCAAGTATGCGCCCTCCGATACTAAATGTAGATTCAGAAGCAACCGTAGAAACAGGTACAGCCAGCACATCTCAGGCCATTTTGGACAGCACTTGGTACCTATCTAAATTAGCTTTCCACCACCCTAAAATCTTAAATTTCACATCCCTTCTACTCTCACAATTTTCAGCCAAATATTTTTCAATCTCATTGCTACACCCTATAGACTTCTCAGCCTCTAAGAAACACTCATATCGAGAATTAACTATCGCATATGGATCAATGCAACCAATTTTATCACCTTCTATATGAGTCCTCTCACTCTCACTTGGTACTACCACATTTGGTGAACCAACACAAGAGTAATAATCATACAACCTATCCATGGTTTTCCTCACCAAATCAACCACTTCATACCTATAAATTTCAGAAAAAGAAAACTTCAAAAACCTCATTTTCTTTCTTGGATCAAGAACCACAGTCACATACAAAAGCTGATTAATTTTATCCCCTTTCCCCTAATACTTTTCAAATTTAGCTTCCATTTTAGTTGCCATTTTTTTTAAGAGATGATTTCCAGATTTAATTAAATGAGCAATATTCTCTTGAATCACAAATATCTCATCAAAGAAGGTATTTGAAGTAACATATAAAGAACCGGAGAACTTCTTTGTTGCACTGAAAAAAAGTTTCAAGAAATCCACAAACGTCCTACAATTTTGAAAATCAACCCTATAAAAAGATCCCAAACCACCACTATTTTCCTTGTTCATAAAGTATGAAAAATAACTATCAACCTCAAAGTCCATTCTTAGAAACACTTTCTCAAATTTTTCAGCAGTATCTAACATGAGGTAGGTAGAGTTCCACCTAGTAGGTGCATCTAGACTTAGTAAACACTTGGATTCAATACCTAATCTCTTTATAAAACTCCTAAAAGTTTGATTTCTATTTCATGAGGACTTCACATACCTCATCGCTTCATGCACCCTAGCAATGGATGCATCAATTTCTTTCAAACCATCCCCTACAATCAGATTTAGGATATGTGCACACTACCTCATGTGCTAGAACTCATGTTCTAAAATAGTTTCCTTCCAATCTTTAGTTATTGTTTGTAAAAATTTAATGGTAGCACCATTAGAGGAATGGTAGCACCATCAACACCCCACTCACACAAACACGTCTCAATCTTTCTACCTATAGTCTCCCTTCTATGGTCTTCAACTTGACAAAAATTCAGAATTTTCTTATGCAAGTTCCAATCATCATCAATAAAATGACATGTGAGAGACATATAATTCAGATTTTGAATACTAGTCCATGTATCCATAGTAAGGCACACCCTACGACCTTTCAAGGCTTTCCTTAGTTTCTGTCTCTCAACACCATAAATGTCAATCACATCCTTAGCCACATTTTGACAAGATGGGATATCCCTAATTTGCAACTTAGGTTGTAAGGTTGCTGATTATCTTTGAAACCTATATACCCTTCAACAAATCCAAAAGGCAACTCATCTATTATAATCATTTCAGCAAGTGCCTTCTTAGAAGCCTCAACAGTAAAGGTTGTTGGTACAAGTTGAAACCCTTCCTCCCCATTCATTTTGGGTTCAAATGCTAAGGTTTGTTACCCTTTAAGTGCATCTCTATTAGGGTTCTTAACACAATTTGGCGTATGATTCAATTAATTAGTAATACCATGCCCCTTACTATTAGCACGATAAGTTTTTTGGCAATAATGGCAAACGGCCTTAAATTGACCCTACTAATCTTTATTTTTTCAAAATAATCCCAAGCAGTAGACTTTTTTCTATTATTACCACAATCAGCAACTATCTCACTCACCTTAGCTTTACCATTAGGTTTAGGTGGAAGTGTCTCAGCATTGGTTGGAGTGGCAACAAATTCAACTTGAGCGGCGAGTTTAGCTTGGGCAGTGGGTGTTGTTTGGGAAGGGGGTGCATCACTAGAGGGTTCCATAATCTAAAGACATCAAATTTAAGCATTAGCAAACTACCATAACAATGAGACTACTAACCTAGTAACAAGAACACACAAAAGTGACACAACAACAAAAACAACAACAGATCAAAGCGACAACAAAAACAACGACAGAAGTAACAAACAATAACAAGAAGTTTAAAGAAAAATAACAGAAGAGAAATGATACCTTAGAGAATTCTTAGCTGTTAGGGATTCGGCCTTGGAAAGGAAGCAAAAAGAGTAGCCTAGTTGAACAACTTTCGACTTCTGTATAAAATTAGGATTTCAATTTTTTAAGTTAGGAAAGCAAAATGAATCAAACAAATGAACAATAAAATACAATCAGATAAGAAAATAAAAATGTGTTTGGATTTCATCTTTTTAAAATGGGGTTCATCTTTTTTTTTTTCTTTTTTTTTTTCAATGAAAATAAAGTATATTGATCATAGAAAAATAACAAAACAAAGAATGAAACAAGGCAGATACAAAGTACACTCAAAGCACACTAAAATAATGAATCAAACTAACTATAATATCTGTCTGTAAAGAGTAAATACGAAAATAAATACAAACGAGCATACTTAAGCAAGTCATATGACTAGTTATTCATTTTGGTCTGAGAAGGTAGAAAAGCACAAGACCACACCACCAAATTATTTTTGGATGTAACTTTTTACCTTGAAGTAAGGTGCCATCATTTAATTTATCAAGAAGTTATTGTGATACTACGGAAGGGAGTGTTGCTTTTTTTTTTTTTGATTAAAGGGAGTGTTGCTATTGATGAGCTTAAAATGCAAGATACTAAAAGTTCATTTGATGAGAATAGTATTGATAAGAGTACTACGATTGTAGCAAATGAATGAACTAGTGAAATCCTAGTGTGAGAATCAAGATTCTGATTGTGCAGTTAGTACTTTTATACAATATCAATTATTATAACATCAAATTCAACATGAATTGCAAAATAATTCAAGGGCATGAACCTTATCAATATTTCCTTATTGAGAACTTCCAAAAGATCAGTTTCTTACGAAGCCACCAGCATTTGATTAACATGTATTTTAATAGCTTCCACAAAGAATGTTAAATATTTATAAAATATAAACACACACATCAAAGCTCAAATTTAACAGACCCTCCTCCGAATCTATTAACTTTGTGTTTTTTTTTTTCTTTTTTTGATAATCAAGAATCTTTATTGAAAGAGCTGGAGATCTAACAACAAAACAGAACCACACAGCCCAAACTAGCAACAATACAGACAAGGCTCTTAAAATGGAGACCAACAACAACAAACCAAAAGGAACCTCAAATAAGCCCCAACTAGACAAAGCAACACAACCTACAAACCCGCAGAACCATAATAGAACCACAACACCAAAAAAAAAAAAAAAAAAAAAAAAAAAAAAAAAAAAAAAAAAAAACAACACTCAACAACAAATAACATTTTTTTTTTTTTTTTTGTTGCTGTTTCTTGTGTTCACCATCATGAATACCTTTGTTAGGTTCTAAGGAATTAGGAACTAATGTATTAGAATTTCAATGTGTAATGTTGGCAAATCATGATCAAAACATTTAGTCTAGATTTAGGCTGTTCAAAGTGTGTTTTTGTGTAAAGTTGGAATCGAGTGTACTGCAGGATTTATTGTATAAATCTACAAAGCTTGATTGATCGAAAATTAGACTTAATCGATCGAAGCTCGTGCATATTTTTTTTTTTTTTTTTCTGTAGAATTTTCCAACTCAAGCCCAAGCTCATATGACGTGTAGGGTTTTATGTTTTGCCTTAAGTATAAAAGGAAAAACTCTAGTTACGTTTTATTGTTGTTGTTTATGCTGTGTGAGAATATCTTGTGAGATCTAAAGGTATTTGTCTTCACACATACTTAGGGTTATCAAGATCGAGATTGATGTCGAGAGCTTGGTGATCGTTTCAGTTGCTGTTTTCAATTTTTCTTCATGATTAATATGATTCTTATTACTTATCAAAAAAAAAAAAAAATCATTTGAACAAGATGATAAACCCATATCACAAAATACAGAAAAAGAGGGATGAAAAAGGAAGAAAATTTACTTGATCTAAGAGTAGGAATCCGAGACTAAGAGGTTGAGAAGACCCATGGTGGAAGGAAAGTGAAGTGGCGGTGTTAGGTGTGGTGTGAGGCGGCGGCAGCAGCAACCAACAGCGAGGGTTTGGTTTGGTGGAGTTGGGAAAGATTTTGATGTAAAGGATTTTATTTGTTTCAAAATAAAAAAGAAAGATTTTGAGGCTAAGCCGAGTAAGGAGAGAAGACTGAGAGACTAGAGAGCAGAGAGAATGAAGAGAATACTGATTTATAAGAGAGAGAGAGAGAGAGAGAGAGAGAGATGAGGGTTGAGACCTTGAGGCTGAGCTGAGTAAGGAGTAAGGAGGACTCATCATGGCCATGGGCATGGGGAAATGGAACTCTGATTTTGATTTGAAGTGCAATCGTTCTAAATCTTCTGATGAGGGATTTGGTTGATTTTCTTTTGCGTGAAACTAGCAACTGAGGGCTTTTGATTTGGAAGTTTGAAACTTAGTGTGTAGCACTAAACAACTTAGTGCTTTTAGTCCAATCAATCTTCTCTCTTCATGTGTTTCTCCCTATAAATAACCAATGTTTTTATTTTTTATTTTTTTTAATTTGAAACCATCGAGTCGAGTCGAGTAATACAGGTTTTTAATGCCTTAACACACTACCCGACCCGAATAGTCGGTTTTTGTAAGAGGCAAACCCGAATCCGACCGACCATGGGTTTCGGGTCCACTCGCTAGGTTTCGGGTAAGTCAGATCTGGTTGGCTTGGGCGAGTCTGTGAACCGTTGGATAGCCCTACCCAAAACTATATTTAGCCGGAGTTGGAGTTGGAGCTGACAAAGTGACCTTAGCAAGCCGGAGTGGACCCTATCTCGATTTCTCTCTCTCTCAAATCTTGATTTTTCTCTCTCTATATCTCAGTTTCTCTCAATCTCAAGTGCTCTCTCTCTCAAATCTTGGTTTCTCTCTCTCTCAATCTCAGTCTCACCTTATCACTGTTGCCGACCCAAACATCCCCTCTCACTTCTTCCCCAAAAATTCGCAATTTAAAGCTATGAGAAAATTTACACGATTTGTGTTTTGATTTCAGGTAAGGGGAACGATGTCATTCCCCTAAATGTTTTTTTTTTTTTAATAATTTTTTTTTAATTTCTTTTAATTATGAAATTTTTTTTTTTTTTAAAAAAGATCCAAAACAGCGTCATTTTGCTCATTTAACGAAGACAATTAATAGAATACCGAATTGACAACAATTAAAAGTTGGAGGACTGAAATGACAAAACTGAAAGTTAGAGGACTGAAATGAAAAAGGCTGAAAGTTAGAGGGTCAGTTTTGGATTTTTTCCTTTTATTTTTCAGTACCATTTTAAAAAAAAATACAATCAGATTTGAATATATGACATTCACTTTATGATAATTGCTTTTTATTATAATGTAAAAATAGGGATGACAAAAATTTCCCACCCTACCTCATTCTATCCCATGCAGATTTTCCTTGTCCTAAAGAGATGATGGAGTAAGAACGAGTTTTGCTCATTCTATTTATAAGTATTTTTTTTTCACATATTCTATTTATTGTCCCTTAAAAAAATTGTTCTCTCTCTTAGCATTGCCTATTCTCTTTATCATTCATCTCTAATTCATTAATCTCAAAGTTGCCTTATTAAGAATGGCCAAATGCCCTAAATCCGTCTTACCCTACTCTTGCCTCACATTGGTTTTCCTTGCCTTGAACAGATGATGGGATGGGGACGGGGCACCCTTAATCCAACCCCATTCTTACCCATTGCCATCCATAGGTAAAAAAATTCTCTTAGTTTTTGGTTGTTTGATAAATATTTAAGTTAAAAAGTAATAAATATCTCATGAATTGGATGTATATATCCTCCTTCTCACATAGTGTAGTTGTAAGAGTGAGTAAGGGCGGAGCTACATGCTTCATTTTTGGGGGGGGGGGGGCCTCAAAAATTTTAAAAATATTTGTATACTATATATAAATATTTAACATTTTAATAATTAGCCTACAAAAATGGGACTTGGCCCCTCTAAATATTTGAGTTAGTCTAATAATACTCTTAAAAAAATTGTCCAATCGGTCTAGTAGTTATAGAAAATGTTTTTTTTCTCACATTTATTTTTTATTGTAAAATGTATTATTGTTTCTGTTAAAATTTTAGATCATTCATGTTTTTGAATACTTCATTAGTTCAATTGAAAATTTTCTACTCACTTTGATAGACAATTTGGCAACTTATATTAAAAATGAAAAATTTAAGGATTCACTTTGGAGAGTACTAAGTTATGTGCGTATATAAATGTTTGTGTTTGCGCATGTGTATGGAAGTTATAAGTTGAACCCCAAACAAAACTTTTTGACTACCCCCTGTATATTACATATGATGTATGACTTCTATTATTGTGTATATGATTGTTCCTCAATTTAAAGCACATAGGAATTACTATTTCCCATAACGAAATAACAGTTAAATAACAAAATAGTTATGCCTTAAAAGATAACTATGATAGTACAGAATCTATTATTGTACACCAAACTTATCCTAATTGTCTATCTGGGTAAAAACAAGCCATCCATTTTGTAACACTTGTTTTTCCTCCATTATTTGGTTCAAAGACAGGCAAAGGGTCAGTGGCATTGAGAAAGGTAATTGATTTCAATGGCTTTTGTGTTTTAATACACCAAAATGATAACAAGATAAAATAACAAATCAAATAACGTCCAAAAATTATACAAAATTAGTATGTAACTTCATGCAAACACACGGATGCATTTAAAATTCAACAAAATTTTATTATAAAAATATAAATAATTAATCAAATTATTATTTAAAAAAAAAAAAACATGTAACACATTCATTCATGCATACATATAGATTACATTTAAAATTAAATACAATTTTTATCATAAAATATAGATAATTAGTCAAATTATTTTTTTAAAGTAAATATAATTAGTCACTTATTAAAATTCTTACCTAAATTTAATACTACTTATGATCATTTTTTTTTTCTAATTTTTAATAAGATAGAACGTGTAGTGACTTTTATTTTATTTATTTTTTGAGAAACATGTGGTGATTTTTATTGAGTATATATAATTTTTTTTTCTTAAATTTTGTAGTTCATTAATATTAGATTCTTAGTATTTTGTACTCATTAACTCACTTGACACAAAAATTAAAAAACTTAAGTAGACACATGGCACATGCTTAAGTGGATAATTATGGTGTAGTCTCCACATAAATTTAGACATGTGCAGAATTGGATTATAATTTCAAATTCTAATTCAACTTTCTCTAAGTTTTACCTATTAATATATATAGATGACTTATAAATTTGAATTTTTTTTAGTTATATGATTATGTTTTTTATGGTTTATTATATTAGACTCTTCGTTTTTCTACACTAAATTAACTAATTTGGCACAAAAATTTAAAAATTTAAATTAGATGAGACATGTGGTGCAAAATTAAGCTTTAATTGAAATTTAATTTTTACACTAAATTAACTCACTTGACACAAAATTCTAAAATTTAGATTAAATAAGACACGTGACGCAAAATTATACTCTAATTAAATTTCAATTTGAAATTTAATTAAATTTTCTCTCTACTTTACCTATTATTATATATATAGATTTCACTAATCATTGATTGTTTTCTTTGATTGTATTCCACGTGGATAAAGATCCTCTCTATTTCAAGTTAAATGGACTCACTTTTCATGGTTTAAATTTTATATTTTTGTATTTAACAAATTACATGTTACTACGTCATTTGAAGTTTTAACTGATATATAACTAGATACACCTTTATGTTTATAAATAGTGACGCCCAAGTGGGCAGTCTAATTTGCTATTGAGACTTGCTTGGACCATGCCAAATTTGAAGGTGACAGCTCCTCCATTGTAGCTGCTTTGGCCAACTCTGATACAGACCTAGCTTTGCATGGTAATGTGATAGAAGATGCCACAATTAACTCATATGTTACAATGGCACAAATTCTCCCATGTCCAACAATAAGAAAACTCAGCAGCCCATATATAACCTGGCCAAAAAAGCCTCCAAGGAACTAACCTAGCTGCATTCCAACAGAGACCTAGCTTGTTAATTATGATTAAATTAATATGCGATTCTCTTGCAAAGTATTCCCCTAATTTATTATTATCGTACGCTTTGGAAGAAAAAATTATAGGAAGGCGGACAGTTTCTGTCCAATTATAAAAAACATGTGCAAAGGATCTCCAGGATATTGTTTTTTAAATTCAAGTGCATGATGCTTTATTGAATTGAATACTTAAACTACTTTTTTGGGGGTTCTTCAATGTTTATTTCCAATATTTTTGAAGGTTACTATTCAATGGATTCTCTGGACTTTGGAGTCTAGCCCCATTCTTGTGCTGCATGCCTTGTAATTTTCTCCCAGTTGAATAAGATCAACTTATTTAGCAAAATGGGTAAAATATTATTTTTATCCTTAAATTTTATCAAAATTTTGATTTTTATCGCTCAACTTTAAAGATTTTTTTTTTGTCCTCAAACTCTGTAAAGAATTTTTTTTAATAGTTTAAAGACAAAAATAAGAAAGAAAAAAGAACATTTTTCAATAATTTAGAAAAGGAAATAATACTTTTTGATAAAATTTAAGGATATAAAGTAAAACATTTTCAATAGTTTAAGGATAAAAAATGAACTTTTCGATAGTTTAGAGACAAAAAACAAACTTTTATAAGTTTATGAATAAAAAACAAATTTTTGGTAAAGTTTAGGGATCAAAATATATAGTAGTTTACCTTTGCAAAACTTAATCTTATTTGGCTTAAAAGAAATATGGGTTGTCATGGGACCTGCCATAAACTATACTATTGGATTTAATTTGGATATTATCTTATTTTACCCATTTACAGTCTAATTTGAGAAGAAAAAAATAATTATGTGGAGTTATGCTTAACTTAACGTAAATTACTAATAGCGAGGTATGACAAAATTACTATCATGCATAATCTAGAAAAATTAGAATACATTTATAAAATAAAAAAAGATTTAAGATTATTATATTTACGGAATGTCGTTTACTCCTTTTTTGTTTAAAATTGATTAATATAAAATATGGTAGGTTTTATCTCAACCTTTAAACTTTAAACACACCCCCACCCCCCCTCCCCCGCCCACATTAAAAAGAAGAAGCAACGTTGTCAAGGCATGTGATTACTAATATATTATATTATTATAATCATAATGAAATATATATTATATGTGGCATATTTTTTAATCTGATGCGACTTTGCTTGGCGTGGAGTTTCGTGGCCTCATGCCTAGTAAAATATTCCAATTCATTACGCGTGAGTTTGGATAGTGGTGAGGGGTTCATTTTCAGCGTTTGCGTTTTTGCCTGGGTCTTACGGCACAGTTCACGATTCAGTCAAAAACATATAAATGTGCATACCAATATATTTTTGGGTCCCACGATACTATTCACACCTTTAAAAATTATTTTGCTATAGTGTTTTCAGCGATAAGTTTTCAGTTTTCAGCAAATTAATACCGATTTGGATACTGATTATTAGCATCTACGTCTGTGTTTTTTTTTTTTTGGAAGTGTGTTTCTGTGGCTGTGGTAGCTTTTCCCGATGGGTCCCATGCACTGTTCATGAGCGTGTTTCTGTGGCCGTGGTGGCTTTTCTCGGTGGGTCCCGTGAACACTGTTCACGGGACCCACAAACCTCTTTTTTTAACAAAACTTTCATTAAAAATGGGTCCCTCGGCACTATTCACACATTTAAAATTTATTTTGCTACAATATTTTCAGTTTTCAGTAAAATAAGACGTATCTAAACATACCCTTAATAAGCGGTATCCAAATACACCCTATGAATAAGAAATTCAGTTTTATTTATTTATTTTTGCTGAATGAGTAAGAAATTCACTTAGTTGGAAACTAAGAGGACCTTCCATTTAAAAAAACAAAAAACAAAATACTATGCAATATGCATCTTCCAATTTCATATAATTAAATATTTTGTCTCCTGTGTTTTTGATAGTTTCCAGCCAAACTTGCATTCATAATTTCATATACAATTTATTGAATTTAAAGAATATGCTTTTACACTTTTTTTAAAAAATATAAATAAATCGATTATGCTTTTACCTTGAACAATAATTTGTAAGAAGTAATTGTAATTTTTTAACACTAGACCAAACCACAATCTCTAAATAAAGTAAAAATATTATTGCATTACACTGTAACGCATAAACTCTTTTCCAAGATCATATGTATGGACTTTGTGACATTGCTTTGTGTGATACACACTTATATATATGAGTATATACTTTGTCTCTATTCCAAATTCCAATTGCATTTACAGGAGACTTTGATAATAAAACCACCTTTAATCAATGTTCTGATTCCAATTGAAAAAGAAAATTTGATAACCTAGTCGCACACCATCACTTTAGAAGTTTAGAAAAAACACTTCAATTGAGAGGTCTTAAATTCTTAATATGACAAATTATCTTAATTGTAACATAATATAACATATTTATAAGGACATCACTTTTTAAAAAGTTCAAGCCTTCGAGTTGGACCAAAGTATTTTATATTAATTACTAAAAAAAAAATCATTATTTTTGTTTTTCAGGTAAGACTTTTCTCTATGTATACCTAACACCCAACAATTAATATATTTACTAATGTAGGTTTATTTTTATTTTCTTTTTGCAACAAATGTAGGTTTTGTGAGTTCCACACCAAGGCTGACTCAGCGAAGCCGATCTTCCTAACATATACCAACCAAACAAAGAACTTAAAAAAAAGTGAATGTCATGGTTTTCACGACCTTTTGCATTCAAGTCATCTTATAAAGGAACGAGGTACACTTGACTTGAAATAGCATTAAAAAGGACTGCAAAAAGGAAACTCAAAATAAAGCAATTTTGGCAAAAATGTATGTGCTCTTAGAGTTTGAACTTTTCCCACATTTTGGAGTCAAAATGTTGTGAAATGCTGCATACAATCACAATGGATGCAAAAAGAATACTCCTTAATTATTATTATTATTATTTATTATTTATTTTGAGAGAATTTTAATTTATGACATTTGCTCCTGATAATAGTTCTTTAGCATCAGATTAAGTCACTAACCAGTTTTTGATGTAGGTAGGGATTGAATCATAGAATTCTTATTCAACCATAAAAAAACTTTACCAATTGAGCTAATTGAAACTCACTGATTGGTCAAAATTAAAGTATAAAATGAACCAAATACCTTTCTTTTATAATTTAATTATTACAATATATAGGATTTATGAAAAACTCACTCAACCTGCTAACCCGACCAACCTGTGTCACCCGCCGCGGTTAAAAGTGGAAGGTGGCGGGTTGTGTAGTTTTACTCATTAAAAAAGTTGATTAGTTTGACAAGCAAGTTGATTTTTTTGAACCTGTCAAAAACCATCTTAGCCCACCTATATCTAGTTGTATATATAGACATAAAAATTATATATATATATGACTAATATTAAAAGGCTATTCGTTTCTCCAAAAAAAAAAAAAAGGCTATTCAGCAAAAAAAAAAAAAAAGACTAATATTAAAAGGCTTAGTGTCAAATTCTTCTCTTGCATTTTTTCCTTTTTATTTATTTATATAAGATAAAACAAATAACTATTTTAAAGAATGCCCATTGAAAAGATCAACTAAAAGTTCCATTTTTGTGGCATAATTAGCGACGTTTTAATGTAAGCAAATGTATAGTCAACCCGCACGATTTACTGAATCGAAATCAACTATATTTTTCAACTGACTTGCCGATTATAGAGGATAGTGGGTTGATGTTGGTTTGAAATATTTTCCAACCTACTAAACTCAACCTGTCCAATAATACATCCAACGCATGCACAATCCTAACAATAATAAATGAGAAGGGAAGTTTTTTTTTTTTTTTTTTTGAAACTAAATGAGAAGGGAAGATTGAAACCTTAATTCTCCTAAATTACAAGAGACAACCACTTTGCACCCTTGGTGCAGCGATCATTTTATAAATATAAGTGTTTATGGGGCATGGAGGGTAAGGGTTGGGATTCAAGTTTCTAGGAAAGAGCTTCACACGCATATACATTTAAATTAAGTTAAAGTAGAATTTATATTTTGTATAAAAAAAATACAAGAGACAAAAAATTTATCATTTAACTACAAAATTCTTAACAAATTAAATATAATTTATGTATTAGACACGAGAACATATTGCATAAATGGTAGTAAATCTACAAATCAACATATATATATATATATATATATATAAAATTCTAACTACACAATCTTCATATATAAAATAATCTAATGTTCTTGAGATAAGTGATTTTTAGTGTTTCAAATCAACGCAATTGAGAAGAAAGTACTTACTCTTACAGAAAGAGTCCTCCCTTCTCTCACAACAAGTAGGGCTCCTGTGTGGGACCGTAGTTGGGTCCACTTGTTGTGATAGGATGTATGGAAGACTCTAGAAGTGAATAATTTCACTGCAAATTGAGCAGTTTTAACCCTTGTGACTAAGGCTAGCAAACAATGGGCTATAGTGGTATGGGTGAAGGAATCCTCGTATGGACTTATTGGGTTATTGCAATTTTACTATATAAACTATAAAACTTATAAATTGATGTGTCATAAAAAGTTAATTCAAATATTTATTAAGTAAGATGTTAAAGTCCACAAATATATCAAATTCATTATCATATTAATTTTTAAATATTTTGTGCTAAAACTTGTAGTAAATTTAACATTTTTCCTATTTGAATTACCCCAATGATTGGGGAAACATAATTTATTAGATTTATGTAACAAAATTTGTAATATCCCTAATATTACTCAATTTACAACCAATGGTGTCCACTTTCTAATCCAAAATTAAGTTGCCGGCCACAAATTCATGGATTATATCGTCAATTGTCATTTGCTAATTAAACTAATTAAAATCGATCCTTTAGATTAGAAAACTCTTAATGTTTCATTTAATTGCAGTATATCATGTGAAACATTGTCAACACAATTATCCAAAGAAAGGAAAAGAAAAAACAAAAGTCTTTTGGGGGAAATTTTTTTTTTTTTTTGAAAACCAATAAGTTTACATGATCGCCACCTTACGTGAAAGAATGCAAAACTTTATATGATTATTATCCATTCATAAAAGTCCATATTGGTGTCCAAAAATGGCGACCCACGTGATGGGTGAGGCCACTGCTGCAGCAGCTGTTTTAGCATATATCTTAGAATGACGCTCAGAAGAATCAGAGTACTGTTTTGCAGAGGTGACATGCATGCATACACACACAGACACAGTGATCACACACATAACCACACCCAAACTTAACACAACCCCATCCAAAATAGTGAGTGAGTTAGTGACTTTCTATCTCTCTCTCTCTATATATATATATCATGAAAGGTCTAGAAGCACAATACATAATATATATATATATATATATATATTTATATATGTACCTGGTTCACTTCGTATTTTGCAAGAATCAGTAAGAAAAGGAGAGCACAGAGATTCACACAGCTTCTAGAGCAAAATGGGCAGCCTTCATTTTCAAATGTCTCTCTCTCTCTATTATGCTTACAGAATGTTCTAACCGCCAATCAGACACAACAACGAAACGGTCACACATGTGGATGTAGGTAATTGGACACGTGTAGGTTTTGCATGGTTTGTGAGGTCACAAATAATGTACATTTGGGAAGCGCGCTTTTTAGTTTTTTTTAATAGGTCCCGTGTATTGTTTACGAGGCCAATAAATATTTTTTTTAACAAAAACAACTTTAAAACTGGATCCTATGGCATTATTCACACATTTAAAAATTATTTTGTTACAATATTTTTAATAATAAACGGTATCCAAACAGACTTTATTCATTGCAATGTAAATTATAATATATATAAGATTATTTTAAAAGAAAAATAAAAATTGATGTTAGAGCACAATGATGATGATGTGAATATTGCGCGTTCCAATCAATTGTTGGTGCCACATGTTGTGGGGTACTTTTTATTGTGGTTTGACTGGTTTCTTGGTTTTGTAGGATATGCATTTTGATTGATTAATTAATGGGTAATAATATATAGGAAGTGGACTTGAGTTCAAGAGGAAGTGAAATATAAAATAATTAATATTAGAGCCACTAGGCTTCGGCCTAATGTTACCAACTTAATTACCACCATGTTCTATTTTATATGTGGGTTGAAGAATCAGGGCTTTGAAATTTGAATCCCCTGTTTAAATCAAGTGGCGAATTTTATATAGTAAATTAATAATGAAAGCTGTCTTTGAAAGTTTCGATTGGACCAAACGATTGTATGATATTTGACATATTCTTTTCTTTTTTTAATAAGGAATTTGTGTATAGCAATCAGTATCTTTCCCAACTTTTAAATTTTACATAAATAAGGTTTGTTGGTATGGGATATTAGATTTGTAGGTTCTAATAATAATTCTAGAAATTTGGGATTAAGGCTGGTTATCGAATAAGCAATTTGTGATCAAAATCTACCAAAAATAACTTTATTAATATCTTGACTTAATGTTCGTTTGGGAACAGTTTATTTAGCTGAAACTGAAATTTTTTTATCAAAAGTATTATAGATAAATGTAAAAATTAGCTGAAATAGTACAGTAGAACTCATGAATAGTACCAAAAAATGCAGTAAGACCTGTAAATAATAGCAAAAATAAACTAAATAGTAAAATAAACTAACTTTTTAAACTAATACCAAACGCAACCTTAATGTAAAAAACAACAATTAAGTAAAATTATTTATTCATATGGGAGGAATCTTCCTTCCTCTTACATGAGGTATAGACCACACATCGGAGCCCATAACTATTATGAGAGAAGGAATGATTTATCTAATAAGAGTGAATAATTTTTCCATTATTATAAAGTGGACACCACATTACAAATCATATCACATTCATATAATAATAAATATATATATACTTTATATCTAAAACAATCAAATATTTCTTCTAAAAAAAAAACCAATCAAATATTTATTAATAACCTTTGGGTTAAGTGACAATTCCATCTCATATAACCAATACAATCTTGTTTCAAATCCCAATGCTCTTCACCTAACAAAAAATAAAAGGTTTTTTTTTTATTTTCTCACATCCACTCTAATAGAGGAGGGAGAGTTAAGCCAAATTACCTCCATTACATGATGCGTCAAATCTGCTACACTCGAGATTTAGATGATATCTTACGTTAAATAAGGAATTGAAAAAAGAATGAATGTGACCTGAATTTCTTGAATAACTCAAGAAGTAAATGACTTGCTTAGGGTCGATATTTGAAATTTTGAACTTCATGACAAGAGAACCATATAAACCGGAAAAGAACTTTCATCGATAGGAAATGACTTGCTTGGTTTTATGCATTTTAGTTAGTTGTTGCTATCATTATCTTTTGAGTTTTTCAAACCACTTAAGTGAGAACACAACCCCATATTGACGTTACCTACTCAACAAGTGGAACTTAAAGTCTTTATATTACGTAATATTTTTTACTGAATAGGTTGACACATAGAACATTTTTTTCAAACTCAAATTGCTGTTTCAAACACTTTTGTACCCCCCCCCCCCCAACCAAATACAAAACAAAAGTAATGTATAAATTCACCCAAAGAATTCTAACTTGTTCATAAAAAAAAATAATAATAAAAAAAAACCCAAAAAACAAAAGGAATAAAAAGGAGAACAACCCAAATGTTTGCCATGTGAGGCTCCTAATTAGTCTGTAGCTTTGTTCTCATATGTGACAGGCTTTAGTAATCTTTGTGATTTCTGAATTCGTGATTGTCAAAAAAACTTTATCCAACTAATCTTGCTTTTGCTGTACGCAGAGCGGCTATATATTAAGCTGCCTTTCTTAACAAGCCTAATAGTCAAGCCCACATTTGGTGATAATTAATCAATTAGTAAATGTTGGTTATTTAGGATAGGCTGTTTCTTTTTAGTCAAGTCTAAGGACTTTGTGTGACAGTTTCTTTGTTTTTTTCAGGATGCATGGAAGGTGGTCCTTTTCTAATCAGACAGAGAACCCAAAGAGAAATTTCTTGGTATTTTCATGTATATGATTGATCTATCGATCAATTTGGGGGGGGGGGGGGGTAAAATTTTACCCCTTATCAAAATGATCTTCCTAAAGGAGAGAGAGAGAGACAGAGAATTTTGGGGAATCAGGAAGATGAATTACCATGCAAACAAAATGTTTATGCTCGCACAATAAGTTAAGGAAAATTTATAGCACACTTTCAAGAAATGAAGTGAATCTAGACGAGCATAAGAGTGGAGGCTATGAAGAGCCTATCAAAATTTGTGCTTCTCTACTTTCACTTCATGTCCTGAAAGTATGTTCTATACTTTGTCATATTAGGCTAGCTATAAACCTTTTAACAAAAGTACACACATGCACTACACTAGGTTGTGAAGGGCTTATAAAAAATTTTCTCAAAAAATAACCCTCTCCTTCAAAAGAAAGTGACAATAACTAAAGCATGCATGTTGCCATGGTCATTTTTTTCATCCATAATTAATGAAAACCTTATCATTTTGGCCCCCCATACTTGATAATATACATATATATTTAAAAAAATTCTAAAAATCAACATAATTTTCATTTAAATAGAAGAATAATGCTAAAGATACAAACCATTTTACAAAAAAATTACAAACTGCTGATGTAGTGAGTGATTATTGGTAAATGAAAAAAGTGATATAAATGGTGAATCTAAATGAAAACCAATAAGAGGTTGACCATATCAACATTTTGTAAAAATATTGTAAAATAGAATACAATCCATAAAAATATATGTCAAAATATTACAATAATTAAACATTTAGCATCCTTAAAATGAACACATAAGTATTTTAATAATTACCTCAACAAATAAAAGGGAAAAAAATTCCAATTTTCATCCCAACACATATAGGGATTACTTGTACCATAGGAATAGAAAAATTGAAAGGTTAGCAATTTTGTTGATTTGCCGCACCACCAAGTCCCCCACGCAATTGCAGAAATTTTTTCTCACAGTGCTCTCTCTCTCCCCCCGTTGGCATTTGCCTTTTTTTTTTATTTTTTATTTTTTAGTTCTTTCTTTTTCCCACTACTACCACAGTTTTGTGTTTACAATATAAAAGTAAAAGTTTTATGTGACTAAATTAGACAAGAAAAAGTGAAAGACAAGCTTGAAACTTCCGTAGGCCAATCAACCCTATATAGTGTTCCTATGTTACTTTACTTTTCATTTGCTTTCTTTTGATTTCTTTACTTTATTTTTCATTTGCTTTCTTTTGATTTCTTTACTTTACTTTTCATTTGCTTTTTTTTTTTTTCCTTATAATATATTATTTGTTATTATAATAATCAATATATTATATACTATATGACATTATAATTTATGAATATACTTGATTAATTTGATTAAAATATACAGTATATACTATTATATTAATATGTATTTAGCACTTCAAAAAAAAATTTAATAGTTGTTGTTTTTATTACATATTGAGTTATGAAGTATTGTACATTACTATTTTAGATTTTATACATACAAAAAAAATTTATATATAGCCTCCAAAGATGAATTTCTTGCTCCGCAATATTAAAATATTACCCTAGTGATGATATATTGAAGTTCATGTGAAAAATAGCATTTTAAAAAAGATCATCATCATACAATTTAATTTTTTCGATGAATATCGTCATCATATATAATACACTTATTGACCTCTCTCTTTCTCTGGTCTGGTTTTTCTTTTGCATAAGAAAATACTTACACCTTAACTCATTTAAGTGTGTACCTTAGGATTTGACAAAACCAATGACTCAACCACTAAATCCGCTAATCTAATAAACCAATTAGTCTGGCTAATCAAGGCCTGATTTAATACAATTCAAATCACACAGCATGGATAGTCTTTCAGAGGAAAAGTCTTATATTTACTATATACGCTTGCTTTCTCAAAAAAAAAAAAAAAATGGTCTTGTTTAGGGGATCTAATTAAATCTGTATTCACCTCTACGTGAGAACTAGGTAATACCATTGAATTAGAAGATATTTAATTTGCGTTTCTCATGAGACGTAACCTAATGCCAAATTGGTTCTGCGGAATCAATTAAAACCCGGGAAAAGTCTTACACGAGCGCCACCACCTTGCAAGCTCAGAAGGGTACGCGTTCAAGTTAGCTACCCTACCATATATGAAGGCTAAGTTGGTGGATTTGAAACCAAAACTGTGTGTGTTTTTTTAACCATTTTTAATTTTGTTGCAGTGTTTTTATATTTGCTTTTCTCAGTTTTGCTGTGGCAAACTTCTTATCTTTTACGACAAAAACAATTCAACCCACCAACCCTTCCTCTTTTTACAAAGCTTACGTTACTTGGCCAAACAATTTTATACTATATGTTGGCCTAACTGCAAGTGTAAAACCATACTCTTATTGAACACTTGGAAATAGAATTTGTCATAGTGGACTAACCTTTATCATAAGAAAAACAAGCAAAGAAAAAATCCAGCTGGTAATTTCGAACTTGAAGAACTTTGGTCTTCCTGTTTTGTCCTTGATATATTTAACCTAATTTCTCATAAAATAAAATTAATTATGAGATTTATTTTGTCATTGTTTCTTTGTACGTGATCAGATATTTTCTTATAGTCGTGAACATGTTTATATTATTTGGCTATTTGCATATATTTTCCTTGTCCTTTTTGTTATTTTTCATATTGACCAATGAAGTTGTAATTATTTTGTATCCCCCTACTCAAATATGTACAATTAGGTGATTGACCCATTATTCTATTTAAATATAAAACTCATTATCCAAAAAAATCTTAGAAAAACATAATATTTTTTATTTTATTTTTTGCAAATTATATATACAATGAACACAACTGATAGAAATTTTCAATGAACAACTAATTAAGCTGGTATAGCTAGTGGAAATGTTATAATAGATGGATATCTGAGAGGCCATGTTCTACTTTAGTATTGAAATTTCCTCCTATACTCAACGGGGAAAAAAAGAACAACAAAAATGAGTCTATACCACTCAACCTAGAATATATATATATATATATATATATATATGTGGTTCTTTGACATTCCTTCTCTGTTTTACTTTTTCTTGGGCCATTTACCTTCTTTGTCAAGAGAATTTAATTTTGGAATAAACAATCAAACCAAAATACTCAAAGCGTGAAGCTCTAAATTTTTCCGCCGGCCATTTTCCCCCGTTCATTAGACAGAGAGAGATAGAGGGGGTGAGGTGTGTCATTTTATTTTATCGTAAAATTTGATTTACTTCGTCATTAGCCTATACTAAACAATAGTATAGATGTGATATATTATATGAAAATTTTGAATTTTTATTATTTTGTTGCATGCATAGTTCCCAAGAGGGGATTGGGATTGGCTAAAAGATGGATTGATGAGGCACGAAGAGATTGAGACTTTAACAAAAGGGGCACATTGAAGAAACCTAAACTTATATGGCTATTTTCAAAAGCTTTGTAACTTAATGAAATTAATTATTCAATTTTTCTATGGAAGAGAATTTGAGTTTAAATTATCCCCCATTATTTGTTGAAAAAAAAAAAAACACCTAAATGATTCTCTTACTACGTAATAGATTACTTGCAAACTCTTTATTGGGGATAAGTAACATAAATTGAGTACCTAAGTGTGTAAGATTTCCCAAAATATGTTAAATCTAAAACAAATTGAAAGAAGTTTATGTGCATTCTTCTTCACAAAATTTTTATTATATATCCAAGGGAAGCACTAAAAATCTCATACCATCATACTTGTTTCAAGCAAAGAAAGAAAATGCACTTGTACTTTTGAGTTCTAAAAGGAATGCTGGTACATCACTTATATTATTGGTATTTCTTTTAATTGTAGCTTTGAATTGTACTTAGTTTTATGAACGATTCACTAAAAGCATGAACTACAAATAGAAAACGGAAAAATATATAAACCAAGTATGGATACAATACAAGTGTTGGAATAGATTTATTTGTGCTTTTATTTCAATTAACTTTCCAAATAAATTGAGACATATAATGAAGTAGCATGTGTGAGAACACGTGAATCGTTCTATTAATGCTAAATACTGTTTGGTGCAACAATTTTTGTTCCATTTCAAGCATGATTAGCATGTGTCGATATGTTATCTAGTTACTTTTTAAAAAAAAAAAAAATTTCCATACTTTTGTTTCATATTTCTAAATCGAATCTTAACGTTCATTGTTGCCGCACCTTGTAAACGATAATGCTAAAGGATGCGATCTTTAGATAGAAGCATTCTCATATCATTTTATTGCAGGGATCAATCACCTATGAAGTGAGGATGGAACATACCAGTTTTCGATCCATCAGCTGTGTTTACCATTTTATTTCTAAAAGATCCATCAGCTGATTTTATGAATCAAAATGCTTTCAAATTGTCTACTAAGCAAGGTAAGTGAATGTTTAGAGTTATTCAAAGGTGAAACATAGTTTTATTCATGTATATTACTTATATAGATATAGTTCTCAATTTCAAGTAAGAATGCAAGTAGTTGGCTATCAATTTCAACTTTGATTCCTATTAAAATAAAATTTAACTTTGATTGTGTAGTTATTGATATTAATATTAATTTAAACAACTGCAGTTTAAAAAGTCAGTCGATTGAGGTGAGAATATGTATTGTAAGGAGCTAAATATATTCCTTTTCTTACCCCCTGCTAACGTCAAAGAAAAAGATTGACACATTCTACATTTTCGGAGAAGCATCCAATGATAGAATGAAAAAGGAAGAAATTTCTTCAAGCACTTTTTAACTTTCAAGGCTAAAAATCCCTCTACCAATAATTCATGGGTCACTTCAGGTAGTTGGTGAGTCTGTTCATCAGTCCATTTCTTTTCATTTTTAGATGCCAAAAATTAACTTAATTGTCTTATATTGATCATCAAATCCAATGCTTGAGCAACCTGTCTTTGGCACATAAAGAATGTTTTAATGGTAGATGCTTTATTTATATGCCCTAAGATTTTTCTCAAACTATATGTAACATGGTATATATATATATATATATATATATATGTATATTCCTTTTGCTTTAAATCATTTGAGCTTATAATTAGGCACTTCATAACTCATTTATATCCACTATCATTTTTCTTTTTTCTCTATTTTTTTCAACATGATTTGATCAGTTTAACCATCTTATCGACTTAAGTAAACATATATATCGTTAATTGGCAAATATTTAGTCAATCAGCATGCTTAATCGATAGGCAGACAATATTGAAGAGTATGCTAGTTAGACTAGTTGTCACAATTGTTTACATATCTAGTCAGTTTGCTATTTTCATATTTGCTTTCGTAAGTAATGGGTTGTTAGCATCACCTATCAGACCAATAGAAGAGGAGGGTCACTAGACGAGAACTGCTATCAATAATAGTTGTATCTTAAATAACCTAATTAGTAAAGCTAGCCACATTGTTGTTGTTGTTTTTTTTTAAAAATAAATTAATATGATAAGATTTGAAATTATGGGATCTATGTTATGATTATTACCCTTTATTTTTAGATTAAAACACCAATGTATTTCTTTTTAGTTTGCTTTTCATCTTAGATCTTTTTTTTTTTCTTTTTTCTATAAAACAAAGAATTATTTACAACAGGACATTTTTATTGTACTACTTTTGTCCATATATGGTTGTAAGTGTAATTATAGAATCATAATTTCACATCAAACTGTATGCTAATGTATGATGAATTTCATATTTTAATTTCATGCTAGAAGGGATATATTGAAGGATTTACACGTGATAGAATTATTCAACATGATTAAGGAAATTAATCAAGTTTAGTATGATTAAGGTTTGGAATTTAGGCGGTGCATTTTTGTTCTGCCCTCCCACCAAAAAAGGTTTGGAATTTAGGCCAAAGCACCTACTAATCAAAATATCAAATCATGTTTAATGTGTTATATTGGGAAGCGTGTCTAGATGAAAATGATGGCACAATAAAGATAATATGTATAAAAAAAAAAAATTTATTATGAGGGGGCAAAAATCAAAATATATAGAACATATTAGAAAGAGTGAAAGAGAGTCGGTCTATGTTCTTTTCAAAAAAAGAGAGTCGGTCTATGTTTGTAAATGTTAAGTATATATAGAATGCAGTATTTTTGTTTCAATAATATCCAAATTTGGCAATTAGCTTCTTAATTTGATATTTGTGATCTGGAATTATAGATAAGAACGAACCAGATTTTTAATTCACTAAATAAGGAAACCACTCTACTATCTATCTGCATGATCTATATGAGTTGTGCATGTCTTTTTTTTTTTTTTTTGGATATGTCTCTTTATTTACTACATGCATTTAGTAGATATAAAGCATATGCAATTATATATAGTATTTTTTTTTTTTTTTTTACAAATATAAGGTAATTTATTTTGAGAGTTTCAACCTATAACGTCCACTCCTGATGATAACTTTTTATTATAAGACCAAGATACCAATTGATTTTTGGTGTAGGCAGGAATTGAATTCTAGATCTCTTATTCAACCATCAGAAACTTTACCAGTTGAGCTAACTGGATCCCACATATAAGGTAATTTTTTTTTGAATGAGTTTCAATTTATGGTGTCTGTTCATGATAATAGCCCTTTATCATCAGACCAAGACATCAATCGATTTTTGGTGTAAGCGGGGATTGAGTCCAAAATCTCTTATTCAACCATCAGAGACTTTACCAATTGAGCTAACTGGTACCCACCATAGAAGGTAAATTTTGATTGAGTACTATTTAGTTTAGTATGGGTTGGCCTTACAACTTAATATTATTATTATTTTGAGAATCACTATGGTTATTTTTATAGACAAAGATTTATGACATGTTCTTTTTTATATAGATAAGGAGCAGTATAGTTTGAGAAGACATCTCAAAAAGCAAAAATTCAATGAACTGATAGTATGATGAATTGACCTTGAACTGATAGCTAGCTAACACAAAGGTACTCCGGTAGGTATAGGGTCAGTGCTCTCTAAAAATATGAAAAATAAGGTTTTAGAATTTAATTAATTCAAATAGTAATACTATGGCTTTTTGAATGAATTTGTAATGTGTCTTTGAGGTTAAAAAAAGAAAAAGAAATTGTCAACTTAGCTATCACCTTCTAAGAAATTGCGCAACAATTAATAAGCCAACTATCTTGTAATTTCTATTTTCTAACCTAACCATCCAATTTGAGAAAAATCAAAACAAATAGTCAAATAGTAACAAAAAAGATTAGTTGTCATAAGAGAACCCTCCACTATAAGAAATATCAATCCTCACTTACAAGTTACAACTGTAAGTGGGGAACAAGATTCTTTCACTATTTCCGTTGATGGTTTGAAAATAGAAAAAATAAAGTAAGATTATTTAAAAGCATGTATGATCGATGTATAGGTATATCATATATGTGATACTTTTATAATTGTAATCATCATAAAAGTACTATTCATGCATCTACTTGCAACTTAATTTAGTGTAAATATTTAGATATTAGTAGATTAGATCCATTTTATTAGCTATTAGCTCTATAATTTAGTGATAGTTCCCTTCCTTAAAATGGTGCAGCCTAAGATTAAAAAGATAAAGAAATTATATTTTAAACCCATATTGTAGGGGTAGTTTCAAATTAAATCATAAAGTTTTAAAAAATTCAAAGTATACCCTATAATTTAAGACTGTTACAAGGTAAACTTTATTATTTTTCTAGTTTCAAATCCAATCAAATTGCATCAATTTAAACAATGTACTTTTGGGGTTTGTTTTGGTAATTTGATTGAGGGTTTAAATTTTTTTTTTTTTTTTTGAGAATACTAAGTATTTTTAACACACACACGGGGAGAGGTGAGAAGGTTTTTTAAAGAAACTTATAGTTGACCATCGCACACCCTTGGTGTGATGGTCACTCCACAAGTATAAATGCTTGTGGGGTGTGGGGGGCAAAGGCCGGGTTCAAGTCTCCAAGAGGGAGTTTCATACACATATACACATAGATTAGGTTAGAGTAGAATTTCTATCTTGTATCCAAAAAAAGAAACTTATAGTTGTGTATATTTAAAAGGACCTAACTCTTAGATACATAGTACAAACTTTAAACCTCTTTAATTCATACTTATTTTCCAATGTGGAATTAATCCACAATTTTTTCTTTTAAGAATACTAAGTATTTTTAACACACACACAAGGAGAGGAGAGAAGGTTTTTTAAAGAAACTTACAGTGGTGTATATCTAAAAGAGCCTAACTCTTTGATACACAACACAGACTTTAAACATCTTTAACTCACACTCATTTTCCAATGTGGGATTAACCTAGGGTTTAAATATATATGAAAAGATTAGGGTTTGATTTTAATTTAATGAAACTATAAGGTTTAATTTGTAATAATCTTAATCTTTTTTCTTTTGAGAAAGTAATAATCTTAAACTTCATATTTTAATTTGAAATTTAAAACAATAGGGTTAAATTTGAAACCATCCATAAATATATGATCTAATATGTCATTTTCAAGTTTACAAAAAATGTAATTTGCCAAAAAGAGAGAGAAGAAACTGAGGGAAATAATTTTTTATTTTTTATTTTAATAATATGATAGTTACAACAAAAGAAGTGGCATTTGTACACTATATGTTTCCATTGGAAACACTAAAGATGTGCCAACCCGTTGAACCCACAATATTTTTGGCAAGGGAAGAAAGTTTAAGTTAAGGCCTTTTTTTTAGAAGGAAATTAAGACCATTTAGGTAACAAAAGAAAGAAAGAAAGATTATTTAGAATTGTTAGGGCAACTCCATTGTGGAGTTCTAAAAATCATATCCATCCATTTTGAAATGAGTGGATTGGATCTTACCATGACATCAATAAATAAAATAAATACTAAATTAGTTATACACAACCTTTGTTTAGATGTTGATGACAAAACAGATTCTAATTCACTTATTTCAAAATAAATGGGTGGTATTTTAAGAAAAGTAGTGATTATTATATACTTATTAGTGTATATCATCTATACGTATTGTCATTGTTCATGTTTAAATGCATATATTACGTACACAATTCAAGATATGATATGTACGGAGTGTATAATATTGAATGTGTAACAAGATTTTTCCGTCTAATAAGTATAACTCCATGTAACATATTAAAAAATCATAGCCAGATTTTGAATTTTCCCAAGTCGTATGGTCGGGTATGAAATTACAACAAGATACTCATACACTGATATTTAAAAAACATTAAATAAAAAAAGAAAAAGAGCTTTCCTTATTTTTTCCAAAACATTTTATTATTAGAATATTTCCTCGTTTAAAGTGAGTAATGTAGACTGTGAAAAATGAATATAAGAAGGGCAAAAAAATAAGGAAAGGACCAAAATTCAGGAAAAGGAAAAAAAGAGAGAGGTATATAGATAAAAATCCGCTGTTGGAACAGCCCACTGGAAAGCAAACCATGGCCCCTGGTTTTTTCTCTCCTTCAAAAACCGACTGTTTCTCTCCCTTTCATCTAACCCTAAAAGCCTTCCTCTTCTTTTCCTCCTTTATATTCTGTCTTCAATCTTCACCAACCATCTCCATCTACAACAACAACAACAACAGAGAAGATGATGCCAATTCTCGCATCTCTCAACTTTTTACACCCTTAATTTCTCTGTACAGCAATACTACTGTTGTAGAAACATCATTAGTAATAGGTATAAAATATATTGCTCTGTTTTCCGTACTCTGTTTTCTCTGGTTTCTAGCCATTTCTTTGAAAGTTTGGAACTTTGGTCGATACCCAGATAGTTTTTTGGTGTTTTGAGCAATACCCAGTTCTTCAATTCGTGTTTGGGTCAACACCCAGATCGCAATTTTGCATTTTTTATGTGGTGGGTGTGTTGGGCTTGTATATCGAGCTATTTTGTGTGAATTTTGAGGTTGAATGGGGATTGAGACGACTCGGGCTGATCGTAAAGTTAAAGAATTTCGTGAATTGCCTACGGACACGAACACGAGTCCGAATTCCAGGTCTAAGAGAAGCCGGCGACGTCAGAAGAAGATGTTGCCGGTTCAGAAGCTATTTGAGATTTGTAAGGAAGTGTTTGCCAATGGTGGGACTGGGATTGTGCCTTGTTCTGAAGATATCGAACGGCTAAAAGCTGTTTTGGGTATGCTTTTTTTTTTCCTTAGTTGTTTTTGAATTGAATTTCATGGTCAAATGTGAGAGATTCATATGGTTGTGCTTAACGGTATTGAAATTTGGTCGAATTCAAGCTTACTGATGGGTTTTACATTAACTGGTATATGTTTTTATTTGAAATTTTGATAATATTCGGGTTTTTAAGTGTTTGAGGTTTATAATTTCACTTTAATGATAATATTATCTGAATATGTGAATGTTTGAGGGCTATTTGCTTTTTTTTGGAGATGTTTATTTTATGATTTCTGACTTAGAATGCAATATCATTTAAGTAGGATCTATCTAGCTGATACCATTGCTCTTACAATAGTGTCAATTCTCAACCTGCGTGTTGAGTTTGTTTTTTGCTGTAATTTTTTTTACACCAAGCTTCAATAGGGATTTCTTATGCTTTTCCTTATTTTATGAATTTGTGTGGTGCAAGGATTCTCAAAATTTATTTCTGTTTTTTGAGGATATATAGATGCGCATTATATGCTACGAGCATTAAAAAAATGCATCAAGTAAGCATGTATTTCTTTACTGTGCGAGGTTTGTGTCTCTAGATTGGGGGATGTTGGAACTTGAGAAAATGAAAAGTTTGTGCAAAATGGTTATGCAATAAAGATCCTCAATTGAATTGAATTGTCTTCAATTGGTAGTTTCTATTAGCACAAATCTGGGGGGAGCATTTGGGTATCAGACCACACTGGTTTGTTTTCTTTTACGCTGCTTTTAAGTTTTCCATTTTTTAGTAGCATAGGGAGTGGGACTACTTGGCTTTATTTTAAAGGCTGGCACAGGATTTCAGGAAAGTTTTCTTTTTGTCTTGATCTCAAATGTGACAATGGCTTATACGAGGGGCCACCCACGCTTCCCTTGAATGTCTTTGCTGCTGTAGACAAGATTCTATTTTTGTCTTTTATAATTAATGAAATTTTGGAAATTCGAAACGTATGGCTTAAATTGTAATAGCGTAGGACCTGTAATTGTTCATTACTGACATGAACCTTCGCCTGTTTGTCCTTGATGCTTACAAGCCCAACTTCATGCTTGCAGATGAAATGAAGCCGGGGGATGTTGGCCTCGCTCCTGAGATGCCGTATTTCAGGACACAGTTGGCTCGGAGAACCCCAAAAATTAGATACTTGCACCTCTACGAGAGTGACAAATTCTCGGTATGTAGGCTTCTCTGAGGTGCTGTCACGCAGTGATGAGACAAAATTAGTACCTTATGATAGATGTGGTTCTCAAATCTTTTCAATCATTGCAGATGGGGATCTTTTGCTTGCCACCATCAGGTGTTCTTCCACTTCACAATCACCCCGGAATGACAGTTTTCAGTAAACTGCTCTTTGGGACAATGCACATCAAATCATATGATTGGGTGGCCGATGCCCCCGATGCCCCTAGCAACGCATCTGCTGATGTGAATCTGTCAGAAAGTAGGTCTTTCCTTTAAGGTTTTACTATCCCACAGTTTCTCATATACACAGATGGCATTGTTTATATGTTTCTGTAGATGACAAGCACAGTTTGAATTACCACTACACGCTTGCAGATGCCAAAGCATTCTTAGTGTAACTCTTGCTTTTCCATTTGGTGTTAACATACGTTGCAAAAATTAGGCTCCTTAAAAACGAGGGAAGGAATAATTATATAAGAAGGGCATTATGAAGGTGTCTAGTGGGAGATTAAAGAATATATGATATTTTTGTATGAGATAGAATTTTCCTCCGGATCAGTTTGGGGGAAAGTTCCTCCAATCCTCGACATTTCAACTTTAAAAAAATTTTCACCACTACTTAATTAATAGTCATGTGACTCGTTTAAATGATTTAATAAATCATGTGATTTAATACATGTGTATGGTCTTATGAACTATAATGGGTTGGAGGAAAATTGTCATAATGGGTTAAAGGAAAACTTTATCGATTTATGTCTGTAGCACCTTACATCTTGATGGTTCAAGAAATGTTCTGGTATGACAAACGCATCCTTTTTTCTTATTGCTGTTTTGTAGAGGCTATACTTTATGTCCTTATTGATGTTGTAGAAATCCATCTGTGATTTTTTTTAGTCAATGAAGTTTGATGGATCAGATAGTGGCTAGCTGTTTGATCCAAGTTTTCACCTTTCGGTCAAAAATTTTACTTTCAATGCTTTCCCTTCTTTGACATTATTTGACATGCTTTTGATGATGCAGTCACTGCACCTGCTGCTCGTTTGGCTAAGGTTAAGGTCGACTCAGACATTACTGCTCCTTGCAACACCTCCATCCTTTACCCAGCTGATGGAGGCAACATGCATTGCTTCACAGCAGTGACAGCGTGTGCAGTGCTGGATGTGCTTGGCCCTCCATATTCTGATCCTGATGGCCGGCATTGCACATACTACCTTGAATTTCCATTCACCAATTTTGCAGGTAGCACATTGCCTCTTCACGTTTGATTATACTATAACACTCTTTGTTACTCAAATGGTGGGGAGGAATGCCTTTTACTTGATACAAGATCTTAATTACTTTTTTCTCTTTGAAATTTCAGTTGATGGGGTTTCAGTGCCTGAAGAGGATAGGGAAGGTTATGCATGGCTTCAAGAGAGGGAGAAACCTGAGGACTTGACTGTAGATGGAGCACCTTACAAAGGGCCAAAGATTGTGGAAAAATGATCTCACCTATGTTGACACTGGCTGATGATGTCCAGTCCTTGCAGCACCCAAACTTTTGTTTCATTTTGTATCTTGTTCTTGCGGTTCTTTTCCTTCATCCTTTTTTTTTTTTTTTTCCTTAAAAAACTTTTTTTCCTGTGGGACATGAGGGACTAGATCCTTTTTTTCTCTCTACAGTTTATGTACATACTCTGAACCGAAAAAAAGAAAAAGATACAAAGAGAAGTTCACTGGAAAATTGAGCATGAAAGTGAATTGAGTTAATTGTCAGCATCATCTCTGTACAACTGGATGTCTGGGACTATTCCTTTCCTTCTAGTACACGATAAGCAATATGTACCTGCTGCTTCCATCGAGAGCAAAAAAGATATATGTATAATTAGAGCTATAGCGATGGTACCTAGCTAGGGAGGTGTATAGGTCCGCAAGTAGTTTGATTACTTGTTTGGTACCTCCAAGAGAGACAAAACTATAAAAGGGGTTTTCTTAGGAGACCAAGGTTTCTTAATATCCGTTCTGTTCTGTTCTGTTCTGTGATAGTGAACTGATTGGGCTAGGGGGGGGGGGGGGGGGTCTCTCTTCCCCATGATGGAATGTTTGATTACTTGGAGACAGCTTGAAATGAAATGGTGTTTGTGGTGCAGCTCTCTTTGACTTCAATTCCATCAGATAGGACTTTCCCATGCAAGTTGACGAGTGAACGAAATTTACACTGCAGTGATTGTCTGGAAAAAAGTTGGCGATGCCATTTAGAAGTTAAACTAGGGGTTGATTCTGCAGGCAGCAGCAATTGCCACAGTTATTGGATATAAAAATATTCTGGAGTCTGTTGCCGGATAAGATTTAGGCGGGGCAGTAGCATAAATGTACCGTACATTAATGTTTTATAGGGTGAATGATGGTACTATAAAGTATAGGGGGTGCAGCCAAGCTACCGATTCGTCAAAACTGACTCGATCCAAACTCAATCCGTCATGTTGGGTTGGTTTTTAGGATTTGATGAGTTGAGTTGGGTTACAAAAAAAATTTTAAATAGCAAGTCGGGTTGGGTTATAAAATTCCAAATCTGTCAAATCCAACCCGATCCATTCATATATTTAATATATATATATATATATATATATTTAAAATATATTATAAAGTTAATAAATTTTTTAAAATAACTAGCTCTTCCTATTCTATATAAAAGCCAATTAGTTCACACAAATCTTAGTAAATTACTATTGTTGTTTAGTCATTAGTGTTGTTTGCTTTTAAGGAGTCACCCTAATATTAATTTTTGGGTTTTTTTAATATATTTATATTTATATTTTTTTCTACTCAATTTAATAATAATAATAATAAAAAATTTGCCCAACCCATAGGTTCAACTCGACCCAATCCGATCCATGTGGGTTGGGTTGGATTGGGTTAAATTTTTTTGACCTACCATAGTGAGTTGGGTCAAAAAATCCCCTTAACCCGACCCATACACATCCCTAATAAAGTATAAATTTTGTATATTTCGTTCATTTAAAAAAAAAAAAAAAAAAACCTTGTATATTTCTATGCTTGTGCATAAAGTTAGTGCGACTGTCCGTTGTGTCACTGGTGTTGAATCTGTTCCTTAATGCTTAAATAGAAGGTTGTATGTAGATGATCTTAACCCTCAATATGAACAAGAAAAACTTTTATTTGTTTTTACTTTGGATGAATAACTGTGAGCAGGTTGCTCACAGCATATAAGCTAGGAGCAATCTATGACTGAGCATAGAGATGCTTGTGCATAAAGTTAGTGCGACTGTCCGTTGTGTCTACTGGTGTTGAATCTGTACCTTAATGCTTAAATAGAAGGTTGTATGTAGATGATCTTAACCCTCAATATGAACAAGGAAAAACTTTTATTTGTTTTTACTTTGGATGAATAACTGTGAGCAGGTTGCTCACAGCATATAAGCTAGGAGCAATCTATGACTGAGCATAGAGCATGTTGCAAGCTGCATGTGCAAATTCAAGTTGACTGTGATTTTTTATTTATATTATTTATACTAGCATGTAACCTATATTTACGTACAACACTAAAACATTTAACAATAATAACGATAAGGTGGTTGTCTTGGTTTTCACATTGAGCATTACAAATGCAGTCCATTTAAATGATGCATTTTTTTTTTCTCATTCACCCTTGGCTTTTGCATAACGTGTATAAAATTCCTTTATAAAGAAGTTGATTTTTTTTTATTTTTAATTTCACTAATTAGTGAAATTAAAAAAAAAAAATCAATTTCCTTGTATCTTCCCCTCAAAAACTTACTTAGCACAAAAATTGAAAACTTAAATAGGACATATGACACTAAATTAGACATCCAATTTAAAATCTAATTGGATTTTCTCTTATAGTTTTATTCCAAAGAGCAAAGTAATGACAATCATGGGTCAAACATGGTTTCTCTGGAATGGAAAACAAAAATTATTAGGAATATAGGAAAAACCTTCAAAAAAGTACAATAAGCAGAAAAGAATTCTTGAAGATACTATCCAACTATTTTTTAAATGTAAGTTTGCATCTCACAAAACTCACATACCTAAAGAGTAAAGACAAATTTATAAACTCACACTTTGTTCTACTTTAAGTATTTCCAACCACATTTTTTAATCTTCAATCATAATTAAGTTTATTACAATTCCATTTGTGTTTGACTATTATATCTAGTAATATATTGTGCAATAACGTTGCAAAAATGAAGCCAAAATTTGTGTAAGAAAAACTAAAGGACATGGAATTGAAAATCAAATTTTGTTCTCTAAGTAGAATCCTTATTGTTCTTTAATAGTAGTATATGAAACTAAATAGAGCAATAATGGGACAACTCACAATGTGTGCTAGATAAGCAATTGTTTCCATTAAATCGTACGTACTCGTTGCAGTGGATTTCTTAAAACTTGTTAAATTTCATTAATACCTGTAAGCATAGAAGAAAATAATGAAATGGGCTTGGACTTTAAATATCGAAATATAATTAAAATGCGTGGTTTTAGGATACGTTTGGTATACTGAATGAGGATTACAACAAGAATTATAATCTTTATTTCATCCCCTGAATGTGTATTCCCTTATCTTATTTTCCTTCCCCTAGATATGTGTGTGTGTGTTTCTAAAAAAAAAAACAAAATAATAATAATCTTTATTATTAGGAATAAAATGTTTTAATGTAATAACTAAACATATTCATAAGTTTGCCTGTGAGTTATAAAATTAGAATAAAACATAAAATTTATTTTAGGAAATATCTCACTCATATAATTATATCTCCTTAAGAATTGTTATTTTTTAAACTTAAGAGAGATATGTGTTATTTTTTATGATTTTTTATTTTTATAATTGTTAGATGTATATGGAAAATTTGTTTATTTGGAAATGTATTAAGTTTTGAAATTATTGCACTTATTAAGAAATAGCTAATACAACCATTTCAAAGAGGAATAGTTATTCCTCATTTTGAAGAACAACTATTCATAAAGAATTATTATTTCTTGTAATAAAAACATAACCAAATTAAAGAATAGCTAAATCATAAGAATAACTATTACATTACAATACTTATTACAGTTGACCGACCATGCCCTTAGGGTACGTTTGGTACATTGAATATAGATTACATTAGAAATAGTAATCTTTATTACTGGAAATAGAAAACATTGTAATGGAATAATTATTACTATTCATAAGTTTGGTTGTTACATATAAAAAACTTATAAAAGATGATGTATAAGGAAACTTTATATTTTTGGAAATATATTAATTTTAAAACCAATTATATACACTAAGGAATAATTATTACATTCATTTTAAAGAGGAATAACTATTCTTCAATTTAAAAAATAGTTATTACAATGTAATAACTAATCCATGTAATAAAGGTGCAGCCAAATTACCGAATTGATATTACACATGAATAACTATTCCATTATAGGAGCTATTACAGCGTACCAAACGTACCCTTAGGGTTCATTTGGTTGAAATTACTATTTTTTGTAATAAAAACATAACCAAACTAAAGAATAGCTAAATTATAGGAATAACTATTATATTACAATACTTATTATAGTTGACCGACCATGCCCTTAGGGTTCGTTTGGTTGAGAGGATGGAAAAGTAAGATGATAGAAAATTGAGGGAGGATGGAAAAGTGAGGATAGAAAATTGAGAGAGGATGGAAAAGTTGGGAAATAGAAGATATTTTTATTTCTCTCATTTATGTTTAGTTGGAGGGTGGAAAAGTAGAATGATAGAAAATAGAGTTTGTATAAATTTACTTTCATGCCCTTATTACATAACTTATTTTATATAAATATTTTATAAAGGAAAAATAAAAAGAAAAAACTGGTTCCATGTAAACGTGAGTCGCAAAGAACCCAGGAAGAAAAAGGTTCAACGAAACCAAAGACAAAGCCAAAAAAAAAAAAAGAAAAAAAAAAAGAAGATTTTAAACAAAAAGAAAAATGAAGCAAGGTTCAACGTGAGACAAAGAACCCATAAAAGGGGGGAAAAAAATAACACAGTAAAGGAAAAAAAAAGGAAAGAAAAAAGTGTTAATTTTGAATTTACTTTAGAAGAGTAGAAGGGGTAAAAATGTCATTTTTATTAAATCACTTCCCCTTCCCATTTTCTCTCCAATTTGGGGAAGCTGAAAAATGGTGGGCCATGAGAGAAAATAGGTGGGTCCCACCATTTTCTCTCTTCCAAAATCACTCAAACCAAACACCTTTTCCATTTAAAATTTCTCATATTTTCTTTCCTCTATTTTCCTTTCTCCCTATTTTCACACCTCTCTATTTTCACTCCAACCAAACATAGCCTTAATGTTACAACCAAGTTCTAGGGAAGAAGCACTATGGGGGAACATAATTTTGAGGGCCCATAATTTTGTTTTGATTCATTTAAAATGAGATAACCCATGAAAACCGGGGAAGGGAGATTAATTTTCACTCACTTAAAGAATTACACATATTAGGCATGCTTTACAATCATGTCAAATTATATATCCAAGCTTTTATAAAATTAAGGGAGTTACAAAATGCAAAATGCACATTGTGACCATTGAAAAAAAGTTGGATAAGACATAAAATTGAGGCACCTTTGTAGACAGCTCATTTACTCATAATAAGGTGAAATTCGAACAGGGGTATCTTTCTAATCAAGTAGCAATAATTTTTTTATTTTATTTTGAAAAGGTAGCTAAAAGGAAAATATAAATTGATTAATTCTTTCCAGTTCAATAATGATTAATTCTTTAAACTCCCAAAAAAAATAAAAACCCTCAGAAAGGCAAAAACCATTAATTAAGAAATTGCTACAGTGTGATGATACAACAACATAAATAATGCCACAGTGACTTGACAATATCAAAATTAGTCCTCCCAAAAGCAGCTAAAACACCAAAAACCATAAAAATTCCTACAAATTATATGCACCCTACAAAAAAAAAAAAAAAAAACAACAACAACAACTTAATATGCAAAATCTTAAAATGGGCACGCAAATTAACGCTTCACCTACAAACCAACGATTTTTGAGTGTGACATGGCTTATTTAATAGAAAAAAGGCCACTCATGCTTATTTGCAAAAATTAGTGAAACCAAGATGAAATCAAGCACAACTCAAATAATTCAACAAAATAAAGTATTCAATAGTTTGAAAGATAGAGACTAACAAATGGAGAGACAACCAAGCTTATAGTAAATATTTGGGTATTTGGGTTCCACCACATTCAAGCATTTTCTTCAACACAAATTGAGAAGCCAAAAAAAAAAAAAAAAAAAAAAAAAACCTTTTTTAGGGTTGGGAAACCAAATAGTATAATTTTCCAAAATTGAAAACCCTTAAAAGGAATCAGAATTGTCGATTTTCCAAGGAGAGGGAAAGCGATTAGTATAAATATAAAGATATTTGCATATTCCTCTATCTCCTACTAAGATAACCATTTTAAATACTGAAATCAAACTAATTGAGCCTAACATTGAAAAACATGGGATATAATATATGGGTTTTTTTAGAAGAAATTGATAATAATAAATAAATAAATAAATAAATAAGGTAATAGAAAACGAAAACAACATACACCATAAGAAATATAGAAGTTGGTGAGGCTAAATCGTCGCTCAGTTTTGGCTTCGGCTCTGTGATGTTTATGAGAAAGGATAAGTAAGTGAAATCTTTGCTATCTCGTGGAGCTCTTGTTCTTGTATTGGTAGTATTTGATTATAGGCTTGATATATCTCGTGGGTCCTAAAACAATGCGAATGAATAATAAATCATTCACATTTGCATAGGAAAAAACCATAGTTCAAGATTAATTTAGAAGTGAACAAAGAGAATGATAATTTAACAAATATAATAAACAAAAGAGAGATAGAGAGAAAGAGGATAAATTTTATACCAAATCAAAGATCGCTATTGTGTTCTTCATCAACTTCAAGCACACATTTACAATAGAGCAACCTTATATCAAAGTTAACATCGAAGCCTCTCCATAATGCCTGTACGGACATTATAGTAGCGTGCATGCCTTCCTTCTAGGACGACTGTTCAAGGCCTTGAACTTGCTCTAGAAAGAGGGTTATTCTAGCAATTGGACAAAAATCAATCATTATTAATCAAGGTGACTAATTGTATTTTTAGCCAAACAATGTCATAAATTTGCGAGATGGAGTACTCCTCGACTTTTGAACATAACAACTCAATTGGAACACAAATTAAGAAACTTAAATGAGATACATGATGCAAAATTAGATTATAATTAAAATTCAATTAAAATCTAACAATTTGACTTTATTTAAAAGAAAAATAATAAAATGAAATATTTTATACCTCTTAACTTTCACTTGCTTCTCAAAAAAAAAAAAAAAAAAACTTCACTTAGGAAACTCCATCACAAAAACTTTATAATAATAATGCATCCAATTTCACCCATTTTCATTTTCCAAACATTGGACAAAATATGGAACCTGGCATTAGAAGAACTTTTCATCTTATATGGATGGACTAGGGAACAAATACAAGAATATGCATAAAACCTTGTTTGACCAAAAAAAGAAGAAAAAGTGCATAATACGTTGATTTCAGTGTTATTCCCAAACAAAATTATATATAACTACATAGGAAAAATGCTATTTACACCATCTATAACACCAACATCTTTTCCCTTTGTCCATCTTTCTTTTGGCTTTTTGGTTCTTTGTGTTGATCTTTTCCTTCTATTCCAAGTCTTCTGCAGAGGTGGTAACAGCCCTCCCTGGACAGCCAACCAATGTTTCTTTCAAACAGTTTTCTGGTTACATTACTACAGATGCTCAGCATGGCCGACCTCTATTCTATTACTTTGTTGAAGCAAAATCAGTGAGCCCACTTTCAAGACCCTTCACCCTGTGGCTCAATGGAGGTTTTTATGTGAGTTATTTAATCATCTTTCTTGCTATATGGTCACTAATACTATATATCAATAAGTCTACTCATACAATAAATTTTGCAACTTTTTTTCACAATTGTTGAAATGACATTTTGTGATTCATCTACAATAAAAGTAGTGTCACTGATAAGCTCTTGTGAATGTAATGCTTAGCCAATCACAACTTACCATCTTAGCAAGTCATGAAAAAAGTTGTGAAATTTTTGTATATCATTGCTTTGCTCATATATTATGACACTTAATGCTGTTTTATGCTTGATTCTAGGCCCTGGATGTTCTTCCCTTGGTTATGGTGCATTTATGGAACATGGTCCTTAATTTCCAACCTGGGGATAATGGATTTCCTGTCAAGAATAAATATTCATGGAACTTGGGTAAATGTGTTTATATCAGTTCATTATATAGCAAGCTGTTATTATTATTATTATTATTTATTTTTTTAATGAAAAAAAGTTTGCCATGCTATACTGACTTCATAATGAAATATTTGGATAGAATCAAACATGTTATATGTTGAGTCAGCTATTGGGGTTGGGTTTTCCTACTCAAACACAAGCTCGGATTACTTAAGGTGGAATGATACTCAAGACGGGTATATGTGCATTTAACTATTGGTAGTATTACTTCTGTGTTCTGCATTTGTTAATATTTCTCAAACTTTTCAATACATAATCTTTTTTTTTTTGGTTAACAGCCAAAGATAATTATAATTTGATATTTTTAATAAACTGGCTGGAAGAATTCCCAAACTACAAAGACTCTGATTTGTTTTTAACTGGTGAAAGCTATGCAGGTAATTATGATTTGTTTTTGCTATCCCTCAAATTTCATGATTATGATTATTGAAAATTGTTAGAGTATTGGTTAAATAATTAAGTTCACCTATTCCTAAGAGCTTAAACTTTAGAAAAAAGTGACAATATTTCATGATACGAAAGCAAGTAATCCTAAGTTGGAACTCTGTCTCCACTCTATCTTCCATTTAAACAGTTAAAATCATAAATGTAGAGTCCACACTAGTTAAAAAGCTCCAAGCTTTTTAGGATTTTCTTTTGCTAATTAGTTTTAAGAAGAAGAAAATAGATGAAACTTTATAGGTATAAGCTCTAAGATTAAGATTTTGTGCACCTAAACAATCATTAAAACTTCTAGATATGATCATTAAATTCAGCTATCTCAATATTGACATCTTTGGTTGCGGGCCACTACATCCCACAGCTTGCAGCCTTGTTGATAGAGTACAATAAGAATGCAAATATCAAACTGTTAGGTTCTAAAGATGCTTAAATGTTTAGAATCATGTTTTAATTGTGTTGGCAAACCGAGAACAAAATATGTCTAGTTTATGTGTTAGGCTTGCTTAAAAGTGTTGGTTGCAAGTTTCAAGTCCAGTTGATTGCAGAAAAGGGAAGACAATTTCTGTCAAGCTCGGCCAATTGAGAATTAGACTCAACCGATCGAAAATCACAGGAACAGAATTCTGCAGAATGTTCAAATCAGGCCCAAGCCTGCGAAAACTTTTAGGGTTTCATTCCAACTTCTTCACATATAGAAGGGAAACCCTAGCTACGTTTTTTGGACTTTTGGAAGACTTGTGTGTAACTTTTTGTGAGATCTGAGAGGTTCTGTACCTTCTAACTACACAAGAATCTACCAGAGCAAGATCTACAATCAAGCGTTGGTAAAACATAGTTGCTACATCAAGATCATTACTGATGGTGATTTGAAACCTTTGAGTGGGATCTCAGAGTCATAAGCAAGGGTGCTTATGTTAGTGTAAATCCAAGAAGATAAGGAGTCTATGGATTCAGAGCTTGCACGTGGTCGTGTTAGTAAGTTACTACGTGAGATAGCAATAGATTTATGGTTAAATTTGATTGTAAAAACTTCAATTCTCTTATAGTGGATTTACTTTACCTTGAGAAAAGCTAGGTCAAATCCTCTCCAAATTTTTACCTTGAAACGGTTCGTTTCATCGGTTTTCCTAGGTCATCATATCGTGGTGTTATTTATTTTCTGCTGTTTTGCATGATATGATATATTGTTGTTTAACCTAGATCTGAATAATTAATCTAAATAATCACTTGGTTAATATATTAGGTTAAACAATTTGTTTTAAAGGGTCTAAACAAACAAGACGTGGTCGTGTCAGTAAGTTACTACGTGAGATAGCAATAGATTTATGGTTAAATTTGATTGTAAAAACTTCAATTCTCTTATAGTGGATTTACTTTACCTTGAGAAAAGTTAGGTCAAATCCTCCACAGATTTTTACCTTGAAACGGTTCGTTTCATCGGTTTTCCTAGGTCATCATATTGTGGTGTTATTTATTTTCTGTTGTTTTGCATGATATGATATATTGTTGTTTAACCTGGATCTGAATAATTAATCTAAATAATCACTTGGTTAATATATTAGGTTAAACAATTTGTTTTAAGGGGTCTAAACAAACAAGCACAAACCAATCAAGCTGAGAGCCATTGCTGTAATGACCAATATTAGTTAGAGCTAAAAAGTTACTTTCTGGATTACAATGTTGTTAATAATAACAATAACTTTACTCTCATTGTTGTTTGTAGCTTGGAAATCCACTTTTGGACCTAGACATTAGCTTGCAGGCTGGCGACTACTTGTGGTCACATGGAGCAATATCTGATGAAACACTAATGTTGAAGAATTCTGTCTGCAATGACTCAAAATATCTTCATGAAGACATCCACGGGAAATTGTCTCAAGGATGCAAAGATGTGTTTAATAGAGCTTCTGATGAAATTAGTGCAGATGTTGCTCATGATGACCTCCTCTTGCCAAATTGCTTGTCATCAAGCTCAGCTGAGCAATTTAGGCCCAAGGGGAAGCATGGGAAGATTCATGCAATGGCATACACAATGGTTTATGATGTTTAATAACACTGAGTTTGAATTGTGCATTATAAGCATATAGTTGGATACTTGGATTGGCTTATTCACTGAAAGTAGGTAAAAGTACAAATGTACCAAGAAAAATGAGGCTATAAAAAGATTTAGTATAAACAAATAAACTAAAAAAGCTCTAGATAAAAGCTAAACCAAACACATATGTAATGAGGAGTCTGACAGGTTGCTAGCAGGGGAACCAGAGGGGATCCATGCCTTAATGGAAGGGAATTCACCTATCTAAACAAGCCTCAAGTTCAGAAGGCAATGCATGCCAACATAACTCACCTGCCCTCCCATTAGAACTTCTGTACAGGGTCTATTTCTTTCTCTTTCAGTGTGTGTGTGGAGTAAAAAGAAATTCTCTAGTGGTTTACTTTGTAGTTTACTTACAAGTTGATTTATAGATTAGTTAATCAAAACGTGTAAAAGTTGCAGGCCTCTTGAATATCAAGAAGATAACTTGGACATGAACCTCATACCCCTCATCTCAGACCTTATAAAGGTTGGCATTCCTATCATGCTTTACAGGTTTAAAACATCACAACTAACTTCTAAGTATTGATTTTTCTCTTTACATTTTATTGACATCCAAAACTACAAAATTGGAAGTTGAACACCTGAGAGTAGTTTTCCAGTTCTCCTTGACATTTTCTTGAAAAGTTTATGAGTACATTTACATCAAACAGTGGTGACCAAGATTCCAAAATTCCTCTCACTCAAACAAGAATAATTGCTAACAAGCTGGCGAAGGATTTGAAGCTATCACCTTTTACAAAATATGGTACTTGGTATGACAAGAAGCAGGTATATATATAATTCTGTAATTCTCTCAGTACTTCTTTCTTTTATTTTAAAAGGTTGGACAAACACAATGGCACTAGCTTTCTTATCTTAAATAGCTTCAAATATAGTGAAGGTAGATTGATCTTAACAATTTTTAATTAACATAATTAGATTATACGCAGGGGCGTGCTTGAATTGGGTAAGGGGTATTTTCAACCCAACCTAGCTTCTTTGGATTGAGAAATTCCCAATCCAACCTATTGCAGCTCAAAAATTCAACCCAACCCAACTTGTGTTGGGTTGATTCATTGGGTTAAAGTCATTTGTTAGGCTTAATAAAAATATTGGAATTTCATTCAACTGTTGATCTATTAAAATTTGTAATATTGAACTTGATATTCCAACTTTGTTAAAACTAAGCCTTAAAATACTCAAATACATCAAACTAACAGATTTAAACAAAGTCTCAAATTGAGGCATTTGGTGAAGTAAACACTATTTGGCAGAGCCACAAAAATGTAGTAATTGCTCATTCAGTCACAGAAATTTAATGAAACGTGAATTGCAATTGCAGGTGGGTGGATGGTCTCAATCATTTGTTGGCTTAAAAGAGGGGAAGAATGTGACATTTCTCACATATGCATCAGTTAGGGGTGCAGCCCATTCACATCTCCTTCATAGGCCCTTATACTGTTTCGTTCCTTTCTAAGTGGAACTCCTCTTCCTAGACCCAGTGATTGACTAATGGGTCAAAAGTGCTGAAGCCCATTGCTCAAATGATCATATTCTTGTACAATCTCAAATGATCATATCCTTTAACGGTTTTAGTTTTTCTCGTATGCGTAGACAAGATAAGTCTTTAACTTAAAACATTGTTAGACCTTCAAGATATATTAGTGGTTGATCTGTGTGGATGGAGGATATTCCTTCATACTTAAATATTGTACTTTTAGCTGATTATTGTTGTGTTTTATTCAATGAAATATTCAGGTTACTTCTAAAAAAGTTAAAAATAAAAAATTACATTAAGTCTTATAGTAGTAATTTTTATTTTATTCTAAATATTTTATTGCAATTTGATGTTTCCTATAGGCTATATAGCCCGATTTGGAGTTAGACTAAATAAAGAAATTTAGTAATACCTTGGCGTATTGCAATTCCCTTTGAACTCAAGATCAATTATTCAAAAATAAAAATGAAAATGAAAAGTGCTGATTTCTTTCAAGTGTGTTTGGATGAAATTATTCCTCAAACCCTTTTAAGTGTTAGTTATTTGATCCCGTTAAGGTCTATATCCAATCACAAAATAGATCAATTGGTTACTTTATTTATTTTGGTAGGACATAATTATCTTAAATTAAGTTCACTAGTTGGCATATTTTAGTATTTTCAACAGAGGCATCCAAGATTCAAATCAACATTTCCCCCAAATATTGAATTATTTGTAAAAAAAAAATTGAACTTAAGTGGACCAAAAGAGAGGGAAAAAAAAATCTTATTTATACATCTTAAATTTGAATAATTAATTAGATTCCAATTAACTTAATTAGTAAAAATCATTTTAATTGAATAATTAAAGTACTTACCAAGTCAAAACTGCTCATATTCCACAATGTTAAAACATCCACCAACTAATTTTAATCCCTATACTCAAAACCAACAACTAAAAAAAACCGCAGCAAAAAAAACCAAATTTTGTACCTAATAATCCATAAAAAAAAAAAAAAAAAAGCTGTATCATACTATGTTCCCCACACCCCCCCACCTTTTTTTTTTATTTAAATTTTTAGCAACTAAATCGATCTTATTGAGAAAATCAGAGAGAATTTATTATGCAGTGGTTGTTCCGATGATGCTGGGTTGGTGTGAGGACTTCGTGCTAATGATGGCTTAGTGCGAGGGTGGTGGTGGTGGCAGCAACGACGGCAGGGTTGAGAGAGGAAATTGGAAAGCGAAGCATTGGAGATTGGTTTTTTGAAATTCTCAGATGGGTTTCGTGAGAGAGAGAGAGAGAGAGCGAGAGAGAGAGAGATCTTGCTAGGTTAACCGTGTGTTTAACCATAGTTAAATTTACTGGGTTAAGTTATTAAATTTTAATTGAGGTAGCACATCTAAGACCCTTGATACATTTCATAAAGATCCTGTCAATTTCAAAGAGAAATGGAGAGGATCGACTGTTTGTTATCTCTACTGGTGCTGAATCTGTACCTTAAATAGAAGGTTGTACATGTAGATGAACTTAACCCTCTATATTTATATGGAAAAACTTTTATTTGTTTTTACTTTGGATGAATAATTGTAAGCAGGTTGCTCACAGCGTGCAAGTTAGGAGCAATCTATGACTGAGCAGGAGCATGCTGCAAGCTGCATGTACAAATTCAAGTTGACTGTGAATTTTTATTTATATTTGTGTACAATTTGACTTTATTTAAAAGAAAAATAATACAATGAAATATTTAAGGCGAAAATCGCATTTTCATTCCTACATTTTCAGGTAATTTCCATTTTGATCCCTAGATTTTATTTTTACCGCTTTTAGTCCTTATTTTAAAAAACGCGTTCCGTTTTAGTCTTTACAATCATCACCGTAACGAAAATATCTTATGTGGCAGATGAAATGGCACTATTGGCAAAAGAGTGCTTACATGACTATTAAAATAATAATAGAAAATTTTAATTAACATTTAAAAAGTCCATGTCAGCATTTAAAATGAATTTAAAATCAAAACCATTTTCTTTTTAAATTTGTCAATTTTAAAAATAAAATAAAATATTTTAAAAAATATGAATAGATTTTCTTGCAACTGTCTCTAATCTTCGATTCTCATCAGATGCCTTTAATCTCAGATTCTCATCAGATGCCTCTAATCTCAAACTTCCTCCCTCTCACCTCCAACATCGCTTCACCTCTAAACAAAACCATCTCAGATTCTTACACCTCAAACTTCCGTTTCTTGATCTCACTCTCTCTCTCAGTACCCCTTGGCCGAAGCTCCCACCATTCATCTCCTTTAATCGCCGCCGCCACCGCAGGTATCAAGTTGGTAAGATCCTCCTAATCAATGGGTTCGGCAAGGTTCATAGGTGGTGGGATCGGTAAGGTTCATCGGTGGTGAGTTCGGCAAGGTGGTGGGTTAGTTTTTGGATCGTATGTGGTGTGTGGTATGGGTTTCCAGCAGATTTGAAGGCCCACGTTTTCCTCTCTTCCTCACTTTCTCATCTCACCCTCTCTATCTTGGTATTGAATTTGAAGAGGATCTAAAGCCGATCTTGGGTTTATTTTATTTGTTTCTTATTTTTGACAAATTTGAAAAACTCTTTGTTGTGTGTGTTGAGAAGGGATCTTTTGGGTTTGTGAAAGGGAGTTTTTTGGGTTTATGAATGAGAATTTGTTGGGTTTGTGAAAAGGGGATTTTTTGGGTTACCAATTAGAAGAAAAAAATGTTCAGATCTTGAGATTGACTTTGCCAAGAAAATGCTTAATTAAATTAAATTTTATTTAACTATTATTGATCTGAGTTTTGATGTGTTTGGCTTTAAAGAAAGTACAAGAAAGACAGAGAAATGAAAAGAAACTAAGAATTAATTTGCTAAGAACATAAATATGAACAGTCATGTTCTTGGGGAAGAACACAAAAAACATATATGAATATGTTTTTCTGAAGAAAATAATGAAAGGAAAGGAAAATTTTATTTTAATTATTTTATTTGATTTGGTTTTAAAAATCACATGTTTAGAATTTTGTTTTAATTTTTTCTGACGTGGCTTTTTTAAATATTTAAAATGCTGATGTTGCATTATTTAAATGTTAATTAAAAATTATTATTATTATTTTAATGGCAATGTAAGCGCTCTATATGCCAACAGTGCTTTCCGTTTGCCACATAGAAAATTTCTGTTATAGAGATGACGGTAGGGACCAAAACAAAACGCGTTTTTTAAAATAAGGACTAAAAGTGGTAAAAATAAAATCTAAGAACTAAAGTGGGAATCACCTAAAAATGTAGGGTCGAAAATGTGGTTTTCACCAATATTTAATACCTCTTAACTTTCACTTAGGATACTCCATCACAAAAAACTTAACTTTATATATATATATATATATATATATATTAATAGGCAAATCTCAGAGAAAGTTAAATTGGAATTTGAAATCCGAGTCCTATTTTGCGCCTTATGTTTAAATTTATATGGAGATCACACCATAATTATCTACTTAAGTTTGTGCCATGTGTTCACTTAAGTTTATTAATTTTTGTGCCAAGTGAATTAATTAGTACAAAATACTAAGAATCTAATATTAATGAATTATAAAATTAAAAAAAAAAAATCAATCATATATACTCAATAAAAATCACCACACAACAAAGATCATCATCTGTTCTATTTTATTAAAAATTAGAAAAAAATTGATCATAAGTAGTATTAAATTTAGGTAAGAATTTTAATATGTGACTAATTATGTTTACTTTTTTAAATAATGATTTGACTAATTATTAATTTGCCCAATCCAGGCCAAGATAGGTAAGCAAACTCCGAGGACTTCGCCTACCCAAGGAGAGCAAGAGAATTAGGACAGCTGATATCCTTTAGAAGCCTAAGGATAGGAGAAGAGATAGCAACTGGAACAGGGTTGGTGGGAGGAAGTTTCCTGAAGGAGACACCTCCCACCTTTGCATTCAATACCCAACACCAACCACATCAGCTGCATTAATGCGAAAATGACTCCTGAACAGTAACTTCACAGCTAGCAACCCCTTCTACCACCTCTAGAAGGGTCCTGATAGGACAAATATCTTAAGAAATGCCCTAGGACATAGAGGTGGAGGGTTGGGATGCAAGGAAAGGGACTATAAAAGGAAGGAAACCCCCCAGAAAAAAAGGGAGGAACATTTTCTAAGTAAAAAGAAACCAGTGAGGAGAGTTCAGAATTACCTTGTAAGGAACCAAAACTAAACTTATATACAAGAATTTGACCCTCGGGTTTGCTTGAGGAGTATATTATCCTCAATTGTTGTTCCAATTGTGCTTATTTGCTACTTTGGATTCTTCGGTCTTAGACTTGGACTCATCCTTGTATTGCACTTGAGTTAGTGACCCACTCTCTTAAAAATTCTATTGTTTAGGCTTGATTTGAGGGATAAGGTACCACTGTTCTAGGTGGGCTTAGGCTTTTATTTTCTGAGTCCCTACATATATATATATATATATATATAATTTTATTTTATATATTTGCTTTACAAACTCATTTTAAAGTGGTTTTAACTTTACATATTCATCTACTTTAATTTTGATGTTATAACTAAATAATAAATTAATGGAAAATCAATACAAAAGTGTTGTCTATGTATATTCCTTTTGGGCGGTTTTTACTTTAAATACTATTTTGTCCCTTAATCTTCCTTTATTTTGCCTTTTCTTATTCTCACTCTCTTACTATAAATTTGTCACTCTCATTCTATTTATATTTTTAACATACAAAAAAGGTTATTTCTCTCTCTCTCTCTCTCAAAAATTTTTTTTTTCATTTTTTGGGGGTTATTTTATTTTATTTTTCTTGCATCTCTACCTTAGATTGATGAATATTTGTGTTTTTTAGAAATCTACTTTTGGTTGTTTAAAACTAAAAAATGAAATCAATGAGTAATATTTTTTTTTAAAATGAACTCTACTTCTCATTTTTTTGGGTTTTTTTATTTTATTTTTCTTGCATCTCTACCTTAGATTGATGAATATTTGTGTTTTTTAGAACTCGACTTTTGGTTGTTTATAACTGAAAAATGAAATCAATGAGTAATATTTTTTTTAATAAAAAAATTGTCCATACAAAGGTATTTACAGGTCCTACTTAATCATTAATAGTAGAAAAGATACAACCTAATAACTGTCTACAGGAGGGTCTCCTACTAGAGGTTTCTAACCCTCATTTTCTTATTATTGACTAATTCATATGTGTTCCTTGATGTAAGTATTTTTTTATCATTTTATTTACTAAACTACATACTTTTAATGAATAGTGTTTGTTGTTGATATGATTTGGGAGAAAATCATATTATTATTTGTCATATTTTGTGTTACTGTCAGGTTTTAGTTTATTTGGAAAACAACATGATGGTCTGAATAAACTAATGAAGAATTGTCACGTCCTAAACTTGATACTTAGATTTGTGACCATAACCGGCATGTTAATATCAAGCTTAAACTTGGTATTAACAAGAACCAACTAAACTTTTTACAAAAGCTTTCATTTTTCTTTTCATTCTTGTTTCTTTACTTCTTGATATAACTTTTCACTTGATATTCAGAACATCTACACTGTACTCAAAGTTTAACATAATCCACCAGTCATTCAATATCCACACTTTCACATAATACATCTCTTAATACTTTAAGGTACATAACTTTCATTAGATCCTAAAATACACAATACTACAAAGTTGAACATCAAATTGCTAATTTGGAATCTATACATATAAAATTAAAACTAGCTTCTTTCAAAACTCAACTAAGGCTCCTTCTACTCCAAAATAAAACTTGTTGACTGAAAGAGTGGAAGAGGTGAGTTACACAGCTCAGTAAGGGGTAAGATACACAAGAATTTAATAAGAATGCATGTAAATCAAATTAAATCATTTTATGATTATTAGATAGGAGAACATTTTTTAATGCACAGTATTTTATATTATTCATAATAATAACTTATACGTTTTTCATAGGAAAATAATTGTTCTCCTTTATCTTATCAGAATAATATTACAAAACCTTTTAAGACTGAATTTCTTTCTTTTCTTACAAAGTCACCAATATAAATATTGATTGTTTAAAATCATATACATACATACATACATACATATATATATATATATATATATATTCTCATTACAAAATAATCGTTTTGACTTAAATCGGATAATTGGTAACTTTGTCTTAATTTAGAAACATTTTAAAGAATAACAAAACTTTTCTTCATAAACTTCTTATAAAATATTATAACTTTCATAGTCACATTTTAATATTGACATAAACTTGTACTTTCATCAGAAACTTTATATTTAAAGAACAGCAGAAACTTCACAAACATTTATCTTTAACGAATAGCTTTTCTTTTCATTAGAAACTTCTTTTTATGAGAGCTTTCAGCTTTTCATAATGCATTTAAACAAAATCATTCTCTCATGATCAATAAAATAATATAGTTGTTCATACCATATTGGTTAGTTCATATCTGATAAGTTTGTACGGTAACAACAAAGCCCCTACAGTTTCCTTCTACTGTATGTACATACTTTGATCGAGTGCGAACACACTGCCATCCTCAGTACATATTTTGATTGAGCGCGGACGCACCGCTATCCTCAATACATACTTTGATCGAGTTCTGATTACCAGAGGACATAACCTGAAAACATTTCTTACTTATATATCATACTAAAATTCATAATTTGTATAACATTTCATAATAATAGCATTTCTATTATTTTCTTTAAATATTGTGTTCGTGGAATTAGTAATAGCATCAATATGCTCAAATTATATACATAAGTTTTCAAAAGCCCATGAACACATCTTTGTCTGAAACATGATTATATGCTATATCTCTAATAAAAAACCTTTTAATGCATAATACACTTTAAAATAACCTCATGACTTACCAAATACCTATATAACTTATCCCTTACCTGAAAGTAGATGAACCGAGAGCCTAAAGTCGAAGGAGCTTAGACTTAGGTATTGATAACACCTAAACCAAATATCAAAACTTATTCATATCAATTACTCATTATCATAAACTTACACATTCATCGCAAAGTCTATCTCTCATAATCAACGAAATCCTAATCCCATCTCAACGAGGTTCCCTAAACACAAGATACATTCATCAAACAATATGATGTACCAAATTTTAGAGAAACCATTATTTTAATGTTCATATTTAGATCATGTCAAAAAACTTTAAAATCAATTCAGAATGTGTTTGAGATTGGAAGCAATGGTGCATGCATAAACTTACACAAGGCAACATACAAAATGAACAAAACAGCTTCATAAAAATAACAGTTGAATGGTTTTGAATCCCTCTTTTAGAGTACTAAACCTTGAACCAAGTTATACAAAATTTATCTATGATCCAGACATACCAAATGATGAACATATTAATTTATAACTCAAAACATTCACCCTAACTTTAGAATTAAATCTTCAAAGTTAAGTATGTCACTTACTGGTTTACTGTTTATTCCAGCAACATATATTCCACTTATAAAATACAAATGGGTTATCAATTCACATCCAATTTTCATGTTAATTTACAGAGCCACTCCTATGGATGTCTAGTAGATTCCATATCATTTTCAGAACTAAATCATAAATCCATGATTTACTAAAAATCATACAAGACAGCATACTCAAATCTGTCGTAACATAATTTCAATTAACTTAGAAATTAAACCATTATTTTTGTATTGATCCAATGGCTGTGAGACCATTTCCATTAGAACCATATGTGTCTTAGCATTCATAAGAACTACTCCTAGCATATTTACTGTATACAAATTAATACATAATTTATCATGCATAAATACAGAATCTGTCATAGTAATAGCTTTGCAACATTTTCTTGTAAATTCACAAACAATTATCAAACGATGGTATTTTCATATGAAATTTAATACACACATACTAGACATATTATATAATAATCTCCAACAAACCTTTTACCCATAGCTATCCTAGAAAAATACAGGATTTATAATGACCAAATAAGTTAACTAATGAGTGCAACTCTCATTAGGTTCATGAAGTGCCTATTAACTGACTTTCAACCAGATTCAATTACTGAATCAACTATACATTCAACATCTCAATTAGCAATACAATAAGGTTTATCTAGCTATTTTACTCATTTTGACACTTACCCATAACAACAGATTTTATCTTTGTCTATCATCTAGGAGCACATGCAAGCATAAATAGTGACTCACTTCATATTTAGGCAATCGACAATCTCTAAATTCCAACACACCTATATACAAATTCATATAACCATAATTAAAGTTTAAAATGGACAATAGACTAAAAGAATTACATTTTCCCTTTACCCTGGACACGGATTATTGGAGTGATAGAGCTAGAATCACTAGCTTCAAGTTGGGAACAAAAGCTTGAGAAGAATTGAAAGAAACTTCTTGTTGCTGTTGGACTCGTAGGTGTGAGAGGGAGGAGAGTTGAGAGTTTTTCTTTCTTTTGGTGTTGGACCTGTGGGTATGAGAGGGAGAGAGTTTTTGATTGTTCTAGTTGCTTTGAGAAAGTCAAAGAAGAGACGAGGTGCTGTCGATAAGAACAAAGAAAGAAAAAAACAAATGAGCAAAGAAAGAAGAACCAAGGAAGTTTCTGGTGCGGCAAAGAAGTCAAGGAAAATAACTTGGGTGGGGCATGTGTATGCTAAGGAAAAGTGAGCTGATGACTTACTTTTAAACTTTTTGAAATTTACTTTCCACCCCCCTTACAAGCTTATATTCTATAAGGCCCAAACTATAAAATAACTTTGCATATAAACCCTTACCTTAGACACATAATTAAACACCAACAACTATGTATTTAATAACTTAAACCACTTAATATAGTTTTGTACATACTTAATATATATTTATAATACAATTAGCCATTCAATTATATATAATCTTTACAATTATTATTCAAAGGCATTATAAAGTAATATGTTTATTAAATACTCTTCTATTAATTATAGAAAGAAAGTGGTTTAAAATAATAATTAACCACTCAAACACATAATTTAACTATAAAGTTGGGTCAGGTGGTTATAAGAACAGTTAGTATAGTTGAAGACAACGGTCTTTATGCAATTTCCTTTCATTGTTTGTAAATATTTTGTTTAACAAATTAATTAGTAGCAAATTGTTATGTTTTTGTTATATGATGTTCTTAGATGGTTGAGTAATTGTTTTAAGCATTTACAAATATTTTATATTGTTCTTTATCTTCCTTACTTTATTAGTGTATTCTTTAAGATTTTTAAGAAAAAAATTCAAATTTGTGGTCAAAATGATTTATTTATCTATTTATTTTTTACATGTTAGATTAGATTATGACAACATTAAATCAATACTTCTCCTTTTTCCCCCAAAAAAAAAAAAAAATTCTCTACTTTTTTCCCCTTTGAAATTGTACTCTTGGTCTTTTTTTAAAGGAAAAAGAGTTACAATCTTTTATTTTTCGCTTTCTTTATTTTTTTATTATTTTGAATTTTACTTTTGTTGAGTTTTATTAATTTTTTTTTAGATATATTACACAGTGTTTTTGATTTTATAGTAAAAAAAATTGGGTTTGAGAACTTTGTTAATTTAAAACTAAAAGAATAATTTCCAAATTTTATATACTTTTTGATGATGCACAAAATATTATAAATAACTTTAAAAAAAAATTAATTTTTTCACTAACTTACCTTTTGAACTTTAGAGAAAATTTGTATTATTTAATTTTGGTACAACATAAATTATATATATTACATTTGTGATTGTCTCTATAGTAAATGAAAATATGATTATAAATTGCATTACTATTTATTAAATTATTCTAAATTGAAAAAAAAAATTAATGAGACCACCTTAAAAATATTATCACACGCAATGCGCGGGATCTGCGACTAGTTTATAATAATAATGCATCCAATTTCACTGAGGTAATTTTCCAACTAGCATGCATTTGGGAGAGAATATCGTTAGTTAGTATGCATTAGAAACAATTCAGTAAAATAGCATCTTAAGTCTCTTAGACTCGAGTTCACTATAGCAACTCGAGCCCAAAAGACTCGATTTTTATGTGCTGGCACAATTGAGGTGTAGTCTGAAATCCACGTGAAACTCGAGTTTTAGATACTTGAGTTTTGTTTTCTCTTCAATCCGTTTTTTCCTTCTCTGTTTTCCCCTTAATCCTATTCCCCAAAGATTTCTCTAACTCTCAAAACCCCAAACCCACTTCCGAAGACAACAAACCTCGAAAAAAAAAAAAAAAAATACCAAACAGGAACATCAAACCCAAGCGCGCTCCGATGCTAAGATCAACAAACCCAAGCCACTCCGGTGCCAAGATCAACAAACCCAAGCTGCTCAGGTGCTGAGATCAACAAACCCAAGTGTAGGGAGCTGCTCTGGTGCCGAGATTGTGATTTTTGGGTTTGGGTTTTTGATCCGGTGCCAAGATATTATGAATCTGTGGGTTTGGGTTGTTGCTCTAGTGCTGAGATTTGATGAATTTGTGGGTGAGGTATAAGGACAAAAGGAAGAATAGGGAGAATGAAGGAAGGAAGGAGAAAATGAAGAAAGGGAAATCAAGTGTCTAAAACTCGAGTTCTACATGGAAAATTGTCCACGTAAGCGTATGAAAAAATCCCGAACTCGAGGATTAAAAGCTCAAGTTCTGCATTGATCTCGAGTTTTAAACACTCGAGATGCTAGTTACCCAGATAGTTTTGAAACGTGACAACTAACGAAATTCTTTGATATTTAAGGTTAATTGGAAAAAAAAATTCCAACTTCACCCATTTTCATTTTCCAAACATTGGACAAAATATGGAACGTGGCATTAGTAGAGCTTTTCATCTTATATGGATGGACTACTGAACAAATACAAGAATATGCAGAAAAACTTGTTTGACCAAAAAAAGAAAAAAGAAAAGAAAAAAGAAGTGCATAATATGTTGATTTCAGTGTTATTCCCAAACAAAAATATATATAAATACATAGGAAAAATGCTATTTACACCATCTATAACACCAACATCTCTTCCCCTTGCCCATCTCTCTTATGGCTTTTTGGTTCTTTGTGTTGATCTTTTCCTTCTATTCCAAGTCTTCTGCAGAGCTGATAACAGCCCTCCCTGGACAGCCAACCAATGTTTCTTTCAAACAGTTTTCTGGTTACATTACTACAGATGCTCAGCATGGCCGAGCTCTATTCTATTACTTTGTTGAAGCAAAATCAGCGAGCCCACTTTCAAGACCCTTGACCTTGTGGCTCAATGGAGGTTGATATCTGAGTTATTTAATCATCTTTCTTGCTATATGGTCACTAATACTATATATCAATAAATCTACTTATACAATAAATTTTGCAACTATTTTCACAAATTTTGAAGTGAGATTTTGTGATTATTGTACAATAAAAGTGGTGTCACTTACAAGTCCATGTGAAACTGTGAAAGTATTGCTTAACCAATCACAACTTACCATTTCAGCATGTCGTGCAAAAAGCTGTGAAATTTTTGTATATCTGGCATTGCTCATATGTTATGACTCTTTGTTGTTTTATGCTTGATTCTAGGCCCGGGATGTTCTTCCGTTGGTTTTGGTGCATTTATGGAACATGGTCCTTTCCGACCTGGGGATGATGGACTTCTTGTCAAGAATGGATATTCATGGAACTTGGGTAAATGTGTTTATACCAGTTCATTATCTAGCAAGTTTTATTTATTTATTTATTATTGTTATTATTATTTTTTTTTATGAAAAAATGTTTGCCATGCTATGCTGACTTCATAATGAAAAATTTGGATAGAATCAAACATGTTATATGTTGAGTCACCCATTGGGGTTGGATTTTCCTACTCAAACACGAGCTCGGATTACTTAAGGTGGAATGATACTCAGACGGGTATATATGAATTTTACTATTGGTAGTTTTACTTCTGTGTTCTGCACTCGTTAATATTTCTCAAACTTTTCAATACATAATCATTTATTTTTTGGTTAACAGCCAAAGATAATTTGAGATTTTTAGTAAACTGGCTGGAAGAATTCCCAAACTACAAAGACTCCGATTTGTTTTTAACTGGTGAAAGCTATGCAGGTAATTATGATTTGATTTTGCTATCCTTCAAATTTCAAGATTATGATTATTGAAAATTGTTAGAGTAGTTGTTAAATAATTAAATTGACCTATTCCTAAGAGCTTAAACTTTTGAGAAAATTGACAATTTTTCATGATATCAAAGCAAGTAATCCTGAGTTTGAGGTCAGGATTAAAATTCTACGTGTAAGGTCAACACTTGTTAAAAAGCTCCAAGATTTTTAGGATTTGGGATTTCTTTTGCTAATTAGTTTTAAGAAGAAGAAAGTAGATGAAACTTTATAGGTCCAAGCTCTAAGCTTAAGATTTTGTGCACCTAAACAATCATTAAAACTTCTAGATATGATCATTAAATTCAGCTATCTCAATATGGACATCTTTGGTTACAGGCCACTACATCCCACAGCTTGCAGCCTTGTTGATGGAGTACAACAAGAATCCTAACATCAAACCAATCAAGCTGAGAGCCATTGCTGTAATGACCAATATTAGTGAGAGCTAAAAAGTTACTTTCTGGATTACAATGTTGTCAATAATAACAATAAGTTTACTCTTATTGTTGTTTGTAGCTTGGAAATCCACTTTTGGACCTAGACATTAGCGTGCAGGCTGGCGACTACTTGTGGTCACATGGAGCAATATCTGATGAAACACTAATGTTGAAAAAGACTGTCTGCAATGACTCAAAATATCTTCGTGAATATGTCCACGGGATATTGTCTCAAGGATGCAAAGATGTGTTTAATAGAGCTTCAGGTGAAATTAGCGCAGATGTTGCTTATGATGGCCTCCTCTTGCCAAATTGCTTGACATCAAGCTCAGCTGAGCAATTTAGGCCCAAGGGGAAGCATGGGAAAATTCATGCAACGGTATACACAATGCTTTATGATGTTTAATAACATTGAGATTGAATTGTGCATTACAAGCACATAGTTGGATTGGCTTATTCAGTGAAAGTAGGTAAAAGTACAAATGTACCAAGAAAAATGAGGCTATAAAAAGATGTATAAACAAATAAACTAAATAAGCTCTAGATAAAAGCTAAACCAAACACATATATAATGAGGAGTCTTTGTGGCCCTGGACAGGTTGCTAGCAGGGGAACCAGAGGGGATCCATGCCTTGTTGGAAGGGTATTGATTTATCTAAACCACCCTCAAGTTCAGAAGGCAATGCATGCCAACACAACTCACCTGCCCTTCAGTTGGAATTTTTGTTTAGGGTCTATTTCTTTCTCTTTCAGTGTGTGTGTGGAGTTAAAAGAAATTCTCTAGTGGTTTACTTTGTAGTTTACTTACAAGTTGATTTATTGATTAGTTAATCAAAACATGTAAAAATTGCAGGCCTCTTGAATATCAAGAAGATAACTTGGACATGAACCTCATACCCCTCATCTCAGACCTTATAAGGGCTGGCATTCCTATCATGCTTTACAGGTTCTAAAACATCACAATTAACTTCTAAGTATTGATTTTTCTCTTTACATTTTATTGACATCCAAAACTACAAAATTCGAACACTTGAGCAGTTTTCCAGTTCTCCTTGACATTTTCTTGAAAAGTTTACGAGTATATTTACATCAAATAGTGGTGACCAAGATTCAAAAATTCCTCTCACTCAAACAAGAATAATTGCTAACAAACTGGCGAAGGATTTGAAGCTATCTCCTTTTACGAAATATGGTACTTGGTATGACAAGAAACAGGTATGTATATAATTCTGTGATTCTCTCAGCACTTCTTTTATTTTAAAAGGTTGGACAAACACAGTGGCACTAGCTTTCTTATCTTAAAAAGCTTCAAATATAGTGAAAGTAGATTTATGTTAACAATTTTTAACTAACATAATTAGATTATACGTAGGTGTGTGCTTGAATTGGGTTAGGGGTATTTTCAACCCAACCTAGCTTCTTCAGATTGAGAAATTCTCAATCCAACCTATTGCAGCTCAAAAATTCAACCCAACCCAACTTGTGTTGGGTTGATTGATTGGGTTAAAATCATTTGTTAGGCTTATTAAAATATTGAAATTTCATTCAACTGTTGAAACCTACTACAATTTGTAATATTGAACTAGATATTCCGACTTTGTTAACTAAGCCTCAAAATACTCAAAAACACATCAAACTAACAGATTTAAACAAAGTCACAAAATTGAGGCCTTTGGTGAAGAAAACACTGTTTGGCAGGGCCATAAAGAATGAAGTAATTGCTCATTCAGTGACAGAAATTTAATGAAATGTGAAATGTAATTGCAGGTGGGTGGATGGTCTCAATCATTTGGTGGCTTAAAAGGTCGGAAGAATGTGACATTTCTCACATATGCAACGGTTAGGGGTGCAGTCCATGAAGTTCCATTCACATCTCCTTCACAGGCCCTTACATTGTTTCGTTCCTTTCTAAGTGGAACTCCTCTTCCTAGGTCCAGTGCTTGATTAATGGGTCAAAAGTGCTGAAGCCCATTTCTCAAATAAATGTTCTTAGAAAATCTATATTATAGTACAATCTCAAATGATCATATCCTTTATTAGTTTTAGTTTTTCTCATATAATAACCTTGTGACTCAGAACCTTACTAAATATGTGAGACATGTTTGCAATTTATCTATACAGATGGAGGATGTTCTTCCACACTTTTAGCTAATTATTGTTGGGTTTTTTCAATGAAATATTTAGGTTTCTTCTCAAAAACAAAAAGAAAAAAAGAAAAAGAAAAATACATTAAGTCTTATAGTAATCATTTTTGTTTTACTCTGAATGTTTTATTGCAATTTGATGTTTCCTATAGGCTATATAGCCCAATTTAGAGTTAGACCAAATAAAGAAATTTAGTAATACCTTGGCTTCTTGCAATTCCCTTTTGAACTCAAGATCAATTATTGAAAAATGAAAATGAAAAAGAAAAATGTTGATTTCTTTCAAGCGTGTTTGGATGAAATTATTCCTCAAGCCCTTTTAAGCGTTAGTTTATTTGATCTGTTAAGGTCTATACCCAATCACAAAATAGATAAATTGGTTACTTTATTTATTTTGTTAGGACATAATTATCTTAAATTAAGTTCACTAGTTGGCACATCTTAGTGTTTTCAATAGAGACACCCAAGTTTCAAATCACCCTCTCCCCCAACTATTGAGTTGTTTTTAATAAGAAAAAGAATTGGCCTTAAGTGGACCAAAAGAGAGTAATAATAATATCTTATTTATACATCTTAAATTTGAATGATTAATTATATTCCAATTAACTTAATTAGTTAAAGTCATTTTACTTGAATAATTAAAGTACCTATCAAGTCAAAACTACTCATATTTTCAATCATTAGTTTGGAAGTTGGTAGGCCAATAGCACTTTGGAAATTGCTCATCGTAACTCAAAAAACTTCAAATATAGTGAATGTAGAAATTAGAATTTGATCTTAACTTTATTTATTTATTTAATATAATAAGATTATATGAGTGCGCTTGAATTAGGTTAAGTTGGGCCTGGGGTGTTTTCAACCCAACCTAACTTTTTCAAATTGAGAAATTCCCAATCCAACCTATTGTAGCTCAAATCAACCCCTAGATTGGGTTGTTCCTTATGTTGAAATTTTTCGTTAGGCTTAATAAAAATATTGGATTTTTATAATTCAAATTTTGAAATGTATTATTCACTAAATGATTACAATTTATACAATTACACCCAATATTCCAACTTCTTTAAAACTAAACCTTAAAATACCCAAATACATCAAACTAACATATTTAAATGAAATCTTAGTTACAAATATACATATTTCAAAATATTCATAGCATGAGTTGGGTTGGGTTACTTGGGTTAAAAAATTTGCCAACTCAAGTCCAACCCAAACTATAAATATACAGTATATATTAATTAAGACCCAACCAAACCCGTCAATTCATGAAAAACTAACCCAAGGCTTAGGCTGGGTTCATAAGGTTTTGTGGGTTGAATGAATATAAAAGATGGTAAGAATGTGAGATATCTCACATATGCAGCTATTAGGGTTGCCAGCCCATGAGAATTCACATCTCCTTCACAGGCCCTTACACTATTTCGTTCCTTTCCAAATTCCAAGCGGAACCCTCTTACTAGGCCCAATGAATGATTAATGGGTCAAAAATGCTGAAGCCCACTGCTCAAATGATCTTTTTTATTTTTTTGAATGAATGATCAGGTTCTTTGAAAATCTACATTGTCTCCCCCAAACCCCCCAAAATAAAAGACACTATCTAAATGAAGTCATATAATAATTTATATTTAAATGTGCATGTTTTATTGCAAATTGATGTTTCATAGCCCTCCCCACTTTTTGTTTTTGTTTTTATAAATATGATTTAAATTTATGAATTTACTTTGTTATTAGGTCAAGGAACCAATTAATTTGGTGTAAGCAGTATTCAAATCCAAACCCCTTATTTGAGAATAAAATACTTTATTAATCGACCTAGCTGAAACTTAAACGTTTATAGCCTAATTATAACGTTTATAGCCTAATTATGACTCAATTCTGCTTGTAGTCTTGTGGACTTGCATTAGGACTTAAAGCAAATTTGTAATGAAAGCTGGGTAGGCTTTCACTGTTGCCTTTACACAATCTATTTGATGGTGATTTCTTTATAAAAAAAAAATTATTTATGAATAATACAATGGTTACACATGAGGAGGGAAATTTAAACTCTAATTCTCCTTATAAAAGAGATTAAATGATTATGATTGGTAAAATTTAATAAAACCTCAAAGTTGAAGTAATTCAAGTAAATAAAGAAATTAGTGAATATTTAATACCTTGGCTTCTTTAAATTCCCTTTCAATTTATGCGATTAAATATTGGAAATGGAAAATAAAAAAGTGCTGATTTTTTAGTGTGATAGGATGAGCATATTTAACAATATACACACACACACATATATATATATATATATATATATATATTAGATTAAGAAGTAGTAGAGTCATCAAAGATACCTTAAAAAAGCCCGGCCTATCTTCATAAGAACAAGAAGAATTTTGATGAATCCATTGCACTACATAAAAAAATAACTGGAAATAGCTTGGATCACCTCCTTTTTAGGGAGAGCTAATGCTTTGGGGAGGGGAGATTTGAAATCTAGATCTTTTAATAAAAGAGACCATTTTGTGCTACTTTGGTACAAGGCTCTTGACAATTTTTTTAATTGTTTTCTTGTCAGGATTATTTGATTCCCATTAAAGTCTATACATAATACTCACATAGATTAATGAAAAATTCTTAGGTATTCTTAGAATATGGAAAAATTGTGTTCTCTCTTTACACATTCATGGTGGACCCCACTGTAAATGTGAGATGAGGAAATATCATTTTCTATGCTTTGGAAGTACCTTAAAATTACTCTAGAGTAAGTACTTAAATACTCTATTTATTTTGTTAGTACATAATTCTCAAATTGAGTGCATTTTATGGATAGATATGGCATCAATTGAACTAGGGAAGGGGTAGCACAAATAATTGTTGAGTGCACTGCTTTTCTCGTATGAACATCATTAACAACAATGATAATAAATGAAAAAACATTTAATCATTTTGTGCTTAGGAAAACAGTCATCTCCATTTGAAATTGAACTATTTCATGGTTTACATGAAATATTACAAAAAGGTATATCCAAGTCCAACACCGCGCGCGGATGAGTATGGAGAGTGATTGACAACGGTGGTGGGAGAAGTAACTTCGATTTACTGATTAACTATATGGATCAATTGAAGCCATAGAAACCTGACTTTGATACCATATTAGGATATATATGAAACATGACTTTGATAACGTGTTAGAAAAGGTAAGACATAGTTATGATATATATGAGAAAATATGAGGAACAAATAAAGAAGGCATAAAGAGAAAGACATAAAATGTAGAGAATTAATGTAGTTTAACATTAAAGGTTATACTCATATTAAAAAAGCCTTAATGAGTACTATATATTAAGCTCTATGTATTATATTATAATGAACTCAGTAAACAAAATCCAGGGATGTACTCAATTTCAAACACGTTGAAGTGGTCAGCTGTAAATAATTGACATTTTCTACTCACTACTTTTAATATGGATTCACAATTTTTTATCCATCACTCACAATCGACCACTTTAATATATTGTAAAATTAGATTGTGTCCAATATATTGTTGAAATATTGACAGTATATGAAGTGATTGACTGTGTGAATGATAGACACTGCTTTCTGTCCACCATTTGTTACATAATAAATCATTTTAGCATGATGTAAAATCATATGTAAAACTTTGTGTGTGTTCATAGTATTAATTTTTGAAATACTGACCGACTATGCAACTAGGCCACTGGTCATTTTAATCTAAAGAAAGAGATATTTACAACTTATTATCCATGTCTCCAGCCTCCACTAAAGTTTACCAGAATAAATAATGGCTGGGATTTTAAATATAAACCTGACGTGAGCCAAGACTCTTATTTTACCAAGTAAATGGCTGATACCATGAACTATTCACTTAGGTCTATTTCCTAGCAGCCCTTCTCTTTCTTTTTTATTTTTCAAACCCCGTTTTTAAAAAAAATTATAAATAAAGCAAGTTTCAATTGTGTCCAACTGCTCAGATAATGAAACAAGGATATACAACCCATGTCTAATATTCAAATACCATTTTCAATGGCTAATCCAATCTATTGACCTTAACTCAATAAAATAACCACTATTTGGCTTTGAAGGTCTCCTGTTGCAACTAACAAGAGTTAAAAAAAAAAAAAAAAAAAAGTCTTCATAATGGTATGCAATTGGACCACCATTAGTCCCATAACTCTCTCTCTCTCTCTCCAAATATTATAATGCTAATCATTTAATTAAGAGTTTAATGATGCAAGTGCCAGAAGTAAGTTCAAGCTCTTGGAACATGGGAGTCATATATAGACTAAAACTATAAAAAGATCTATAATTTTTTTAAAAAAAATTAATGGAAAGTGGTGCAAAGACACACCTCTTCATCTCTGTCTTCTAGTCTTCTCTCAGAGGTGAAGACTGTTATTCTATGTATTACCATTGACCATTACAACTTGAAGACTGGAGAAAGACCACTTTTTTAAGAAAAAAAAAATAATAATAACCCCAGGGAAGTAAGTAAAAAACAAAATAATCACTTCCTATTTATATATAAGACCCCTAAACTACAATATACCTAAAAATTCCCAAGAGGTGACTCGATTAAATTTTTAAGTTAGGTTAAAGTTTTTGGGGTTAACAACTCCTTAATCCTTACCATGGATCAAAGTCCATGACATCATAAATTTGTACGCATTGACTTCAATTACCAACAAAGGCCACCATGTTTTCAATAATTTAATAATTTTGCAACCAATATTTATATAGGTCAGTAGGAACAGGATCTATAATATTTTATCTCATGTAGGGTAATATAGCTCTTAAGTAACTAAAAAGACACCCCCATATAATATAAACACTTTCAGAGTCGTATCTAATATATTTAATTAAATTATTTTAAGATATGTTTATATATATATATATGTCGTTATTAAGAACCACATTGACACCATGAAGATATTTTATAATCCAGCAGTTATCTCAAAGTTTAAATTGATTTATATATATATATATATAAAATTAAATTAACCTAAGTTTCAAAATGGATGAGATTTGTTGAGCGCATCGAAACCAATAATTAGTAGTCGTGGTACTCAGATCCCGATATACATTGGGGTCAAAGATGAGGAGTCTTGAACCTAGAAATATTGACTCCAAAAAAAAAAAAAAAATTATAAATATTGTAGGGATAAGGCCTAAAGTTGTATATTGGGCCTTGGGTTTTGATCGAGAGCGTTGATGGTCCAAGGATGAATAGACAATAATGAGAGTGTTAAGTCCAGAGTCCCATAAGTAACATGCAAGTGGAAGGGTTAGGAAATGTGGTCCGAGGAGGATTGTCTCCTCGGATAAACGAATCACAGATCAAATGTATACTCTATCACTTAAAGTGACCTTCCAGGAAATTCCATTAAGAGAGACATGCATTATGAACGTACTGGAAGAATGGGAGCTAGGAAATATCTAAGGAAAAGCTACTGCCATAGTATTCAATGCCTTGCAGCTAACTTCTGACCGCATTTATGTGGAGAAAATCCCTGAACAGTGTTGTCTTAACTACCACAACTCACAGAAGGCCTGAGAAGGTGTCTGATGGGATAAGCACTCAAGTAGTGGTTCAAATGATCGATAAGTGTAGGATCAAGATTATCCAAAGGGAACTATATAATGTAAGAAATCCTCCATGGATGAGGGAAAGAAATCTAAAGAGAAACACTGTAACAGTCGGGAAATAATTGTTTGATCATACTTAAGATAAATATACAAGAATTGATGTCCTCAGACAAGTTCGAGGACAACTTTCTTCAGTTGAAATCCATCTACCTTTCTGTTCTAGTCATTTGAATCCACTTTGTTTGCCATCTAACTCATTTTAGCTCAATTTTTCCAACTCACTCTTTATAAATTTATTGTTTTGGGTTTTTTGGGCTCGAGCCTATTCATTTTTTGGGCTTGGGATTCAAACTCGGTCCCTACAAATATTATCTTATTATTATATCATCTTCAGCAAAAAAAGACAAAAGAAAAAAAATCTAATTATTTTATCACTATATATATGCCATGTAACTCAATACATTATTATTTTTTAATTATTCTAATCTACTATGAATTTTAGTTTCGATACAAATTTGGTTTCATAACATGTGCTTATGTCACGTAATTTTGGGGTTTTTTTTAACTATCTATTTTGTTGTTCAATTTTGACAATATTAGGGAATTTTTTTTTTTTTTTTTATTTACATTTTGTATATGCGTATGTCATGTAATTCAGTGTGAGCATTATACGTTATAGAGTATGGTTTCTGCAGCATTTGGCTCATTATAAATGTATTAAATTGATTAATATCAACTTTCAAAGAAATTTAAAACGCTACTCTAATTACAACTCTATTGTTACTAAAAAGCTTTAACAAAAAAAACTTTATTTACTTTAAAATATTATATTTATTTAACAAATTTTTTTGTTTTAATATATCTTCCATCATGTAATTTGTAGTCAAATGATCGAGTATTATATTACGTTATATTTTTGTATCATGTAACACATTATATAGGTTATTTATATTTTTATATTAAATGATTAAAAATTCACAATTTTCTAATAATTTAAGTTTTTGAAGCAAATGGTTATTTATAATAGTATAAGCTAGAGTAGGAGATCTTTAGTTAAAACCTTGTCTCCATCTTACCGAATAATTCTTAGATACTTTTGAAACATGAAGAATGATGTTTCTTCCTTTTACATTCATGGTATATATGGTTCATTTATTAAATTCATGATGAGGTCCATCATGAATGTGAAAAGAAGAAGTACTGTTTATCCGTGTTCCAAGTACCTAAGAATTTTCTCATCTTACCTTCCATTTAAAAAATTCCCACAAATATAGTCTCATTTAATAAGGGCAATTAAGACTCACACGTGATGATAGGGTGTTAGATTAAATTTACCCATTTCTAATTTTTTTAATTTTTTTAAGAATCAATACTTTATCAATATTATTTTATTAATTATATTATGCATCACACAGCCTTACTTGTAGTAGATTGACGTTAACTGAAAATTGAACTTGCTAGTTGTTACAACTTTACAGACAACTTTCAAGCTTAGAATGGGGATATTAGCGTAGTCATTAGACCTATCAATGATTTGGAGTCTCTTCTCACATAGGATAGGAAGATTGCAGTAATCAATATATGCTGAATTTAGTATATATATCTCGCTCTGAATGTTTCACTGGAAAACTTTTTGTAAATATAGTTTTTCGCATTTTCTAGTGTTTAGTAGTACAAAAAAAACTGGTTAATGGAAAATTATCTTTGGTCAACGGAAAACCCTAATAAAAATAAGGCTTATTTTCTATAGGTTGTTTTCAAATTTTTTTTTTTGGAAAACAATCTCTCTCTCATGTGTTGCATCTCTTATAAATATTATCTTCATTTGTATTCATGGAAAACATATTTTTTTGCGCCTTCTCTCTCTCATGATAAGCTTTCTCACTTTTTCTCTCTTCCTTTTTTTTTTTTTTTTCCTCTCCTCACACCCTCATTGTCACTAACTTTAGTCTCTCCTCTTCCCATAGATCTCTCTCTCTCTCTCTCTCTCTCTCTCTCTAACTGTCTCTCTTCTCTCTTTTTCCATATTTCTCTTCCCCTCTGTAACACAATTCTCTTATTAGATTTTTTTTTTTTCCCTTCATTCATCGGTCAATAGCTCCGACTTGCAAAGGAGAACAAATTTGCAGTGGTAATTATATCATTCCTCTCTACCAAAACCCCAGTTCTTTGCTTTGAATTTCAAGCTTGATTTTCCTTTTTCTCTAAGAAATTTTCTGTTTGATGGATTCCAGGCAGAAGTTACTTCTTTTTCGTACATAAAGTGCAAAAAGATAAAAAAAATAAAACAAGAAGAAGAAAGAATGAATGAAGTAAAAGAAGAAAATTTTAAACATAGTTCCTATATTTCTCCAAATTGCTTTTACATAGGACAATCTTTACCGTGGATTAATAATATTGTTATATAATGAAAGATAATTGTTTAGGGAAATTGCATTTATTGGCAGTTATTTTTTTTTGTGGGCAGATATTTTATCCAGATACTATGCAATGATGATATATTATGGAGATACATTATGTAAATATGTACGTTTTTAGACCCCTTAAAACACAATTGGATTAACTTAGTTAATTAACCAAGTGATTACTTAGTCCAAATTTCAAATCTAGGTTAACACAATCATATAATCATATCAATGTAAAGTGCAAAATATAAAGAACACAAAGATATGATGATCCAGGAAACCACACCGGTAAAAACCTGAGTATGATTTAACCTAACTATCCTCAAGGTAAACTTGAATCCACTATGAAAGAATCGAAATTTTACAATAGCGACTTAGACCACTAACATCCTATTGCTACCCACCAGTAGAAAACTTACTGACATAACCACGTGACAGCTCTAAGATTACGAACTCCTTCTTTCTTGGATTCTCCGGCAAGTACAAGCACTCCTGCTTGTGTATCTTTAAACTTTTATTACAGCAACTGAATGATCATCAAGCTCTCAATGAAATCTCCTTCTTGATTATCCTAAGCATGTGTGAAGGTTACCACCTCTCAAATATCACAAGAGATTCACACACATAGCAAATAGAGTAAACTAAAAAACGTGGCTAGAGTTTCCCTTTTATTCTTAGGATAAAACATAAAACCCTACACGTCATATGGGCTTAGGGCTGAGTTAGAAATTTTGCAGAAAAAAAAAACATTCTGCCCGACTTTCGATCGGTCGAGTTTAATTCTCGATCGATCGAGCCAGGCCGAATTGCACAATGAATTCTGCAGCAGCTCGATTCCAACTTTACATAAAACACATACTTTGAGCAAATCTAAAACAAGACTAAAAACCTATTTTGATTATGATTTGTCAACAATACAAATTAGAGTTCTAATACATTAGTTCCTAGGTACTTAGAACGTAACAAAATACATAATGTATTTATAAGGGAATGAAATGAGATAGAATGTTCATAAGGGAATGGAATGGAATGTATTTAAGTAAGGGAAATGAAAGAAATTAAGTAACCTTAATTGGATGTTTTAAAATAAAGGAGTGAAAATGAATGAAAATGATGGGAATAGGAATAAGTATTACAAAGAATACATTAAGTTGTAATGTAATAAGTATTACTATTCATTAGTTTGGTGACTATTTAGGAATATAATTCTGAATATGCATTCACAATTTAGTAGAGTATAAAAAGAATGTGTAATTAAATCATTTTTAAGTCAAATTTCCTAAAATACACTTATTTTAGGGTGTTCAAAATAGAGCTAATAATTAACAACAAGGAAAATTTATTGTCTTTCCTTTTGAAAATGTGTCAACTAATGGCTTTTTAGGAAATTTTTTTAAAAAGTTATTACATAAGGTGAAGGAATAGATATTCAATAATTTTGATAAGGAATAGTTATTCCTTATTTTGAAGAATAGCTATTCATAAGGAATAACTATTCATTATAATAAAAATATAACCAAACAACCAAATGGTTATGTCATAGGAATATCTATTACATTACAGTATTTATTACAGTTTACCAAACGTGCCCTAAGTAATCTTGTTTAGGAGTAACATAGAGGGAATGAAATGTAATCATTTTATAATAATATTACTATTAGACTCTTATTTTAAAATAAATTGTTGAATATATAAGGGTATTTTGGGAGTTTTAGTAAAAAATTCATTAAATCTAATTTCATTCCCTCCCATTCCTCCCAATTTCGGGGAGAATGAAAATTTGAAGTTTTAAGGGAATAGAGAGGAATGAGTGTTCTCTCTTATCCATTCCATTTCTTCCTACTTAAACTCCTATTCTCTCCATTAAAACTCCCAAATAAGGGAAATGAAGAATATTCTAAAATTATTCTTTTCATTCATTTCCATTCCATTCCATTCTCTCCTCCCGAGCAAGGGCTAAGAGTAATATTGAAAACTTATGGTTGACTATAATAGATAATTAGTATACCAACATAAAGAGTAGACAATTAAAAATTATTGTTATTTATACTTATTGAAAATGTATTCCCCTATCAATTATATATATATATATATATACAAATAGTTGATATATGTGTGTGTGTGTGTGTGTGTGTGTGTGTGTGTGTGTGTGTGTGTGTGTGTGTACATATGTACGTACGTTATTGACGTCTATAAATATGAGAAAGATGAGTGGTAGAGATTATGAAAATTTAACTACTAATTAATTAATTTAATTTTGATTTTTTCTGTTGTCAAAATTTTAGTTTGAAAACCAAATTCATTCTTGGTTTTTTATTTATTTATAATGATTACATTAGTTAGTTTACATAATATACATGTTTTAAATTATACAAGAAATATTTTTTAAAAAATTACATACTAAACAGCAAAAAACATTCTCAAGTTCATTTTCAAAATCATTATCAAATATTGGAAAATGAGAAAGTTTTCTAGAAAATGCTCTTTAGAAAATGAACAATTTTTCAGAAAACTTTAATACTGAAACAAACAGAGCGATAGATTTCTATAACATGCTTCTTTACTCATAAATGAATTACGAAATATCCATAGTGATTTTGAAAAGTTAAATCTTTATATAATAAGAATATTATTGTAACTTGAAAAGAAGATGAAATTAAATTCATGATAGGGATGATAAGATCAAAGCAATTGACTCATTCTAGAATTGGTAAATATTTATTAGTTTACCAACTTTATTTTTTATATATAAAAAAATGACATCAGAAATAAACAATCATTGAAAAGGCTCCATGTGTAAATTACGCACATACTTTAGTTGTGTGTTTAGTGTTTGTTGTTTATAACCCAGTTTATAACTACAAATGTTAGGTCTTTTTATAGTTGTACTCTGATTGTGTAATATATTATAAACTCAATTTAAAACATTAATATTACTATTTTTGTGTGTGTTCTAATAAGTATTATTGTTTACCTTAAAAAAAAAAATCACGTGCTTTGTAATCAAATGCTAATCATTACGTAACACAAAGACCAATTTGTATCGAGTTTTGGGCGGCCGGTGCCGAAATTTTTAGATATTGACAAGTAACAGTAATACTGATATCGTAATGTAATAACAACCCATATATGTGAAGTTAAAAGAGCAATAGTGTGATCATATATAATATATTAAAATGAAAACTCAATTAAGAATTCAAATTAAATTTTAAGTATACTTCAATTTTGTTGTCAGGCATTTCTAAATTTTAAATGCACCTTAATTTCATACTAAGTATCCTTCCAATAATATTGTAATTTGTGTCAGTATTTACATGCAAATTCATGAGTCTAAAATTAGAAGTTCAAATTATACTTCTATGAATCTATATACTACTATCAATGTGTACAATTTGCTACTTATTAGATAGAAATATTATATATATAATATTTATTTATCTAATTATGGTTGTATATATATGCAAGGTTTACAAGTTATTGTTATTTAAACGTCACACTTAATCAAAATAATTTTATGTTTAACTTGATGATTAAATAACTTTATAAAAACAAGTGTGAAGTAAAGCAATACTGAATTTTATTTTTTTAAACAAGTGTGAAGTAAAGCAATACTGAATTTTATTTTTTGTTTAATATGGATTAAAATATTTCTTTCTTTTGGTTTTAACTTGTATCTCATCAAGTCAATAAGCTTCGTCTGAAGCTAGTTTAACTTAAACATCAGTATATGTGCCTTTATATGAAATCTAAAAATCTATTGTTTTCACTTTTCATCTATATATACTATACATAAAAGTACCAAATCCTTAATTTTTAATTGAATTAGACGAATTTTTCGATAGATTAATACTATTATAACTTCAAATATATATATATATATATATATATTTATTTAAATAATGAAGGAGACCATAGGTCCAGAGTGGGTTTCTCCTTTCATAGATCTATATATGTGTCTTCTCTTTTTGTCCAAAAGAAAACGCTCACCCCTAATATATGCGGTGAAGTAAATTTATTTTGTACTATTTACTACTTAAGGATCTATCAAGATCTTCTTAAAGTCAAGCTAGTTTTTTTAGATAATAAATAGAAAAATTATCATTAAAAAGTAATAAAAAAAAGAGACTCCATGTGCAAAGCACAAGCTCTATCAGTTGTCTTCAGGCTAATAATAATAATAATAATAATAATTGAAGATAGTAAAATTTAGTCTGGTGGGCCTATCTTAATGGGCCTGACGGATGGGTACTGTTTGGTCTTTGTAAAGATGGGCCCACGCGCTCTGAAGGCCCATCGCAGACAGACATGGTAAGGGCCCATGATCCGAAATCTCTATTTGCCTAGAAAAGCCCTAAGATCCAATAAGGGAAATTGTATCAAAGTCCCACATTGGAAAGATCTGGAGGTTAAGAAGAAAAGCAACTCTCTACCACTATAAAAAGGAGTAATATTCACGCAAATCAAGGTAAGATGATTTGACCCTCTCTAACGCCTCAAAATAACTCAAGGGACGAATTCTGACTTGACCTTCGGAGGGCTTTTGGCCGACACCACACCGGTGCTCTCTAAGAGTTCTTCTTCCGTTCGTTCTTGTTGTGCAGGTTCGTTGACTCGCGAGTACGGTGTGACTTATTGGTGACAATTCTCAACGTCATCAGTTGGCGCCGTCTGTGGGAAACAGAGACGTATAGTACTCCCTAGATTCCCAGACAAAAGAGTTACATGGTACTCACTCGCTCAATGGCAACCACGAATGACGTTCAGGAAGAAGCCCCTACGACGGCCCTTGAGAGACAGGTCAGGACGCTCGCCGCAGCTGTGGAGCGCCTCACCAAGCAAAACCACGACCTACAAGAGCAGCTGAACCAAAAGAATGCCGCGGTCAATAACCAAGGAGCGGATTAAGAGGGGAACAGCGCCGAAAGGAGAAATCAGGACGGACCACAGGGGAGTAACGCCCCGAGCAAACCAGTACGACGGGACATAAGCATCCCTTCCCCGACGGACACTGCTCCACAATCCATCATCGCGGAGATGCAGGCGATGAAGGAGCAGATGGATGTGATGATGAGCGCTCTCAAGGGGCGAGTGTCAAGTGATCTTGACGACCTTGTCAACCGGACTGACTCGCCATTCACGGCAGCCGTCAACTCCTTCCCCCTGCCAAGTAAGTTCCGTATGCCAAGTATGGATAGTTACGACGGAGTCAAGGACCCTCTAGATCACTTAGAAACCTTCAAGACCCTGATGCACCTTCAGGGAGTGGCAGACGCGATTATGTGCAGGGCCTTTCCTACAACCCTGAAGGGCGCAGCGAGGATTTGGTTCAGCCGGATAGCGCCCAACTCCATCAGCACCTTCAAGGAGCTAAGCGCTCAATTTACTACGCATTTCATCGGAGGACATCGGTATAAGAAATCCACGGCTTGTTTAATGAATATCAAGCAACGGGAAGAGGAGACGTTAAGGGCCTACATATCACGCTTCAACAAAGAAGCACTCTCGATCGACGAAGCTGACGACAAGATATTGGTAGCAGCATTCACAAACGGGCTGAAGGGGGGTAAGTTTTTGTTCTCCCTATACAAAAACGACCCCAAGACCATGTCGGAGGTCCTTTACAGGGCCACCAAATATATGAACGCTGAAGACGCACTACTATCGCGAGAAGATAGACCCAAGAAAAGAGATAGACCGGAGGATTCCCGACAGGACCAGGGGCGGAAGAAAGGAAGGATGGGAGACCGAAGGGAGGACAGACGTCCAAAACCAATGAGCGGAAGGTTCGCAAATTTCACCCCGCTAAACGCGCCAATTGACCAAGTCCTAATGCAGATTAAGGACGAAGGGTCCCTGACGTTCCCAGGAAAGCTGAAGAGTGACCCCAGCAAAAGGTCCAGAGACAAATATTGCCGCTTTCATCGTGACCACGGCCACGACACGGCCGATTGCTACGACTTGAAGCAGCAAATCGAAGCACTTATCCGACAAGGGAAGCTGCAGAAGTTCGTCAACAAGGGGAGAACGGATCAACCCCCACAAGAACAACACCTCCGCCGAGAAAACGAGCGACCAAGACCCCCAATTGGAGACATAAGAATGATAGTCGGAGGGACTGCTGCGGCCGGATCGTCAAAGAAGGCTCGCAAAACATACCTTCGGATGGTACAGAATGTCCAGTTGACGAGCAGAGTGCCAAGGATAGCAAACGGAGAAGAACCTATTGTTGGGTTCACGGAAGAGGATGCACGGCGCCTACACCATCCACACGACGATGCCCTCGTCGTCAGCGTGCGGACAGGAGACTACAACGTGCACCGAGTGTTGATCGACAACGGCAGCTCGGCCGACATATTGTACTATCCGGCATTCCAGCAGATGAGGATTGACAGGGACCTGCTAATACCGACAGACGCCCCGCTCGTTGGTTTCGGAGGGAGTAAGGTATTCCCTCTGGGTTCGGTAACGTTACGGGTGACAGTAGGAGATTACCCCCAACACATCACCAGGAACGTGACATTCTTGGTGGTCGATTGCTCGTCCGCCTACAATGCTATCCTTGGACGACCTACGCTCAACTCGTGGAAGGCGGCAACATCAACTTACGCCCTAATGATCAGGTTCCCAACGGAGTATGGGGTAGGAGAGCTACGCGGAAGCCAAGTTGCCGCACGAGAATGCTACGTCGCTATGATGGAGATGCAAGACCAAATCCAGGCCTTGAACATAGAAGAGCACCGAACGGTGGCGGAACCAACAGAGAAGCTGGAGGAGATAACTCTTGACAGTTCCAATCCGGACAGAACAACCAAGATCGGAACGCTTGCCAAACCCGCAATCCGTCAAGAGCTCGTAGCTTTTCTGAGGAGCAATAAGGATGTGTTCGCCTGGAGCCATGACGATATGCCGGGAATCGATCCCTCCGTCATGGTACACAAATTGAATGTATTACCCTCATTTCCACCCGTCCGACAAAAGAAGAGAGTGTTCGCAACGGAACGAGACCAAGCAATAGCGGAGGAAGTCCGCAAACTCCAAGAGGCAAGCTTTATCAGGGAAGTCTACTATCCCGATTGGCTGGCGAATGTGGTGATGGTAAAGAAAGCGAGCGGTAAGTGGCGTATGTGCGTGGATTTCACGGATCTTAACAAAGCGTGCCCTAAAGATAGCTATCCCCTTCCAAGAGTCGACGTCCTAGTAGACTCGACGGCTCAACACCAATTATTAAGCTTCATGGACGCTTTCTCGGGTTATAATCAGATCCGCATGCACGAGGCCGATCAGGAAAAGACTTCGTTCGTAACCAGCCAAGGACTATTCTGCTACAAAGTAATGCCATTCGGCCTGAAGAATGCGGGGGCAACATACCAAAGGCTAATGAACAAGATGTTCGCGCAGCAGATCGGGAGGAATGTTCAAGTCTATGTCGACGACATGCTGGTGAAGAGCCAGAAGGAGGAAGACCACCTCGAAGATCTTAAGGAGACGTTCGGTACGCTACGATCTTACAACATGAAACTCAATCCGGGAAAATGCGCATTCGGCGTAACGGCAGGCAAATTCCTAGGTTTCATGGTATCCCAGAGAGGGATTGAGGCTAACCCGGACAAAATCCGAGCCATACTAGAAATGGCACCCCCGCGAAATGTGAAGGAGATACAAAGCCTTAACGGCAAGATAGCGGCGTTAAATAGATTCGTGTCGAGAGCCACGGACAAGTGCCTGCCCTTTTTCCGCACATTAAAGAAATCATTCGAGTGGACGGACGAGTGTCAGCGAGCGTTCGAGGAACTAAAGGCATACCTATCCTCACCACCCCTATTGAGTCCCTCGCAACCTGGCGAAGAACTTTTCCTCTACTTGGCTGTCTCCTCTGTCGCCGTCAGCGCTGCTTTAATTAGAGAAGAGGATAATGCACAGAAACCTGTATACTACGCCAGCCGGGCGCTCCGCGGCGCCGAAGAAAGATACCAACCAATGGAGAAACTCGCTTTCGCATTGATAACGGCGGCCCGCAAGCTCAAACATTACTTTCAAGCCCACACCGTGAACGTAATGACCGACAAGCCCTTGCGAAGGGCACTGAGTAATCCTGAAGCCGCAGGTCGACTGACACTGTGGGCAATAGAATTGAGTGAGTTTGATATCAAGTACCGTCCGCGTGTGGCCATTAAAGGACAAGCTGTAGCCGACTTCATAGCGGAGTTTACGCGTGACGAGGACAAGGGGGCAGAAGAACCCCCCAAGTGGAGCATCTTCACCGACGGGTCATCCAATCGGCGAATTGGAGGGGCCGGCATAGTGTTGCTGTCGCCCGAAGGGGACAAGATCGAATGTATGGTCCGTCTCGACTTCCCCATTACCAACAATGAAGCAGAATACGAAGCGGTGGCGGCAGGACTCGACCTAGCCAAAGCCGCCGGAGCTGAAAGTGTGGCCGTCCATTGCGACTCTCAGGTCGTGACCAATCAAGTAAACGGAGACTACGAATGCAAGGGGGAAAGGTTGAAGAGATATCTTGATCAAGTGAGAACGAGAGTCAACGGACTAAAAGCGACGGTCGTCCAAATCCCCAGGGGAGAAAATGAGCTCGCCGACCGGCTAGCCAAAGCCGCCTCAGCAGAACATGTGATGACACCGGGTAATGTACTTTCCTTCGTTCAACTCTATCCACTAATAGACCCCGACAATATGCAGGAGATACGCTCCGAAAGAAACTGGACCACCCAGATAGCTTCATACCTGAAGGACGGGTTACTGCCACAAGAGAAGGAGGCAGCGAGGAAGCTGAAAGTCCAAGCGGCGAGATTCGTCTTGATAAGAGACGTTCTTTACAAGAGAGGATTCTCCCGCCCTTATCTAAGATGCCTCGGGGTTGAAGAGGCAGACTACGTAATGAGGGAAGTGCACGAAGGGATATGCGGGAATCACTCTGGATCGCGGTCGTTGGTGCACAAACTGGTACGAGCTGGGTATTACTGGCCGACCATGCAGAAGGATGCCGAGTCGTACGTTAAGAGCTGCGACAAATGCCAGAGGTTCAGCAATTTTATCGGACAGCCAGCTGAGGAACTGACCCCTATGACGGCTCCATGGCCGTTCGCACAATGGGGACTGGATATCATGGGACCCTTCCCAACTGCGGTAAGGCAGCTCAAGTTCTTGGTAGTGGGTATTGACTACTTCACAAAATGGGTAGAAGCGGAAGCCTTGGCCACCATCACAGAAAAGAACATTAGAAGTTTTGTCTGGCGGTCCATCGTATGCAGGTTTGGTATTCCTAGAGTCCTTGTCTCGGACAACGGGAGGCAGTTCGACAACAGCCACTTCCGGGATTTCTGCACACAGCTAGGAATAAAAAACCACTACTCATCACCCGCCCATCCTCAGGCCAATGGCCAGGTTGAAGTCACGAACCGATCCCTGCTAAAGATTATCAAGACTCGGCTCGAGGGGGCAAAGGGAATATGGCCCGAAGAATTACCGAGCATACTGTGGGCGTACAGGACAACGGCGAGGACTCCGACAGGAGAGACGCCATTTCGACTGACATACGGGAATGAGGCGGTCATCACCGCAGAAGTTGGCCTCACAAGTTACAGTGTCACCAACCATGACGAAGCAGGGACGAACGAACAATGAGGCTACGCTGACCTATAGCATGAGGAAGCGCAGCGGAAGCAAAGATCGCAGATACCAGAAACGCCATGCCCAGACATACAACTCCCGGTCCGACAACAGAGACTTCCAATAGGAAAAGAGCCTCTTACTCAGGAGTCACTGGTGCACTAGAACCCTGTACACAGGGAAAAGCTCCCCCAACTGGAAGACACTTACCATCACTGCATGCGAAAAGGAAAGCAACATACCACTGAGAATACGGAGGGGAAAAGCTTACGATCCATGGAAGCGGAGCCATTTGAGAAATACACTACCAGTATAGTAACACTGCGAACGGGCAACCCAATTTTCCATGCTTCTTTATTAAACTTTTATAAGTTATTTTCTTAACATGTCTGTTCTCTTGCACAACCTGTCGTGCCTTTTTTAAGCCCAAGGGGGCAGGCACTTTACCTTTACGCAATTAGATACCATTATAATCTTCTTCTACTTTGATGTCACTACAATTGTCCTCGAACTTAACGAATGCTAGTTTAAAGTCCATAATGTGGACGGATCACCAAAACGGTGAGAATTCTACATGTCCACAAAGTAGACGGATCACCAAAACGGTGAGAATTCTACATGTCCGCAAAGTGGACGGAGCACCAAAACGGTGAGAATTCTACATGTCCATAAAGTGGACGGATCACCAAAACGGTGAGAATAATACAAGTCCAAAAGTGGACGGATCACCCAAAACGGTGAGAAATTCTACAAGTCCATAAAGTGGACGGATCACATAGACGGTGAGAATAATACAAGTCCACAAAGTGGGCGGATCACCCAAAACGGTGAGTAAATTCTACAAGTCCGGAAAGTGGACGGTATATGCGTCATAATGTGGACGGATCACCAAAACGGTGAGTAGTTATACAAGTCCACAAATTGGACGGTGTAGCCTCCACAAAGTGGACGGATCACAAAGACGGTGAGAATTATGCAAGTCCATAAATTAGACGGTGTATCCGCCACAAAGTGGACGGATCACCGCAATTCAACACTTCCACAAATTGGACGGTGTACTCCTCAAAGTGGACGGATCACCCAAAGCGTTTAATAATTCTACATGTCCATAAAGTGGACAGATCACCAAGACGGTGATAATTATACAAGTCCATAATTTAGACGGTATCAGTCTCAAAGCGAACGGATCACCATAATTAAAATTAGAGATATTTACGCACCTAAAACGGTGAATAATTCTACACGTCCGAAAAGCGGACGGACCTACAAAACGTTTAGTAATACTATGTGTTTGTAAAATGGACGGTATAGCAAAAACGGTGAATAAATTACGTACGTACATAAAGCAGACGGCTCTAAAACGCCCACAAGGTGGACGGACAACATGACGATATAAGTCAGCTTCAATAGTTTAGCTTATAAGTGGACGGATCAACAGACGAGCTTGTGCAAATTAAAATTCAAAATAAAAGTAGACGGAGAAAATCCTTAACGGATACAGATCACGAAAAGACAATGAATGAAAAGCATTGTTCAGTACAAATGAAACTTCAACCAAACCGTCTACAAATTATTAACAATACATAAAAAGGGAGACGGATCCTCATCAACAATTATATGGGTTACTCTGCTTTATTGGGGTTGACAACAGCGACCTCATTCGGCATAGCGGACTCTCCGTCACCCTGAGCTGCCTCTTCTCCAAAGAGATCCTCCGTATTTTCGGAGGCGACGGGTAGAGCAGACGTCTGACCTTGATCAGTTAGTGTTATCATGGACAAGTCCAGATCTGGGTAGGCCTTCTTCACCTGACGGAGCGAATCGTCGAAGCCTTGAAGGAACGATCCTGCCAGCTCCTTCAGCAAAGACTCGGAGTTGCGACATTCGCTGACGGCGTCATCCCTTGCATGACGGAGTTTTTTCTTCAGATCCTTTACCTCGTCTGCTTTAACCTTCAAGGCCTTCCCAGCCTCCTCCGTCCTCTGTTCAAGTTCTTCTCTTGTCTTCTCAGAGAGTTCGAACTTCTACTCCATCGTGGCCTTCCACTTGTGCAGCTGGCTAAGCTCCTCTTCCGTCTGCCCAAGCTTTGACCGTACCTGTTCCAGAGCCGCTTCACGGTTGAGGCAGCGGTCCATCAAGCCCTTCATCATAACCAAGGACTGAAATAGACAAAATTAGAAGTGTCAAAAATGAAACTAGGGAGTGGACGGACATAAACTGAAGGATAAGGAAAGTTACCTGTCCGACGGCAAATAACCCCGTCTCCCCCATCACCTCCGTCGAATGATTCCCAAGATCCTCATAATCCTCTGCAGAAAGTATGGACGTAAGCTTCTCCAAAGCGAACTTCGAGTCCTCACGGAGAAGGGGAGGGGGCTTCTCCCCGCTGACGGGTGGAGCATGCATTAGGCCCTTACCGGCCCCTTGTTTAACTTGGGTGACGGCCTTAGGGCCCTCAGCCATCAAGCCCACCACGGGCTCCATTGACACCTTTGGCTGCTTGAGTGGACGGTCGGACTTTGGTGGCTGCTTCCTCTTACCCGATGACCCCGGCACACTGGGAACAACGATCTCACCCGTCTTCTTTTGCTCGACGGCTAGAGATTTTATCATTGCCCTTCTCTTGGCGTCGTCCATTTCTGCAATACAGGACGGATGATGATATTTTTTCAAAAATAAAATTTCAATTTCAAGGGTAAAAGTAGACGGACTCACGTTTGTGTATTCTTTCGTCGTATGCAATGGCCTCACGGGTAGGTTCTGGACCGTCACAATACCAGTGTATTGTCTTTGGATTCACTAACTTAGCCCAGGTCCTTTCCTCTGGCCTAGTTTTTCTGCAAATCTCTTCAAGGAAACTAAATTCCTCGAGGCTAATCTGCGGACGCTGTCTACCTGCAAAGACAGACGGTCAAAATACGCACATAAAAGTGTACGGATATGTAAAAAAGGACAAGTAAGACGGATATATACGTAATTGGTTTATTATTCCCCAAGTTGTATCGACGGGCATGTACTCCGTCTCTCCTGGACAGGTCCTCATCCCATCTGTCCACCCTCCAGGAAAAAAGTACGGACTCTTCGCAGTCTCTATTTGAGTCTGGGGTCTCAAAGTTATAATCTTCAACAGGGACTTTCGACTATCCAAAAACAAAACCCCTTAATCTGACAATCTCATCTGGAGGAACAGTGAGAAATTCACGGGTACCCCATCTCCTTCTCGTCTGACCATTGCACCATAAGAATCCTCCATTGCTATGAAACCTCCAGCGCGGAGAAGACTGTGGACGGATCAGTTCCCATAATGAAGATTCTCTTGGATGCTAGATACGGAACCGGCAAGTCCAGCCTTCAACACTGCTCTAACACTCCAACGCCGTCTACCCCAATAATAACATTCTCCGACACGTAGGGAGAACGATTGGAATGTAACTGATCTGAAATTTGTTTAAAGTTCACTAAGTCTCTCCCGGATGACGACGTATAACCTATGCACTGATCCACTCTGGAACATGATAACGCCTTAGTCATCAGCACCACACACGACTCCATGCTTTATTCGTTCCTCGTCAGCAGACCCCCTATTTCAATATCCCACATCCTCACTGTTGAGACGAAGAGGATGCAAGACCGACCCTTATCTTCGCCTGACATCTTGGTCTTTATGACCGGACGGGTATACACTCTCGTATTCCGTCCCGTCACGAACCACCGATTGGTTACTTGACGCACTAGACATTTCCTACAATTAATGATGAAACCTAAGACTTGATGGGTTTAAAAACATTGACGGGTATAGTAAGCCTAACAACAATGCTTGGACGAAAATGTAACTTGAAGAAATTGAAGTAAATACTTACCACACCTGGCGTAGAACGGGTGACGGTTGTGGTAATTGGTGGTTACCAGTACTCGACGGATTGCTCTGACAAGGTTGACGGTTCTCTCTGACAGACGTTTTCTGTTTGGAAATGCGAAAATGAGAGATTGAGACGCCTCATATATATAGGAGATGCACGGAAGACGAAGCGACGCTTCGATCCTATACAACGGCCATTCAGAGATTGACACGTGGCATGCTAATAAATGCTGACAACCTGTCTGCTCGCATCAACAGTTTGTAACCGTCGACTCGATTTAACCGTCTGAAATTGCAAGATACCCGTCATCATGTCTGACGGTTAAATCCATATGAAACCGTCGTCCTATCTGACGGTTGGATCCGTCAAACATTTTCAACCTTCTGTTTCGCGAATCCCACTCCGTCATCAAAATACCCGTCACGCCCATACATTAGAATCGTCACTCCATTGGTCCTTTGACCTAAAAGCAGACGGACCATTGGGGTGAAGGGGGCAACTGAAGATAGTAAAATTTAGTCTGATGGGCCTATCTTAATGGGCCTGACGGATGGGTACTGTTTGGTCTTTGTAAAGATGGGCCCACGCGCTCTGAAGGCCCATCGCAGACAGACATGGTAAGGGCCCATGATCCGAAATCTCTATTTGCCTAGAAAAGCCCTAAGATCCAATAAGGGAAATTGTATCAAAGTCCCATATTGGAAAGATCTGGAGGTTAAGAAGAAAAGCAACTCTCTACCACTATAAAAAGGAGTAATATTCACGCAAATCAAGGTAAGATGATTTGACCCTCTCTAACGCCTCAAAATAACTCAAGGGACGAATTCTGACTTGACCTTCGGAGGGCTTTTGGCCGACACCACACCGGTGCTCTCTAAGGGTTCTTCTTCCGTTTGTTCTTGTTGTGCAGGTTCGTTGACTCGCGAGTACGGTGTGACTTATTGGTGACAATTCTCAACGTCATCAATAATAATAATAATAATGATGATGATGATGATGTAACATGAAATATGAAACCAAGCTATTGCTTTACGAAATTGTATATCTAAAAGAACGTAAAGAAGTTGAAAACATGTTCATACTTCTGACCCTTTTTACCCAATTGTTGGCGCTTGGCATTGCGAAAAGTCACTGGTTTTGGGCAAGGTTATCACAGTCATACTATGCTCTTACGTATAAACTATATAGGCAAATTTTCACCATCACATCAACCAGTATTAATAAGTTGTTTATAAGCTTTTTAAAACATTTTTTTCCCTTTTGATTGGGGTGAAATCTACAAAATAACCTTCCAAGTTAAAGCATGCGAATATTTTGGACTAAATGAATTTTGCTTGTGTTTTGATTAATTAGTTTAGTTTCCAATTTATTTAACTTATAATTTGATTATTAGGTATAACTTTTTTAAATCTTTATTTTTAAAAATTTTAGTTAAAATTTTTTTTTATCCAATTTATTAGTTAAGTAGATTGTAACTCGTATTTACACACAAAAATATTTATCACTAATGATGATAAGATAGTCTTATCTAAGTGAGTGAAGTTGTCATCTTAGCTCTTCTACTGAGTATTATGAATGAGTCACTTGTACTAAAATTAAGAAAATTAAAACAAAAACTTGGCACAAAATTAGACTACAATTAGAAGCTAATTTGGATTTAATTTAGATTATGATATGATAAAACCTCTTGTTGTCAAATAAAGAACCTAATTGATCAAAATCTCGCCTATACTAAAAAAAAATTATTTGTATTTTGACTTAATGATAAAGAAAAATAATCATTGAGTAAACATTATAAATTTCAAATCCTATTATATCTTTAACAAAACGAAAACAAAAAAGCAAAAAAAAAAAAAAAAAAAAAAAAAAAAAAAAAAAAAGCCAATACACGATGGAAAAAGTAAGCTCAATTGCCCAAGTCCCAACTACACTTATATCCAATCGATAACAGAAAAGAAAAGAGAGGTGCATGGTAATACCATATTATCAAACACTCATTCTTGGTGATAAAGAATCCTGAAATCAGGTTTAGGTTTTCTTGTTCTTGTTCTTTTTTTTTTTTGGCTAACATGTGTTAGACATATTAAGACCTTAGTAATTCAAACCAATTGTAAGTCCATATACTTGTACATAAAACAAGCATATTAACTTTAGGTTAGTCTATAATTAGACTAATGTTAGTTAAGTATTCTTTAGTATATAAATTATACATTGAGTTAATCGTAACACAAATGTTTAATATTAATATATAGTCGTCAAGAGTTTTCTTATCGTAACGTAAACCGTCCGATCAAACCATGTAAATTTTTGTATGTTTTTTTTTTCTTTCATGCTTCCACTCATCGTTTAATCATCACATATAATTAGTCACATAATAACTTCAACAATATGAATGGATGGAGTGAGATATATATCTATCATATTGTTGTGGCATATATGGATATGATGATATAAACGCCTACAAGCAGGTCAATGGAAATAACATGACCCGGGCCCTTTACAAAGAAGGGTACAAACTGCTAAACTTTTTTTTTGGTTAATAACTGCTAAACTTGACCTGACAAGAATTGAGTTCTTAATGACTACATTTATATGTTTTTTTTTTAAAAAAGAAAGTACTACATTAAATGGCATGATGTACATTATTACCGAGGAGCAGATATATCGTATGGTTTTTAAGGAAAATTCTGGTGACACAACCATTTGTACAACTTTATGCACAACTCGTCCACGTGGCGAGTTGTGCACAAAGTTGTGCAAATGGTTGTGTCACCAGAATTACTCGGTTTTTAATCATCACAAGATCTCACGAGATCTCAGTTTTGGACCTTTTGGCTATAAAAATCGAAAATGATATCTTAAAATATCGAAAAATAATATCTTAATTGAAACATTATAAAATTATAAGCTATATTTTGGTTAAAATATCAGTTTTCTTGAAAATATATTTCTAGTAAGTTTTTCTCTTAACAATCTAATAATAATAATTATTATTTTGCTGAATTCTTACCATGATTTCATTTACTTCCTTTTTTGTTTTTTTTTGTTTTTTTTTTTTTTTTTGAGAGAGAGAATGATTTTTTTTTTTTTTTTTGGGAGTAACCAGTAATACTTAGTTTACTTATAGTGAGAGCTTTTTTACATTACTAAAAGAAATGTTTTTTTTTTTTAACATATATACAAAGAAATTAATGATCTTAAATGAAGAGTTTTTTTAACTAGTCCCAAGTACTTGAAAGGAGGCTAAGTCCATAGAAAATGAAGTGATATCAAAGGAATTTTTTTTTTCTAATCTCAATGGTCACTCTTTTTTTGTTCTACTCTATATTCACAGTATGATTCTAAGAGTGAGAAAAAAAATACTTTGGATATTTAAAATTGGACTCAACCCTTAGTTCTTTTCACTGTGTTACTTTATAATCATTTTCATGATATTTACCCCAATAAAGTAAAAAAAGGAAGAACAATTAACTTTTATTTGGACTTGGTTTGTAATATTTCAAATATGACTGTATGGCTATTTAAAGTCAAGTTTATAAATTTTTATTGCTCACTCTTATATTAATTTATTATATTAATTATCAATATATATGATATTATAGATGCATGAAAATCATTTTGAAATATCTTCTCGAAAAATCTCCAATTTTCATGGTCGAGATCTTAAAAATATATATATATAATTAAATATTAAACATTGGTTACTACTTACTACGGTATTTCTTGGACTGAGTCTCGATTTTACCAGATTATTCCATGATCATAAAAAATTCATAGATATTAAAAACCTTGATAGACTAAAAAATCTATATGAAATTTCTAGAACTTGATTTTTTATTTTTATTTTTTTGTCTTTTCAAAAACACACTCCATATTGGTGAGTCATCTTTCCTAAAAACCCTTAATTATATTGCCCAAAAGTCGATTAATAAGGTAAATCAAATATATAATTACTTCAATAATTAAGCAAAGGTTACGCCATAGAAAATGACAAATGAGGCTACCTGCCACAAAGGCAACTAGGTTACGCATTAAGACTTTGACTGTTAGCCTTGTGAGTTGTGACATCGTCTATGCACAAGTTTCAACCATAGTACCACTACAATATACACAGATTTATTAAACAATGTATCATACTAAATTTAATAATTTATCCCGAAAATCCAGCTCTCTTAACTCCTTAAAGCTCATTTGTGTCTTACCTGTGAAACGCTCAAACTTAATTCTTAGTAAATAGTTTATTTTTGTGATAATAAGAAAAAAAAGTAGGAGACTGGGAGCGTGGTTAAGGTGTTGACATTTTAGGTATGACTGCGCATAGGGCATAGATAAGCACTGAGATTTGTATATTTTAATAACAAGTGTGAAAATAGTTGGATCGATTATTTATTTATTTTATTTTATTTTTTGTAAGGGCCGGTAAAGTACTTTAAAGATGGGGTGTATATAAAGTTCGAAAAGCCAAAGAGATCTACTTCACAAGCAATGGATTGCATGTCAAAAATGCCTAGCTCTTGTGGTGAAGCTAAAGAAGAAAAGAGCTTTGAATCTACTGGCAACCATGAGAATCAAGAGGCTGGACAGGTATGGTAAACCCTTCATTCATTTCTTCTTGTGAATTCTGGATTCGGGTTTTCTTCTTACTTTTAAATTCTTGAGGTTTTTCTTGGGATCAATATCATAGAAAGTATTGGTTTTGTTAGAAAATCTGAATTCTCACAGATAATATGAGTTTCCCTCTCTCTCTCTCTCTCTCTCTCTATATATATATATATTTGAAGGGTGTCTTGACTTCATATAACAATGGTTCTTTTCATGCATATTTGATTGAATTATGAGTTTTTTGTCTTAAAATTTTCTTCTTTCTTCAGGTTCAATGAATTTAAAGAACCTTGGTTTTTTTTTTTGGTTTATGAAGTTGCTAAGCATTTATAATATGCTTTATTTTAATACAATTTTTGGGAGATCATGGATATAACAAGAGTTATTTATGAAATATTCTTATTGTAATTTTAGGGTAAAAGTAGAAGAGAAATATTGCTGGAGATGGGTATCTTGAACCAATCTTCACCACAATACAAGGCCTCGGGAAATGTTAAAAAGGTACATATATATACGGTATAAGTTTTTAGTACTAGTATATGAAACATGCATGTTCGTTGAAACTAGTTTTGTAGTTTATGGTTATTTGCTTCCACTGTCATTTAATGCCTCTCCCTCTCTCTCTCTCTCTCTCTCTCTCTCACTCTCTCAAGAATTTTGCACCTCTTTTGTTAAACATATGAGACTCTATGCGTGTACTGATGTGTGTGATAGAGAGAGAGATATTTTATTAAGAAAAATTGCACCTCCCTTGTAAAGCTTATGAGGGAAAGTAATAGTCAATGGACATGTTATGGAAATGAACAGATCTAATTAGTCAAAATCCATGCAAGCTATAGCTATGGCTGAAAAGTCATAATTATATGCTCAGTTGTTCAATGAACGATTGAATAGGGTTTGCGACTAGTTCAATGAATATGAACCTTTTTCCTCTTAATTTACAAAACATGATGCTGAATTTCTGCTTTACTGTACTTCATCTTTATGCCGGGATCCGAGTAATTACCACTTTTAAATCCATGAATTTCTAATAAATGATCTCAAAAAAATTATTGAACAAAAACACTAGAAGAACATATATCATATATGTACTTGTTATCCAATTGAATTTATTACTTTTAAATCCATGAAGATATGCTCTTAAAAAAAATACTGAATGAAACCATATATATATCATACATGTATGTTGATAGTTAGAGCTCATTTTCGGCTTTTGTTACATGAATGTGCTTTTTTATATCCCTTTATTTCCAAGTTTAAATTGTCTATTAATTAGTTTCTTTTTAATTACATAATCTATTGTTTTAGTTGAAACCCTAAATTTTAAATTAAACCTTAGATTTAAAAATTTTTTAGTTGAAACTCTGAATTTTTAAATGGTTTCAGTTCATCCCATCAAGGAATCATTGTTAGATAAATGTAAAGAAAAATAAAATAAATTATACACATTAGACTTACCTAGCTAGACTTGCCTTGTCAAATGAAAATGATAGCATGTTCATTTAATTATACTTATCGTTTACGAAAGTCATTATATATGCTCCTTTTAAGAGACATAATACTACGTGCAACTCAAATGAAAATAATTTTGGTATATAAATTGAAAGACGCTATGTTTATAATATTTTTACAATAAATCATAGATGGTTAGTTATTATTGGTTCAAATTTGAAATTAACACTAAGATTACTTTTTTGCCCTAACAATAACAACCAGTAACAACCTATCACTTAGGATTTGTTGTAAAAATATTGTAGACATATCATTTTTCATATAAATTAGTTCTACAAACAACTTATGTGAATTTATGTTACTTTTAATTAATAATAACTTGCTAAAATTGTGAATTAATCAACGATATAAAATGTTTATAGTTTAGTTGAATTTAAAAAATAATAATAATATTCAAAGGAAAATTATGTAGTTTTACCATTTTGTTTATAACTCTTATGTTTTAATTTCTGTACGTGAACAAAAGGTGGGTGAATTCTAAATTCTAAGAACTTTCATGACTAATTTTTTCCATCATCTAGGAGAATGAACTTGAATCTGCCAAAGCCAAAATGGGTGAGGTGAAAGAAGAAAATGAAAGATTAAAAATGAGGTTACAGCAAATTGAAAAGGATTACCAGTCTCTTCAGCGGCGTTTCTTTGACATCATTAAACAAGAAACTCCCAACAACTTTACTGAGTCATCAACTCCCTCACATAATGAAACTGAAGAACCTGAACTAGTGTCTCTTTGCCTTGGAAGAAGTCCAACTGAGCCTAAGAAAGAAGAGAAAGCTAGCAACCCTACCAAAATCAGTACCAAAGATGAGGAATGGAAGGCTAGCCTTTCACTTGGATGGGACTCTAATAAGTTTCAACTATCTACAGAGATTGTTTCTGATCCAAGCCCGGAGACAAGTTTGGAAGAAACTAAGCAAGCAGAAGCTGGAGAGACATGGCCACCAAGTAAGACTCTAAAGACAATGAGAAATGGAGATGATGAAGTTTCACAGCAAACACATGTGAAAAGAGCTAGGGTTTCTGTGAGAGCTAGATGTGACACTCCAACGGTTAGTACTAATCCATGTAGTTCTTTTTTTCTTTTTCTTTTTCATTTAGGACTTACTAAACCATAAGCGATTAATAATTTAATGTATAAGTGAGGAAGAGTGTGTTAATTCAAATCGATGAAACGAAAAATGTAGAAGAATACCTAAAATAACATTAATAGAAGTAGTAAAAAAAAACAATTTAATTAAGGAGGTAGTTGAGAATATGATTTTAAATATAACAGAATGATAGAAAAGAATATATTTGACTGACCTTGATTAGTCTATTGATGATTCATTGCAAACCTTAAAATTCTGGGATTAAAACTGAAGTATTGGTTAGTAAATCATAGAGTGCTTTCTTTTGATAACTTTGATAAATTAGTTGTAATAGCATGCAATACAATAATACATGTTTTTCCAACAGCTGAATGATGGATGCCAATGGAGGAAATATGGACAGAAAATTGCCAAAGGAAACCCATGCCCTCGAGCTTACTATCGTTGCACAGTTGCACCAGATTGTCCAGTAAGAAAACAGGTATTGCTATCTTGTTTACAAAAGTTCCTTTTGTTTATAAGTTGATATTGAGGCCTTATTGCATAGGAATGGTAGTCCAAATGTTTTCTATGATTCTTGAAAGGGTTTAACACTTTTTTAAATGATTACAGGTGCAAAGATGTGCTGAGGATACTTCCATCTTGATCACCACCTATGAAGGAAATCACAACCACCCACTTCCAGTTACTGCCACTGCCATGGCTTCCACCACTTCCGCTGCTGCTTCGATGCTATTGTCTAGCTCTTCAATGTCTAAACCAGGCCTTGGCTCCACAGCTGCTGCTCCTGTACCTAATGGATTACATTTTAATCCCCTGGATAATTCAAGAGCAAAACAATTTTACTTGCCAAACTCTTCCTCACCCCTTTGCCCAACAGTCACTCTAGACCTCACTACCTCTCCACCCTCTTCATCCACTCCTTTTAATAGATTATCTTCAAGCTTTGCTTCAAACCCAAGATTTCCTTCAACAAGTCTAAGCTTCTCATCCTCACAATCCAACATTCTACCAACAGCTTGGGGCAATGGATACCCTAGTTCTAACTCAGTACCCTACAACAAAACCCACACTGGGGGGTCCTTAAATATGGGGAAACAATTCCAAGAGCAGCAGCTTTCCTACCAATCTTATTTGGAAAAATACCACCAAGCTTCTTCTCAAGAGACTTTAACAGATAACCTAGCCAAGGCAATTGCATCGGACGCAAGTTTCCGATCCATGATTGCTGCCACAATTTCATCAATGGTAGGAGGTCGACCAACCCCAGGTAGTAACCAAGGTGGAGGGGAAAGATAAGGCCAAAACATGAAGTGGGGTGAGCCAATTCAGGCTGTTTCTACTGATTCATTGACCCAAAACGGAAAAGCATGTGCATCAAGCTACTTCAACAGATTGGCTTCATCCCCTTCCCAGACATCAGGCTTGATGCTTATGCAGCCTCCGTTGCCATTATCCATCTCCAAGAGTACTCCTACATCTACTTCTGCCATTGGGGATCAAATCAATTGAATGGTCTTACATATCACCTTGGATGTTACAATGGTTGAAGCATCCTTTTTCTCTTCAATGCCTTGCAAACAGGCGTTATTTTGCATATTTTCTATACATGAAGCTGGTCATATGGGACAAGCCAACATTGCACCAAGACCATGACAGTAAAAGTCATCCTTTGAGCATATATTTTCTTTTGTTCTTACTTTTTTTTCAATATCAAGTAAATGTAAGTCTGAACAGATCAGGTTTTGAGCCATCCATACCAGAGTGTAGAGCAACAAGTCAAGAGCTAAAGCCCGCACAAATGAGATATGAAAAAGAAAACCTTAACTTTTATTGTTTCTGCAATAACCTGAAACAAAAGAATTTATTTCTTTTATATCATCCATCTATGCTTAGCTATCAATTAAACTTAGAAAACAGTCAGTAACTGCAAGCTTATTGAGTAATCTAATAATACATAATTTCAATTACAAAGATACATCCCCATCCCCATCCCCATCCCCTAGAAACAAAGAAACAAAGGGGAAATCAATAAGTTTTGATACTCACCAAATAACCCCAAAACATGGTAATTTTACTCGCATCTCTAAATTTAGATGTTACAAAGCAATTGTGCTAGTTGTAAGGAGAAAATATCATTGATGGTCGCACGTGTAGTACTTTTTCTTCTCTGCATATCTTTGACATCTCATCAGAAGGCAGAATATAGTAACAGTGCACTTCATTTGCTACTTCCTCCTTTTACCTTTTCCAACAGCCTCTCCATTATAGAACTTTGCAAGATCACTCTCACATCCAAAAACCTAACAACAAACACATTAGGGCTTTGCCACTAAGTGATATTGAAGAATGATTGTTAATAATGGACTTGCAACCTGTTTTCAATAATGAATTAATGATATTCTGCCCCTTAGACCTTTTTTTTTTTTTTTTTTTTTTTTTAATGAAACCTTATGCTACTATTTTTTCCTTGATATTTCATTTTCATTAACCAGTCTAGTTATTAACCATTATCTGAGGCTACTTTAGATGGGAATTTTATTTGAAATAATACATTGTCACAGTTTGTAAAGACATGAGTATTCATATGGCCGGGTGTGTATTTTAAACGGATTGAGCAAAGTGTTGTTTCAGAAAGTAGGATTTTCTCTTCTTTGGAAAAGGAAAAAAAGAGGGGGGGGGGGGGAATTGGGATTTTTTGTGTGGGTGGGAATGGGTTTGGAAACCCACCTCAAGCCAACAACTTATTAGAACTGAAACTTTTTACGTCCACTTCAACTTAAGTACGAGTCAAACTCCCACCCTCATTACATATTACAATCTTAACCTGGATATGCACAATGCCTTAGCCGCATTGATAATATAATTTACCCGAAATGAGTTTAAATGACAGAAACATAAGGGCTGAACTGACATTACCAGTCCAAATCTGGCTAATTCTTCAGGACATATCATGAAACCTTCAGTAGTTCATGAAATGCCTCCTGAGGTATATCAACAGAGCCAACTCTCTTCATTCGCTTCTTTCCTTCCTTTTGCTTCTCCAACAACTTCCTCTTTCTACTAACATCCCCACCATAACACTTTGCGAGAACATTTTTTCTCATAGCCGAAATCCTAAAATCAAATTAGATAAATTTAGGTGAAAACTGAAAGTTGAACAAGCAGTTACGCTAATTTAAGGAATGCAACTTTGCAATGAAAAGCTTCACAAAATTTCAATGACAAATGAAATCCAGTATACATCTTTGCAGCGAACACATTGGTAAAATTTGCCACAAATGAATACCACAAAAATGTACTAAGGAATCGGATTTTTTTTTTTTTTTTTTCAATGACAAATTTGCAACACACATTTCCAAAATTTGTCATGAAATAAAAACTTACTAAGGAATTAGAGTATTACCCAGGGTCAGTAATTATATATGAAATTTTATAATTTTACATCAGCTTTTAGCATAAATAAATTACCAAAAACTGACTTTCTAACCCTCAAAAATATTTACAGAACTTACGTCTCCCTTGCAATGACCTTCGATCCAATTGCAGCTTGTATTGTTATCTCAAACATTTGCCTGCTCAAAATCAGAAGATATGTGGCTACTGTTGAATAAACAAAAAAAGAAAAAGAAATACAAAATAATAATGCTTAACTACTAACAGACAGACCTGTCTATGAACTGCTTCAGTTTCTCCACCAGTTCACGACCAACACGTTGTGCCTTCAAGTTATGAACAATAGTTGCCATTGCATCAACTGGCTGTCCATTCAAGAGGACATCAAGCTTCACCAGATCAGATTGTTGATATCTGTCAATGACATCCATAAAGTGCATCAGACAATGGGAAATTATATTGGACCCTAAATTTACCGAAAAAGATTAGAGAAATGGCCATCTAGAAGACCTAGCTACTTGTGACATCGACGCTCATAGGCTATAATGAAACTAATTTTATTTGATAAAATATGTACAGACACTTCTGCTTTGTGAGTTGGTTCACTAAGAAACATAAGCTCACTATTAATGGCATCAGATAGTGATTGCTGTGCCAGACAGTACAGCCCATACTAGTTATTATGAAAATTATAACATATTCCAAAATCACTGCTCTACACTTTTTATGGGAGAGCATTAGCATATTACCCCTATTGGTGGTGCCATTATTTAATATCTAAGGTGAGGCTGTGTGGGTGCACATACAGGTGAGGAGAGAGAGAGAGAGAGAATCAAAACTTACTCAGCATCCTCATAATCAAATGATGCATATCCTGATGTTATACTTTTCAATTCATTGTAGAAGTCAACAACGATCTCTCTCAAAGGTAAGCGATACTTCATAAATACCCGCTGACTGCATGTATTGAAGTCATATCAACATTTCAAACATGAATAAGTGCATCTAAGGTTAGTTAGAACAAGCTAAAAATAACCGTTTAAAAATGGCTAAAGTACATTTAGTCCCTCTATATGTTACCGTGAATTTGGCCCCCAAGTTTAATTTCAGCAATTAACAACCTAAAATTTGGTTTTACTGTTTTCCATTCCATCAAAACCTGTTGATGTTGGACCATTAAGTGCATGAAACGATGCCATTTTTTGCATGTCTTTAAACTATTACAAATTTATTATAATAATTTTATAGAGGGCCAAATGTGATCCCTTTTAAATTGACATCATATTTGTTTTTATTTCTATTTTTAAAAGTACACCGTATTTGGGTTATTATCCAGTAAAACAAATTCATACAAAAGATTGTGGGGCTGAAAAGAAGAATTCCTCTATAGGTCCTTCAGCACCTTGCCTCCCACCCCCATCATTACCAAAATCACCCATGCCCCATTGTCACAGTCACACACCAAGCCACTGCCATTGGACCACATAACCAATGCCATCAACCTCAAGCTCACCTAACTATACATCATCAACCTGGACCCAATCCTTATTCTTACCTTCAACATTCTCCAATAAATTTATGTCGATCAGCCTTGTTCATGGAAGGGATTTGATGGTTTGGTAAAAAACTTTTCCAATTGGTAGTTAGGATTTGCTGTTGGTGATGTTTAAGGGGTGCAGGCTTGATGTTTGGCCATGGGTGAGTTAGCGATGATTGTGGGGGGTCCAGGTATCACTGGCATTGATCTGGAAAAATGGGTGTCATTCTTTCATGAATATAGTCCATGGAGTAAGGTGACCAGCAGATGAACGGGGTTTTGAAACTCACTTTGGAATTCTTGTGGGTTTTCGTAAAGGTTATGGGGTTTTTGTGCTGGTGATCAGTGGATGAAGGTTTAAGTATTTGGGGTTGAGGCTGTGCTCTTTCTAGCCATGGTGGCTGCACATGGCATTTGGTGGTGGTGTGGATTCGACCCATGGTTTTTTGGGGTTTTTTTTTTTTTTTTTTTTTTGAATATTTTATTTTCTTCTATCATAATACTATAGGTTGTGGGTTTCCAGATGTGTCAGCCAGTGGTGTGGGTTTGAGTTATGGTACTTTGGGTTTTTCTTTTGTTTCTTTAAATGTTTTCTGCTACTGTAGTTGCTTTGGATGTAGTTTTTTTTATTATGGATGCAATTTGGTGAAGGTGTGAATAAGGGTTGTGGCTGTTTGGATTATACTTTTTGCTGCAATGATGCCATGGAATGTGGTCTTCTAGCTGCAGCATAGGTGGCATTTAGAGGAGTGGGATTGGATTGTGATTATAGGTTTTTTTTTTTTTCCTTGCACAAAATCCTTCCTTACCTTCTGGAATGACATTGTTCCACGAGTTCACATGGTCATGCAAAGGTTAGCCATCTATTTGTTTCATAATTCATTAAAAATTAAAAATTAGCAAAAAAAACAAAATGGAATTATACACTAAGCAGATGGAGCTTGACGGAAGGGCCAATTCATGGCAAACCCAAAGTTCAGGCTGTTAATGACTTAAATTGATATTTGACAGACCAATTTGACAGCAACATAAAAGCTAGACAAACTAAAATGTATTTTAACCATTAAAAAACAACATTATTGCTTAATATAAACATATGAGCAACAAAGCATACAATTTTCTGTCTATATATAAAACCCAATTCACTAAAATTCTAGGATAAGAAGAAAATGAAGGAACATAGCTCAACAAAATATTTAAGGTAAGACCACGGAATATGCATAAGAATATATTGTAATTACACATTCTGATAAGTGATAACCCATACATATTCTGAACAAAGGAGGATAATTAGAACATAATTTAAGACTAGTTCTGGCACGAATTTTACCTATCAATGAATGAGTATTCCAACTGCTGTCCTCTACGCTCAGAGCATAGGGTAATAACAGGCCCCACATACCTTCAATGGAGGACAAATAAAGAACAGATAAATTATATGGTTCACCTGCTGCCAAAAAATAACTATGACAAGGGAATATGAGAGCTTACTCACTAGGAATGATAACTGTAGCTAATACTGTAGGTTCCCAACAAGCTGTAACACGTTGCTTGGGATTTGAGGGCAATGCAGCAGGATTCTGTACTTGAACTTTGCTAGAAATGGGACCAACATAAATTTTTTGGTAAAGCATATGGGAAACGCTATCTCATTGACACAAGATTAGAATATATACCTTCCATCAGAATACTCAAAAATATAGGGAACAGTTGGAACAGTAGAAATAACATGAGCTCCATACTCCTGTTATTGCATAAACAGACATGAGTTCTCAATATTTAGAGGCCAAAACAATGTGGGTAACAATAAGCAGATTGTATCTCAAAATTATGATTTATAACCAAACCAAATTAAATAATTTGAGCCCTATCCTAAATCATACTTAAGATATAGTGCAGACACAAGATGGATGTGTTCAATTAAAAAGAGATTCCTGGTATCATATAATTTCCTTATTTATTGCCATATCAACTCTAAATGCCACTTTTTGATATTATGCCCCATAGCAATCATTATCTGCAAAGAGAATAACTCTTTTAAACAACCCAACATAACTTTTTGGCTTCATATAACAAGAAACAAAAGAAAGATCACCTGTTCAAGACGCTGATGGAAAACATCCATGTGAAGTAAGCCTAAGAAACCACACCTGTGGGTAGAACACAACAAGCACATAAAAGATTACTACTTATGAAGAGGCTCAAATTCAAATGTTAGAAGGAGCAAAGTTCCTCATTTAAGTAGGAGCTGAAACAAGTCATTCACTAGTTGATGCCACACCTAAAACCCAGACCTAGTGCAGTGCTACTCTCTTTAGTAACAGAGACGCTAGCATCATTGCATGTCAGTCTCTCTATTGCATGATTAAGCGCTTCGAAATCAGATCCATCAGCTGGATAAACTCCAGAGAAGACCATATGTTTTGCAGGCTTGAATCCTACATTTTGGAAATTCACAAAAGGCATCAGGACCTGGGAAATCTAAATGCAAATTACAGCCAAAAAATCTGTTTACTTTACAACTACCCACTACAAATTCATAATAATAATAATAATAATAAAGAAATAAATATCTGCCAAATTATTCATAATCCCTCTTCTCAGAGAGAAAGAGATGAAACAGTCCAATGATAAGGGTCAAATAGTAAAACTGACGCAGCCATTTCCTCCAGTAACTATGCTAGAGATTAATCTCTATATGATTCATGAAAAACTTGGCAGTGACTAGCAATAAGAATAGTAGCTTTTACAAATGTGACTTATGGCTTCAGAGCCAAAGCCAGACTGAAACAGAACAAATTAACCATCCTAACTATCCCTATATTTCAAAATTTAGATACCCCAACCTCAACAGTATTCTGATACTTTATTGGCAGAGGAAGATTGTGGACATGAAATAGGACTTTCACAGGTGTCACCCAGTGCATTTATTACAAAAGGAAATAGAATCCATGCAACATAACCTAATTTCCTGCAGCCTTAGTTTAAATTGTCATTAGGTAAAAACTTCAAATACCACCAATTTTTTTCACTGTGGGTCAAGCTTATAACAATTTACTAATCAAGTTCACAGATTCAATTCCCTAAATGTCAAAGAGGTATGAGTGAACGTTGATAAGAAAAGGGTGCTAAGGGTATAACCAACAAATATATAATCCCAAGACATAATCACCTTCATTATCGATGGTTATGCTTGTAAACTGCTATATTTTCAAGTTTATCTAAGATTTTATTATATAGCAGTACCCTTTTAACTGCAGCCAGTTTTGTAGTTGCAGGAATGCATTTATAATGCAATATACAAGAGATCTGTCCCTTGCAAGGCCAACAAACACTCATAGTTGACATGCTGAAACATTATGCAGTCATCCAGCTAAAATTCTATAACCTTTTCGTTGTCAGTCATAATTTTTCTCAACTTTTGTCTATAGCTTCCTTTGTCATGCTACCTATTACAAGCAAATAAGAAACCAGCATGTGGCATCATATAGATAAAGATATAATCCTCAGCTTAGATTGCCTGTTTATGTAGCTTATGAAGCTCAAAAACCCCTGAAATAAATTCATATATCATATATAGTTGTTAGTCACACATGATCCGCATGTTAATTAACAGTTTCTTTTCCTTATCTTTTTTTATCCCAATTATTTTAGGATGCATCTAAGTTTATTCTTAAATAGCACAATATTTGACTCTTTTATCTTTGCTTTAACATGAAATTTTTTGTCAGTAATATCTAGAAAAAGTCAAATAATGATCACACTAGAAGGTGTAAGTGAATTTCCAACAAAATGATTGATAAGTACAGTAATCAATTAAAAAGAGGGGTGCACCCATGAATTTTTTTAAAATTGTGAGTATATAGCACTTTCATTATCTTCTCCTGTTGAAATGAATTACCAAAATACCACCACTTGGCTGGGAATCTGATACTAAACTCAACTTAATTCCTAATTTGCCAGCCTAGTTGCAAATAGCAACAATAAATCCATGAAACAGGAGGTTAAAAAAACCTAAAGTGGGAGAAAATAACTACAGAAATATATGTACGTACCTGGAAGGGGCTCTACAGTACTTCGGTTATGAGAAAGTGTGTCTCCAACACGAGCCTCTTTGGTTGAACGCATGCCACTCACAACATATCCCACTTGTCCAGAATGTAGGACTCCAGTAGGGGTGAGTTCAGGATGCATAATCCCGACATCTAAAACATCATAAGCTTGGCCAGTCGCTGCAGATGAAATCTTATCCCCCTTACGTAGCACACCATCAACAACTGCAACATGGCATATTACTCCTTTGTATTCATCATAATATGAGTCCAATAGAAGCATACGCAAAGGTGAACCACTCTTCCCGGGAGGAGGAGGTATGCGCTCTATCACTGCAGGAAGGACTTGCTCCAGACCCTGCCCTGTTTTGGCCGATGTTAAAAGAGCATCACTAGGGTCAAGATCAAACATTGATTTTAGTTGAGCTTTGACACGATCAGGATCGGCAGTTGGCTGGTCAATCTTATTTATGACAGGTATTATTGTCAAGTTAGATTCAAAAGCAAGATAAAAGTTTGCAACAGTTTGTGCTTGAACACCTTGGGCAGCGTCAACAACCAAAAGAGCACCCTGGCAAGCTGCTAGGGATCGTGATACTTCATAACTGAAATCCACATGACCAGGTGTGTCAATCAGGTTTAGTAGAAAACTTGGCTGATCTTGTGCATCACTTATTTTAGTACCATGAAAATTGTGCTTGTGGAACATGGTTGCTGTCTGAGCCTTTACTGTAATTCCCCTCTCTCTTTCTACCTATTAAAATTTCATCAAATTAGTGGCATATAGAATAAAAATCAAGTAAAAGTGTAAAACAACATTTAATGTAATACAATAACCGAATGTGGAACAACAGAAGTCTTTTGCCATCGTTTTCTCAAGCTTACACACTCCCCAAGACACCTGATATTTTTGTTAGATAGAAATTTGGCACAAGCAACTTAAGAAATTCAGAAATTTGGCACAAGCAACTTAAGAACATAAACTTCACACAAAAACAAACCCATCAAGAGCACCACAAACTCGAAAGCAATAAAAACTCCATAGAATACCCAATTCATGTCTCTTTCTAAACAACTAAGCCAACATAAACTTCACTATTCACTCAGAAAGGAAAAAAAAAAAAAAAAAAAAAAAAAAAAAACCCCATCAAAAAGCACCATAAACTTGAAAGAAATACAAATTCCATAGAGTAACCAATTTGTGTTTTTTCCTAAACAACTAAGCCAACTCTTTTCTTTTCTTTTTCTCATTCTAACCAACTATGAAGACTCCAACTTCACTGGGAAACAAACTCATTAAAAGCACCAAAAACTCAAAAGCAATAAAAATACCGAATCCATGTCTCTTCCTAAACAACTTGGCAAACTCTTTTCTTTTCTCTTTTATCATTCTAATCAAGTAGGAAGACTCAAACTTCACTAGGAAAGAAACTCATCAAAAGCACCACAAACTCAAAAGCAATACAAATTCCATAGAATACCCAATTCATGTTTCTTCCTAAACAACTAAGCAAACTCTTGTCTTTTCTTTTTCATAATTCTCACTAACTAACAAGAGTCTATACCTTCACTCAGAAACAAACTCATCAAAAGCAATACAAATTCCATAGAATACCCAATTCATGTCTCTCCATAAACAATTTAGCAAGCATATAGTTTACTCTTCACTCAGAAACAAACCCATGAAAAGCATCATACACTCAAAATAAATTCCATATAATACCCAATTCATGTCTCTTCCTAGACAACTCAGCAAACATAAACTTCACTCATCACTCTGAAACAAGCCCACTCGAAAGCAATACAAATTCCATTGAATACCCAATTCATGTTTCTTCCTAAACAACAAGAATTTTTTTTTTTTTTTAAAGTGCTGATATACCTGCAACTTGTCAAGGTACTGAGGCTGACCATGGCCTCTCTTAATGGTACCTGTGAGCTCCAAAAGCCTGTCAGCAAGCGTAGACTTGCCATGATCAACATGAGCGATAATGGAAAAATTCCTGATCCTTTCTGTAGGGTACTGGCTCAAATCTAAGCAGTTTTCTTTGCTGTTTTGACGAGAATGAGAGCAAAAGCCATTGCTCAAACCAAAATGGTCGTTGTTGTTGTTAAGTCTTGTGTATAGCGGGTTGGCTTTGAATGTAGAGGGAAATGGGTGTGTGAGAGAGAAGTGTTTGAGTGATTTTAAGGTCTTTGAAGCTCTGCTCAGATAACCCATTTGGGGGTTTGGAAGAGCGAGAGACACAGAGACTGCTGGAGACGAAGCTTAATTCATAGTGTCGCACTGGAACGGCGTCGTTTATGATGGGCTTCAAAAGTGCAAATCTGTTAGACTACAATTTGGGCTAGTGGATACTTTACACTTGGCCCAAAGAAAGGTTAGGGTTAAGCTGACTTTTTTCCTTTTTGTAACGGGTTGTTAATTTCATTATTTTGGAGTTATATATATATATATATATATTAATTAAATTACAAAAATCTTATTGGAATTCAAATTAAACTTTCCTGGAAGGGGGTTGGAAGAGGAAAGAAAACCTACAAAACCAATAGTATGGGTTAATCTCATATACTTTTTTTTTAATTTTTTTTTAAACTGAATATATATATATATATTTTTTAATATGTTAATGTAGAGTAGGTAAGAGTAACATTACAAAATCAAGAATTACCAAATCTTGTTGTGCATTCATCTCTACCCAATGGGCAAAATAAATGTTCAATCCACTAAAAACATAGACCTTTATTTGGGGGAGGGGGGATTGCAAAAGCAAGAGACATGCATATGGGCAATGGGTTGATTTTATTTAAAAAAAAAATTATAATTAAGGATAATTATATTCAAAAAGAGGGGAAGGATTCAAATCCATCTCTACCTTATGGGCAAAAGAGCCAATTAGGAAGAGAATAGATAATTATAGGCTTATACCAATTATAATGAGTAATCCAATTTGCTAAGTCATGTGCTGAAATCCTAGAAACAAAGCAAAAGTCCCAACTATTAATGCTTTTATAAGTCTCATTTATTTAGTAACCAAGCCTTGGGCCAACAAAACTTTGGCCCAAAACTTAGGTCTTGGGTTTGAGTTCTCCTAATCCCCACCAGTGAGTATGTTGGTGTCAATCTTCCTTTGTGTTGTCTTGGGTGTGTAGAAGTTGCCATCCTCCTCTCCTACACACGAGAGAGAGAGAGAGAGAAATGACTAATGAGCAAAAATCACTTCACTGGTGTCATTTCTACACAACAGTTGCCATGGGACATATTTGGTCTGACTGGTACATTAAAATTAACCTTTACCCACCATAAGCCTCGATGTGACAATGTACAATCTCACCCTGTCATCATCTCTTTGATTTCCATATTGGTTCTCATCTCCTTGATTTTGATGTTGGTCTTTGTTGTAGCCCGGACACAACATGGTGACACACACAACACTTAATTAATACAACAATGTGTAGCTAGAAAATACTAGGAACATAGAAAATATTCATTTATAAGTTTAATACGGCCGATTGAGATGCAATGAATTTAGAACATTTGCAATGGATAATATTAATTTGCTTTTATCATATAATGAGTTATAAAAAATTAGCAATTATGAAAATATATTTAAAAGAAAAAAAAAATTAGAAAATTGTAAAATTTTCATTGAAGCATATACTTGATTCAATAATAATTTTGGCAAGAAAATTTGGATGAGTTGCAAGTTGACTAGAAGTAGTTATAAACGAACTTGAAGTTGATTTGATTAAAAATAAGTTTAAAATTTTAATTGAATCTACAGTTTTGAATGTTTTAGAAATAGTTTTAAATTGTAATGACACTTAATACGAAATTAAAATATAATTAGAATCATATTTGGATCATTTACTGAGCTTTTACTTCAATAAATATAATAAATATATAATTATGCTTCTTTGGCTATCAGCTTGTCAAAGTGTTAGTGCATCTTCCTTTATTATCTTTTCACTGGTCAAGTTTCAATCTTAATCAATTTGTAATCATTCTAATCCATTACATTTTGGGGTCAAGATGAAGCCTAATGTGTCGGTAGCTGATAGCCAAAAATCTAAAGTTGCCTTTTTCTTTAGGAAGGTCCTGTGATCTTAACCCTTTATTTAAAAAACAAAGGAAAAAAAAAATGTCACATTCTTATTTCACGAGGAAGAAGTTTGTATATTCTGAAAAATGAGTTGGATGTTGATGTTATTTTAGTCGGCAAATCCAAAATTCCAAAACGAAGTCCTTGTTGTATAATAAATTCAGTTGTCGGGACAGCGTAGAATAATGACGTCCCACTTGTCTGTTGAAAAAAACCCAGCTCATCCATTTAGATTAATCATTTTGCATTTGAAGATAACCCTATCTTTCACTCAATTACGACTCCTTGTTTTTTTTTAGTGAACTTTGACTCTTTCTTAAAGAATAATAAAAAATTGGTTTCAAATATAGGCCAATATTAATTGCATTTTTTTGGTAGTAACTATGTTGTGGTCGGAGTCTTCTCTCCATGAAAGCATAAAAGCACTTACTTTTCCATTGTCTGCTAAAAAATTGATGTCTATCTTTTCCCAAATTATATACTGGGGCTGTTTGATCTATTTAGAGGCCTAAAACGAAAACTAACATTGAGACATTTTATATATATATATATATATATGACTTAAAAAAAATAAATATTATTTTCTCTGTCTCACTTTGTTTGTCCTCTATTCCATTTTGGGATGTCCCAAAATATTGTCCTGTTTTTAAAAATAAAAGTTATTAATTTACTAATGTTCCTATTATACCCCTATTTTATTAATAATTCAAATTTTTGATAAATTTGTTTAAGGGAAGTTTTGAAAACTTATACATTTTTAAAAGGTAGACAAGATAATAAATGATGTTCCCTTAAAAAGTTTGACTTTTCAAACAGGACAGACAAAGTGGGACGGAGGGAGTATTTAAACTCTATTATCTTGTTATATATGTAAAATTATTACTAATTAACATGACTTATGTAATTTTCTTTTTTAGAAAGTTTATAGATACAAAAAATTTGACAAAACTTTTCACACCTATTAATGTGGTAGATTAATAGTGATAAGTAGTGGTGAACTTAAGTGAGAATTAGTAAAAATTTGTCAACTCAACTATTGTGAAAAATGTTGTAAACTTTTTTTTTTTTAGAAGCGCTACATTCACAATATTTTTCATAACAAATCCTAGATGTTAAATTGTTACGGATTCTAATTTGAACCTACTACTATAATTATTTTTTTGCTATCAATAACAGCCTGTAACAACTTACTACTTATGATTTTTTGTAAAAATGTTATAAAAAATGTTGTAGATGTAGCATTTTTCTCTCTCTTTTTCTTATCTTTCATTTGATAAAAAAATTTATTTTATTTGTTAGCTAATATTTGGGCTTAATTAATTAAAAAAAAAACCTATTGGTTAAAATTTGGAGGACTTTTTTCTACTTGGGGCCTTAAGCGATCACATCAACTGCATCTATTATAGGGCCGACTCTAATTATACATAGTAGGAAATTAATTCTTTGGGTTCATCTTGCATTTTTAAATATTTAAGACTTTTAAAAAATAGTTGAAGTCAATTTAAAAAGGCTCAATTAGTAAAGTATTTTATTGTTGAATAAAAAGCTTGAGTCTAAATTTGTTTTCATAAAAATAAAAATTCATTGGTGTCATATGATGATAAAGGATAATTACCATAAAATAGATGCTATAAATTCAAATATTATTGGATTTTAAAAAGTTAAAATTTGAAAATAATATTAACATATAATTTTTTTTTAAGAAATATACCATAAGTTGTTAGAACCTTTTAGCTTAGTGATGTCGATAGTTCTTCTTTGAAGAGAATCAAGATTGGAACTCTCTTATTTATTATTGTAGCTATAGAATTAATAATAAAAAAAAGTCCATTAATTGAAAAGTCCAAATCTTTTGTACCACTTTTTGTATACTATTCTATGTTTCATCAATCACTATTTGTCATGTTTTTATTTTATTTTTCTTATAGAATAATTAACGTTTAAAATAGAAAGTAATTAGTAATTAGTAAAATATAGAGTGGTACATAAAAAGTGGTACATAAGATTTACATTCCCAATTAAATTTGTCAGGACTTGGAACCTAAATAGAAATGGGACAAGCCTTAACCATTTGAGATCACAGTATTTGTAATTTATTGCATTCTCTTTTTTCTTCTCTCACACCTTTAAAATACTAATGCACATAATAAATGTATGAGCTATGAAGTGGCTTTCTTTAAAGAAAGTCATTTATTTTTATGTACAATTTCTGAGAGAAAATTAAGAATTTAGGTAAAAAAACAAGAAGCAAAATAAAATCGTGGGGCTATGACCCATGGTCCCTCTGAAATCTGAATGCAATTGACCTATCACCCGACCTCCAATAACCACTTCCTTTCAGCAATTTCTCTTCAAATTTTTTTTTTCTTTTCAAAAAAAAAAATTATATATATTTTAAAATTTTTATTCCTTTGTGCAATATTAAAATATTTGAGTTCTCATTGCTTTATTTCCCACCCAAAAAAAGAAAAGAAACAAAACCACTTTAAGTGAGAGTGAGTGAGTGAGACTGAGAGAGAGAGAGAGAGAGAGAGGTTGAAGTTGAAGGGCTCCAATCCATTATACTACTCCTATCAAGTAAGTCTTCCTGAAATTTTGTTTCTTTGTTTTTGTTTGTTTTAAAGTTCAAATCTTTATGCTGTGTCAACTAAAAAAGAAGGGTCAAATTTTTAATACATACAAACTTTGATTTCTTTGTATAAACATTTCTTGAACTATTTCATACGCCTAGCTATCACCATTCTCCGTTTCTCAGGTATGTCTCAGATCTGAGCCACTTTGCTCAAACCCACTTTCATTTCTCTCCCTCACTCTCTCTACTCTAAATGTTGGTTTTTTTTTTTGGTTGTTATTTTGTTTGGTGTATTGTATATTTTTGTTTAACTGAGTGTTCATGTATGTAGGTATGTTTTACTTTGTGCAGATCTTCTACTGTTTCAGTGTTTCTGTGTGTTTATTCTATTCACATTAGTTTCATATGAGAGCTTGGTTTTTGGGCAGCTTGTGGATTTTCGTATTGTTTCTGTATTGGTTTGTGGGCACTGTGTTTCCTTGTGCTTATTGTAGTGGGTCTGTGGTGTTTATGAGGCTGTGTCTGATTTAGAATATTTGGTTTTGTGCAAAATGGTGAATTCGGGTGCATTGAGAATGAATGAAGGAACCAAGTTTTTTGCATTTATGCTTTATTGTAATTTGCCTTCAAGTGTTTAGTTTACTGGAATGTTTACTTTTTTTAGTGGAAATAAGATTAAAATTGTGGTTGCATCTTTGTTTTGAAATTTGAATTTCTATGCTGGGTGCTCTGATTGTGAGCTAGAGGAATTTATGTGAGTTTGTGTTATGGTCAAGAGTATATGATAGCTGCATGCTCACTGCTTAATTTATCTTTTAATTCATGATGATATGACATGGACAACAACCAAGAGAATGAATTCTTTTGGGGGTATTTGGAGAGTGGGAGGGGGGGTGAGATGGGAAGGGTTTCAGTAGCTGTGTATAGAGGTCTTGGTAATTTTTGCTCGGTAGTCCAGAGAGAATTTTTTAGTTTGGATGGTCTAAGTGCTTTTAGTGTGCAACAAAGAAATTGCTGTTTATTTCTGTTTGAATGATGTTTTGATTCTGTGTTATTTATAAGGACTTAGAGTGAGGTTATGTGGGCTCAAAAAAATTGGTTCAGATTGAAATTGGGAATCATGACTTAATCTTTGGTTTTCTTTATTTATTTATTTATTTTTTTTGGTTCAACATAAAGCTTATCCCATGTTTCTTTTCAGCTTGTATATATGTATTTTGAGCTTTAACTTGTTAAATCATACAGGGTTAGGAAAATAAGTTCAATTTCTTTGGTATAAGCCTTCTTGCAATGGGAAAGTCTCCAGGAAAGTGGATCAAGACCATACTTTTTGGGAAGAAACCATCCAAATCTAGCTTTCTAAAGGTACTTAGTTATTGCCTTTCAGTATTCCATTGCTGCTCACAGTTGTGATCTGACTCTTTCTCTCTCTGAATCCATGCATGTGTACATGATTTGATGTATCATGTTGGTTTACTGGTATGAAGGGAGCATGTGGAGCATTATAATTATTTGAATGACATATTTTTACATATTTTTGTACTTTTACAGTTGTACTGTTCCCTTTTCTTGAGATATTGATATCATCTTGTCATGTCAGAATACCATACTATCTAAATATCTCATGCCTCTAATGATTTATGCTCCATTAAATTATGTAAAAGGCATAATTATATAATGTGGCTTATAGCCCATCTGGAGGTTGAATTGGCTGATTATCGATGTTTTGCAACTATAGCCTCTTCCTGATTGTTGGATCAAAGTGTAGAAGTTTATGTGAGGTTAGCATTATGTCTAGGTATCATGTATCATAAATCTAATTCATGTAATACTTGAAATTTCAGTACATAATATGTTTTCACATATCTTTTGTCAATTGATGATTAGAAGATATAGATTTACCATTTTGCCTGTTGCTTGTTACTTGCTTACTGCTTATATTTAGTGGAAATTATGCACATGCCTTCAATTTGGTTTTTGATATACTCTGAGCAATGTTTGACTTGGGCCTGCACTAATTTGTGAATCTCATCTCATGTGAAGAAATCTACAACCAATAAAGAGGCAACCATTGCCTGTAAGGCAGTGTCTGGTGATTTGTCAGCGAATCCTTCTGTAGTTTCAGACGTGGCACTTCATACCTTGGACAGAATTGAAGAAAAATCAGAAATTGGAGTAACTGCCAACCTACCACATGATGCAGTTGTCTCAATGCCTGCAAAGCAAGGTGCACATACCGAAGGAACCATGGGTTTGGATTCAGCTGGCGGTGCTGAGATTACTAGGCAAGAACAAGCTGCTACAAAGGCACAGGCAGCTTTTAAAGGCTATTTGGTAACTTTTCTTGCATGAAATAAAAAGATATGTCATAATGGTTAATTACATGAACCAGAAATTTGAAGCTAATTCTGCGATCCTTTCTAGCATGTCTTTCCGGTTCTCTAATGCGTTGTATGCCACATCTTCTAGATACATGCATACCCTTATGGCAATGTGTTGGGGTTTTGACTACAGTCTCTTATAGTACTGTCTTATAATTGAAAGCATTCGTGGTTTTAAAGTACTCATGAAAGCCATTATGAGATAATATCTTGGTGAAACCATCTAAAAATTGATGCTATGGAGTACCAGTACATACTGCGAATGATTGTTTAAGCAATTAGCATTATTAATGATAGTCATAAAATGAAAATTGAGATAGAAATACATACATGTAAAAATTTTATGGTACATTGTGGGAAAAAAGCACTATATGCATGTGTGCACATTGATTTTTAATTTTCTAGTTAATCTTTTAGGGTTTTGGCTTGGGGGTGGGGAAGTATAGATATTGTGGAGGTGTCTGTATTTCTATTGTATGAGGGTCTTATTTCAGTTACTGACATGTATTCAGGTGGGATCACAAATTTTCCTCTTAATGTAAAGAAAAAGGATGTGTATGGATTACGAAACACTATATTTAGTGGGTTTTTTTTTTTTTTTTTTTTAAATTAATTATTTATGTGATTTGCTATTAGGAAATTTTGTACTTAGATAATTTTTGAACGAAAATTAAGTTCTCATTGGCTATCTGCGAAACACAGATTCATAAATTTTTCTTTCATTAAGTTAAATGTAAGGTTATCTCAATGTAATATGGATCTAATTTAAGTATAATATCTGTGAAGGCTCGCCGGGCATTTCGTGCTCTCAAGGGCATCATAAGGCTGCAAGCACTTATTCGTGGACACCTGGTTAGGAGACAAGCCGTTGCTACTTTGCACTGCATGCAGGGAATTGTTAAGTTACAGGCACGCATTCGTGGTCGAAAAGTCAGACTTTCTGTTTGTGGGCTTGAAGTGCAGAAAGGATGCAGTGTGGTAAGTTTTCAAGTAACACCTAAATTGGTTTTATTTAATCTGTAACTGGTCTTTCTGAATATCTATATGATGTGGAAAAAAGAATCTTGTAATTTTTCTGTTATACCCAATATTGGGAGTTCTTTATGCACTGTGTTTATACAAATCATTTAAACTTAATTAAGCCTTAATCCCAAGTAAGTGGGGTTGGCTATATGGATCATTTTTTGCTGTTTAGCCCTATATAAAACCTTGTGAGTTATGTTCATCATATAGAAGAAATTCTAAAATTACATTTCTTGGGGCCTCTGGTATATTATGGATTACCCTTTTGCACTAAATCCATATCCTGTTCATCTTTGAGGTATTCGCACTTATTAAGTAATTGCAGGAATATAAACCAGCTCTGCTCAAATCTTTTAAACAATATTAATCGGGTTTGGCTACCCAAAAGGTTGTCATCACTTGTTAACCATTTGCTATTGTATCTTATATCACAGCATCAACCATTTGCTATTCTCATTGTCCTTAACAGTGCTTTCAAAATTGAACCACAATGATCTCTAGATGGTTTGATCTAATTGCAGATGAGTGAAATGACCTTGCTTGCTTTTTGTCTTGTTGTCCTGATTTAATACCTGCCCCAAAAAGTCCTTGATTGATGCTAATTTGAGTTTTCAGATTTGAATGAATGTCATGTGTGTCACTCATCTATTCATCATCCAAATTTAATACATGCTTCCTTATAGACTTTCTATTCCTTGACTGTCAGCATTTATCTCAAGAATGTGATGTCATAATGCTTTTCAGTTCCTTTTACTTTTTGTTCTTTTTTCCTTTTCACTGTTGAGGTATTGATTTACTTGGATAAGCTCATTTCTTTTTGAGCTTATTACATTTTCTAGGTAGCTCTAAATGTGGTAATATCTTGTGCATCTTATTCTGTCTTTGTAATATCTCCTTCCCTTTACCAGGATGTTGCACGGGTTGAGCCAGTTGGATTACATACAACCAGTAGGCCAGAAAAGCTGTCAACAAATGCTTTTATTTGTAAGGTATATAAGCATATGGTTTTTTTAGATACATCAAAACTTTCATGGTTTTAACGATTAGTATATCATTTGCAATTGAGAAAAAAAAATGTTCTGAATTTTAGAATCATCTTCTGTATAAGATTAATCCACTGACTAGTCAGCCATTTCACTACAGTTATGTGTGCAAAAGGTAGTATAGACTGTAGTATGGGTGCAATAATTGGGGAAATTAAGTAGCCATAGCATTGTTATCATTAACCTTCTCAATATAGAGTGACCCATGTAACACTGTGGTTTACTTACCAGATAAGGCTCAAGCTGCAGAACTTGAGTGGCCTCTATAATCTACATTTTAAATGATTCATATAAGAAAAGAAAACTATATGAAATTGAAACAAAGTGACAAAGCAAGTAAGATATTAGGATATTATATATCTAGTCTTTTATTTTTATTACAGCATGTAATATAGGAGTTGATGGCTTTCAATGTTGCTCATTATATAGCTTCTTGCTTCATTGCCAACTGCTATGCCCTTGAGCCTCCACTATGACCCAGTTGAACCAAATTCAGCTTGGGATTGGCTAGAACGCTGGACATCATCTCAATTTTGGGGACCACTTTCACAGCCAAAATGTGTTCCCGATGCTAAATCTCATAGACAGCAAGACAGCATTCAAACAGGGGAAACTCAATCAAGCAGGGCAAAACGAGGTGTGCGCAAGGTCCCAACTGTAAATGTTGAAAATAATTCACTGCATCCCACATCTGAGTGTGAAAAGCCTAGACGCTACCTCAGGAAAGCTATGACCCATCAAGCAGAACCAGTGCATGAACAGACTCCAGATGAACTTGAGAGGGTGAAACGGAATTTGAGGAAAGTTGCTGTATCCAACTCAGTGACTCCTGATCGGTCAGAAGCTATGACTGAGAAGCCAAAGTTAAATATGCGAAAGGTGTCAAACTCCACAGTATCTGATGCTCCTCAGAAGGGTAGCAATAATTCCTCTGAAAAAGTAAATGACCCAATAGTAGAAATACCTCCAAAACCATTGGCATTGGAGGAGACAATTGATATGATGCATGATGATCACCCTACTGGTGAGCGACTTCCTTTAGAAACTGTTGAAAAAATTGATAAGATTCCAGTGGTGAATGAGGAGCTAAATACAAAGGAGGATCACACTAGCAAGGAGAACCAGAAAAGCCGGAGAAGATCTTTCCCAGCAAAGCAGGAATACCCAGAGAATGTTTCACAGAATACTCCAACCCTGCCAAAGTATATGCAAGCAACTGAATCTGCCAAGGCAAAACTTAGAGCACAAGGATCCCCGAGGTTTGGTCAAGATGAAATGGAAAATGGTTTCATCAGGCGGCATTCTTTGCCAGCTTCCACTAATGGTAAATTGAGCTCAATGTCACCACGGGTGCAAAGGTTAGCTCCATCAAATGGCAAAGGAGGGGGCAAAAGTGACAGATCACTATCATCCTTTAAAGATGGTGAGGGTAAGAACCTTGAACAGATATGCAGTTTTTTGTACTTTTGTTATCAGCTGGTTGTAATGTACTTGATTTTTTTAAATACATTTTTGTTCTACACCTGTTGTATCCATCTGATATTAAGCATGTTGCTTATATCTCATCATCTTGTTTCTAAGATTGTTTCAAGGGCTGCGAGAAATTGTGTTACTTATCTCTTGAACTTCCAAATGTTTCTTAAGTTGGTCATGTAAGATGTAAGCCAACACAATAGCCTTCTATCAAATGCATAAAAAATGATTTCCATTCTCATGTGTACTTTCTTCTTCTTGCATGTTGGCATAAAAGTCAGACCATTCTTTCTATTTCTGTGTCACTCAATTTGTAGTTTATATATATTAGTTTCCAAAAAATCTTCAGTTGTGTACTGTTGATGCTGTTTCTGGAATTTTGTTCCAAATGATTTAACCATTTGGTGGATTTAAATTTCAGATAAGGTGGCCCGGCCAGGGTGGAGAAGGTGAGTTTGGTGCCATCTGCTTTGAGAATTCAGATATTAGAAAGGTATGTGGAAAAACAGGGGTGTGGTGTACCTGGAGTCTTAACCTTAGTTCTTTGTGTTTTGTGTGCTAAATTCAATGTATAGTCATGGACTTGCACTTCAGCATAATTGTCGGTTGAAATTAGCATCAATGTTTCTCTGCTCCACCATAGAATTCTCAGATGTAAGAAATCTTAACTATGCTTAACCCAGAATCTATGAAATTTAATATTTAGCTTGTTTACTTTATTGATTTATATTTTGTTGGTTATTTGATTGACAAAGCGCGGTATCTTTTGATATACTGCATTGGATATCAAGGAACGGATGCCATGAAATATCCTTAGTCTAAATGTTTTACCCCCAACTCCATTTTTACTGCATGCCTTGTAAAATTCTCTCTTTTTCCTTGACTGTAAAATTTATTTTCCAAAAAATTCATCTTTACATATTTTAAAGGCCAAAAAGCAAAAACACCCCTTGGAGTTTGGTTCAATTGCAAAAACACCTCTTGAAGTTTCAATTATTCCTTATAACTCTTTGAGGTTTCCATATCCCCCAAATTGACCTTGGACTAACTCCCGTAAGCTCTTATGGTTGGAAAAATAGCGTGACAATTGCTTGTCCACATTAAGAAGACTTACCAATTGATTCACGTTACTAGTCACATGTTGGTCATATGATTTTCCGTCTATAAGGTCAAACGAAAATTAATCAGAGGTCAATTTGATGGATATGGAAACCTTAGATTGTTTTTGCAACTAATCCAAATCCAAGGGGTGTTTTTGCATTTAGGCCTCTTTAAAACCACTAAGTTTCTCAATATAGTAAATTTGTTACCATGAAGCTTGACAAGCAAAATGGGCTCAAATTAAAATCTATAAAAATATGAGCTTGGTGCTGAGCCAATCTGATGCATAAAGTCAAGATCCTTTTTTCTGACCTAGTGATTTAACACTAGTCTGAGTATTTCATAATTGATCTAGGACAGATTAGGAAAGGTCAGGATTATAAGAAAGTTAACGGAGAAAGCTGATAATAGGAACTGGGAGGTTCAGGCCTTTGTCCATCATAAGTCTAAGAAAACATGTCATATCTTTTTGAACTTTGTTATTGTCCATAGACATCAATGGTGCAACAGAAATTAATTCATAAATGCAATTTCTCCCCATCGCTGTGGGGAAGAAAGCAGCATTTATTACAAACTTACAATAGAGTGAGGTTCCAGAGTATGGTTTTGATTAATATATCAAAAAGTTACCTTGTAACCATTTACAAGATAAATGCATCCATTGCTTACAAATATAAATGGTGGCACCCATGTCATTTGACGACTTAATTTTCCCCATCTTGGTATAATGTAGGACAGAATGTGGGGATTTTTTGTTTCACTATCTCAAGGATGCAGTACAAATTTCAAAACCCTATCAAGTTTTTTAAGTATTTGAAATGTCTTTATTTGGAGCGGAAGATTTCAATTTTCAGACGAACATTCGGGATTGAGTTTCATTCATGTGATAGGGTTTGATGTGGAATATTTTCAGATGAAAATTTGAGATTGAGTTTCAATCATGTGATGGCCTGATGGTGGTTTGACGTGGAACATAACGTAGTTATCAATTTTTATCACTTATTTATTTTTGATATTTTATGTAATTTTAGGATTAAGTAATTTATGATTTTATTTTCTCTATTTTAGGTGTTTTTAAGCCGTTTCTAGTCTAAGTAGTCTTATTATGATAATGTATCCAATAGAATTTGTTTATGATTTTTTTTAAAAAAATTAGAAAATAAGTTTTCTTGGAGCTGTTAAATAGGTTGATAATCTTTATAAATGAAATGGATAGTCTGCAATCAATAAAATTAACTTTTCTTTAGGATGCCATATTAGTGAAAAACAATCCTCTTCTTTAGGAGACTGTACTTTTCTATAAAGGGAATCTGAACTTTGAACTATGCAATCTCATTTTCTGGAATAGATTGATTTTACATTTTTACTTGGGACTCCGAGTGCTAGCAACTCTTTATTGTTTAGGCCTTGAGGGCGACATTTATGTCTTTGATGGTTTGATACTTTTGTAGTAGTCTCAGTGTCTGACAAGCATTTCATTTAAGAATATACAAGTTGTAATATTGCCATCAAGCGGGGCGAAGCGGGAAGGGGTGGGGCAAAATTGCCATCCCTATATACAACTACATCTACCATATGATTATTGATGTAAAATATTTTTGTCCAGTTGTGTTCTTGAGATCAGACCAGGCTTTGTGTCTTGAGAGGATATAATGAATTTTTATTTAATGTTTTTCTCTGGCAATGAAACAAGACTACCAACTTGCTTTATTTACTTTTTATAAAAACTTAACACTACCCCACTTGGATCTACTAGCATAAACTAATACGTTAATGTAGAGTGTCATGTGCTGCTTATTAGATGATCAAGCTAGTATTTATATCAGCTTGAGCAGCTTGGTTTTACCTAAAAATATGTTTTCTTCCACGCATCAAATAAGGACTTTAAAGTTCAAACATCTTTTGAATTAAAATCTACAAACTTGGGAACCACATATAGACCTGTCGCCTCTTAGGTTGTGTCCATGACCCTAACTCTTGAGAAGCTGATAAGAAATAGTCTTAACCACTTGTGACAACGAGACACCATTGGTTAATTAATGCAAAATGGCAATGAATTCAGTATTATAAATTCATAATGGCTCAAACCATATGAGACTGGTACACTTTTTCGATAATTTGATAGTTGGAGTAGAGGATATTTGAATCTTGAATGTCTTTGTCGGATACATTTGGAGGTGCAAATTGAGTTACAAAGTTCTTAGCATATGAAACAAGTTCTTATAATATAATGTCAAGTTGTCAACTTCTATACATCGTGCCCTAGAAGAAAAGAGAAAAAATAAAATTTCTCACAAGTAGGTTGCCCTGTGTTAAATAGACCAAGGAATTAGGAATCCGATCCATATCCTACTAATAGCTTTGGAAAAAAAAAAAAAAAAAATTCCAAGGTAGCCAGCTAGTTTGTAATCTATTCCACGAAAGAAAGAATTCAGTAAAGATCAGAATTGCAAAACTGCAATCTTTGGCATATTCTCAATCAAAAGTCAAGATTGCATTCAATACTATGACTAAACTTTATTATCCTGGCAATAATTTACGTGCAAGATTCACATTATTGGATCAAATTTTAAGGATGTTATTGATTTAAGCTTCAAGTTGACTTTCCCTTCAAATCAGCTTTTAATGCTACCTCATGCACCACGAATTATCTTTTATTATCAATCGCTACAAATCATCATTAGGATTGCGGAGTAATTCTACGGTACCCCCAAAAAAAAAGGGGGCTACGGTACCCACTAGTAGGTAACCTGTTACATCAGGTTACTTTTTTTTCATATTTGACGGTTCCATCTTCACATTGTGCAGTTCCAATATCACATGTGACAGTTCTTTTCTCACATTTGGTGGTTCCCTTACTTTTTTCTCACATTTGTCGGTTTCATCCTCACATTATGTAGTTCCAACATCACATGTAACAGTTCTTTTCTCATATTTGGTGGTTCCCTTACTTTTTTTTCTCACATTTGATAGTTCTATCCTCACATTGTGTAGTTCCAATATCACATATGACAGTTCTTTTGTCACATTAGGTGGTTCCCTTACTTTTTTCTCACATTTGACGATTTCATCCTCATATTGTGCAGTTCCAATATCACATGTGACAGTTCTTGTTTCACATTTGATAGTTCCCTTACTTTTTTTTACTCACATTTAACGGTTTCATCCTCACATTGTGCAGTTCCAACATCACATATGACAGTTCTTGTTTCACATTTGATAGTTCCCTTACTTTTTTTTTTCTCATATTTAACGATTCCATCCTCACATTGTGCAGTTCCAACATCACATGTGACAGTTCTTTTTTCATATTTGGTAGTTCCCTTACTTTTTTTTTTCTCACTTGACGGTTCCATCCTCACATTGTGCAGTTCCAACATCACATATGACAGTTCTTTTGTCACATTAGGTGGTTCCCTTACTTTTTTCTCACATTTGACGATTTCATCCTCATATTGTGCAGTTCCAATATCACATGTGACAGTTCTTTTTTCACATTTGGTAGTTCCCTTACTTTTTTTTTTTCTCACTTGACGGTTCCATCCTCACATTGTGCAGTTCCAATATCACATATGACAGTTCTTTTGTCACATTAGGTGGTTCCCTTACTTTTTTCTCACATTTGACGATTTCATCCTCATATTGTGCAGTTCCAATATCACATGTGACAGTTCTTGTTTCACATTTGATAATTCCCTTTCCTTTTTTTTTTCTCACATTTAACGGTTCCATCCTCACATTGTGCAGTTCCAACATCACATGTGACAGTTCTTTTTTCACATTTGGTAGTTCCCTTACTTTTTTTTTTCTCACTTGACGGTTCCATCCTCACATTGTGCAGTTCCAACATCACATATGACAGTTCTTTTGTCACATTAGGTGGTTCCCTTACCCTTTTCTCACATTGTGTAGTTCCTCACATTGTGCGGTTCTAACATCACATATGACAGTTCTTTTATCACATTAGGTGATTCCCTTACTTTTTTCTCATATTTAATGGTTCCATTCTCACATTGTGCAGTTCCAACATCACATGTGACAGTTCTTTTCTCACATTTGGTGATTCCCTTACTTTTTTCTCACATTTGACGGTTCCATCTTCACATTGTGCAGTTTCAACATCACATATGATATTTTTTTCTCACATTTGGTGGTTCCATTACTTTTTTTTCTCACATTTGACAATCTCATCCTCACATCGTATGGTTCCAACATCACATATGACAATTCTTTTGTCACATTGGGTGGTTCTCTTACTTTTTTCTCATACTTGACGGTTTTATCCTCACATTGTGCAGTTCCAACATCACATGTGACAGTTCTTTCTCACGTTGGGTGGTTCTCTTATTTTTTTCTCACATTTGACGATTTCATCCTCACATTGTGCAGTTCCAACATCACATATAACAGTTATTTTCTCACATTTTATAGTTCCTTTACTTTTTTTTCACATTTGTCGGTTTTATCCTTACATTGTGTGGTTCCAATATCAAATGTGATAGTTCTTTTCTCACATTTGGTGGTTCCCTCACTTTTTTTTCTCACATTTGACGGTTCTATTCTCACATTGTGCAGTTCCAATATCACATATGACAGTTCTTTTGTCACATTGGGTGGTTCCCCTTACCTTTTTCTCACACTTGACAGTTCCATCCTCACATTGTGCAATTCCAACATCACATGTGACTATACTTTTGTCACATTCAGCGGTTCCTTTATTTTTTCTCATATTTTACGGTTCCATTCTCACATTGTACAGTTCTAATATCATATGTGATTGTTCTTTTGTCATATTTGGTGGTTCCTTTACTTTTTTCTCACATTTGATTGTCACATTCGGCAGTACCAACATCACATTTGATAGTACTTTTGTCACATTTAGTGGTCCTCTTTTTTTTTCTCACATTTGATAATTTCATCGTCACATTGGGTAGTACCAATATCACATCTAATCGTACTTTTAGATTTGGGCTCACCACTAAAGTCACTTTTTTACTTACTTATTATATGTATGTTTCTAGCAAAAAATGATTGATGAAGATGGCAATCCCACATTGAAATGGTTTAAAAATATATATAGGGGACAATGACAAGTATATGTCAAAATTGATGTTTTGTGAACAGGTAATTTTACTCATGCAAATACACTTGTGTATTTTACACTAACACATGCTAATACATTGTTTATTTTTATTTTTCACGTTAAGTAGTACCAACATCATTCTTGACTATACTTTTGCCACATTTGGTTATAACCTTGTTTTTTTCTCACATTCAACAGTTCCATTGTCACAATGGGCATTACCAACTTCAAATGTAAGCGCACTTTTGCACATTCGATAGTTCTTTCTTTCTTTTTTTTTCCTCACCGATTACCATAATACCTCTAAAACCTAAAAATGACTGAATCACCCTAACACTTAAAAAAAAATTACCAAAATTACCATAAAACCTAAAAAATAACTGAAATACCATTAGAACAAAAAAAAAAATTGATTGAATGACCTTGAAACTTTAAAAATGACCAAAATAACGATGAAACCTAAAAAATGACCAAAATACCCTTAGGACAAAAAAATGACCACATGGCCTTGAAACTTAAAAAATGACCGAAATTACCATAAAACCTAAAAAATGACTAAAATAATCACGAAACCTAAAATATGACCAAAATACCCTTAGAAGAGAAAATCACGGTAATGCCCCCTATACCTAGAGAATATCTTAAAATACCCTTAGAAACTTAAAAATGACCGAAATAACCATACTACATAAAAAATGACCGAAATAACCCCAAAAACCTTAAAAAGGACCAAAATTCCCTCACAACCTAAAAAATGACCAGAATTCCCCCAATTCCCTCTAAAATTATCAAAATTCCCTCAGAACCTAAATGATCAAAATATCTTTAGAACCTAAAAACTGACCGTAATACCCCCGTAACCTAAGAATGACCAAAAGACCCCTGAACTAATGAATATATATATTTTTATATTGTTTCTATTTAGATATTTTGTATGTAAAGATATTAAACGTAACAAACTATAATTGAGCTAAATGATCCCATGTACTTATCCTTATTCAATTTAGGAGATACTATTGAACCAATTTGTTATATTATTTTGTTTTGTATTTAGTATAATTTCATGGATAGTGATAGTGAATTGATATTGTATATGTAGTGTCTAGTAGCACTACTGTAATTCATCATTCATGTGTGTAAGCACGAGTTACATACTAGTAATTATTAAAAATAACATTATGGACAAATTATTTAGGAGAAATGGTGAATAGCTTCTCCTTGAACCATGTTTTCAATATAGGATTTTACAAAAAATCTAATGTACAATTATAGGTTTCCAGGCTCTCGGCCTTGGATAGAGCTCAAGGTGAGTTCTAGCTATGGAGGATTGCGAGAGACAGTTTTAGAGATAGAGAGGAGATGGTTGCATCTTACTCTCTCCACATTACCATTTCACTTGCATCTTTTTATGAAGTGAGCTTAAAAATCAAATCTTGTTTTATGCTAAAATATCAAAACACAATTTCAAAGTAAAATACAAAATTTCAAATTTTGTACTAAACTTATTTATCCAAAATACGACTTTAAAGTGAATGCATTTACACAAAAATTATGTTTTCAAAATACAATTTTAGCACAAAATGTGATATTATTGAAATCGTTTCCAAATGTACATTATGTCCCGTTATCTCTTGACACATTGGCAGAATCTTAAGTTAAATCATGGTTTCAAACAAGGCAATTCTCATATATATTTTTTCACAACATTATTTTTAATAAATATTACTTCTTATGTAATAATTGAAGAAATATTACTTCTTATATACTATTTAAAAAATTAATTTTATGTAAAAGAGGCAAAAAAATAAATTTACACATTATTACATTTACTACATTCTCATTTTTCTTCTCAACTAAACAAAAGTTTAAATGTCATAATACTTCTCTCTTTTCACTGAGAAAATTTTGTTTTCAATTAGATTCCACCCCCCCTGGCTACCCCAAAAAAATATAATTCCACATACATCCAACAAAGAAAAGAAGAAGACCCATCAACAAAAAAAGAAAAAAAAAAAGAAAAGAAAAAAAAAGAAAAAGAAAAGAAGAAGAGCTATGACACCTAATTACACATACATCCAACAAAGAAAAGAAGAAAAGCTATGGCTATTCAGCTACAGTAAGGGGGCAGGCTCCAGCTGCTGTCTTAGCTAAAGCATTGACACCAATAGTAATAGATTGAGAGAAAAACTGAGGGAAAATTGTCTCAACTTGCTCCTTTTCTTTATTTAGGTATACATAGTCCTATTCTCAAAAAAAAAAAGGTATACACAGTCCTGTCAGTCACTTTCACCATGTGAAAAGTATCTTTGAGCATCAAATGGTTGCTTCCAGGAGTTTGTATCAGGTAACTCAAAAGCAGTTCCTCCATTCATGGGTGCAAATGCTGCGATAAAAAAGAACATGAACATCATACGAAAAACATCACAATTCCTAAAGATTAATTCAAAAAGAAAATGTGCAAAATGAGCAAAGGTCCATTCATCTCGCATGCTTTTAATCGACACATTTTAACAAATTCATTCCTCTTCATTTTACAAACCATTTGAATCCATATTGTCTTTAATGGCAGCTATTATGGGTCTATACCCTGAAAGTTAGGAGACGTGTTAGATCAATGTCAAGATTTCATGAACATGTAGTTTCAATATTTAGTAATTCACTAACTTTTTTAAGTGGCAGTGAGCCTTATTGCAGCAATTTTGCCAAATGAAATCATGACTAACTATCCTATTTTTTTGTTCTTTTGAATGAATTAAGAGCTATTTGTTTCTTTCTTCTCATACAAGGGTGTTTCAAACCAATAGCAAACCACTAACCAAAAAAAAATGCATGCTTCTCAATTATTTTTGATATGTAATAAAAATTTATTAAAAAGTGACTACGTCATGCAAAGAAAGGCAAGAAGTAGCCTGAGGAATTACAAAAAATACAAAAGATTATGTACAAAAAGATAGACTCAATAGCATTAGAATTGACTCTCTATTTGTGAGTCCCCAACAAAATAAGCTAGAAGCTAGTTCCTTGTACTCTCCATATCCTCAAACATTAGCCTATCTCACTCTCGCCAAATAACATCAAACATAACGGAACCAAATTCCAAATATCCAACGAATATGATAAGAGAGGATTTTTTTTTTTGGGGGGGGGGGTGTTCAATGTTTGCGGCCCACAAATGAAAACAGAAATAGAAAATAAAGATAAATCTATATATCTATAAGCTATAAAAATAGTCTCTTATTGGATCCATTTACTAGAGGTAAAAAAGCCAACTTTCTTCCAATACTTCAGAGAGATTGGGAAACAAATTCAATTACTATAGGCAAGTAGGACCAAGGCTAGATGGACTGCTCTAAAAGCACATATCCATAACTACTCACACAAAATAAAACTAGCTAGCAATTTGATTGCCCAGCAGAATAAAATGATGGTTCCGGAAAAACCAAACTGCAATGTTTAAGCCATTTTGCCCATCAACCTTCATCAGGACCTCAATCCCTAACTAGATAATAATACTAGAAAATGCAATAGACATAAAATTTCACAATAATATTTTAGTTGCTCAAAATCTCAGACAAAAAACTCATACATTAAAATACACAACTCACACAGACATTTCATCAAACAATTTCTTAACAAAGCTAAATTGACTCAGTTCACCAAACCTCACATATAATTCAAGTTAATGGAAAGAACTCAGAAGCCTAATCCAAACCCAAATTGTTTAATATAAAAGCAATATGTTCTCTACCATTAAATATAGAATTCTTAACATAGCAACCAAAGACCTTTAGTTTCAGCTTTCAGGCAGTTTCACAAGACTACAAGTTCATGTTTCACATTCCAAGTCCTATTTAGTGCACAAATTTTCTTTTTGCAAATGACATAGATACTATTTTCAAGATTTATTAAAAATACCCAGTGTACATTTCTTCTACATTTACAATTTAACATACACATTCATAACCAGAGGCACATCAGTGAACTTCTAAATAGTGATAATTATACCAAGGCCATGGTTCTTGTACTGCAAAATTGAAGTATGAATTTTAACAACTTACCCTATTCTCAGGAAAGGATTTTGAGAAGCAAAATACTCTCCTCTTAAACACACTTGATGGCTTCCCATTTTTAACACTTGAATCATGTTGTGTCTTCTTCGACCCTTTCTTTTTATACATCAATTGACCATTACCTTTACCATTTATAACAGGAAGTTGACTTTGCTCAGAAAATTTTGAAGTTGCTTTAAGAGAACTATCTCTGTTCATGTTGATTTCTAACCTCTCTTCTTTGTTTTTCTTCAATGGGAAATTTTCACATGGGTTTCCATTGGGGAAAAATTGAAGCAAGTGGCTTGATTTGCAATTCTAATCTGCCTATTACGAAATTTCAATTCAGATTTCACAACATTACTAACGCTTGTGTTCCAAAATTCCAAAAAAAAAAAAAAAAAAAAAAACCAATCAAATAGGCCCAAATCTTGACGATAAATTTAGGGAAAAGGGAGAAGGGATGAAGAAAAAACCTATCCTACTCTCACTTTCACTTGAAATAAATCATTAAACCCATCATTCAAAAACCCAAATCTTGCCGATAAATTCAAGGAAAATGTATGAAGAATAGTTACTTGAGATTTGTATGAAGACGAGGTGAAGATCGGCCAAGAACGATGAGAAGGAGCAGAATTAAAAGAACGCAGCAGAGAAGTAAAGAGAGAGAAAAGAAACGTCTCTTTTTTTTTTTTTTTTTCCTGTGATTGATTTTATATGTTACCTGCTTGACTGGTAACTAGTAATTCATTAAAATCACATAAATGGCTAGGATCAAAACAAGTGAAATCAATGGTTAGATTTATAAGTGGGTACCGTACCCACAAAAAAAAAAAAAAAAGATGGGTATGGTAGAATGACCCATCCTGAAGTTTCCAGTGGAGAGATGGAACTGCTGAAGAGAATAGACAGCGCACAATTATAAAGTAATGTGTTTCCCTTTAGTACTTCTTTTAGGTACTATTTATCTATTTTATCATGTTATTTATCTCATTTGATGCCTTTTTTGCTATACCATATGATAAAAAATATTCGAAGGTTATTACAGTTGTATGTTTTTTTGTAATTCTTTTTAGCAAGTCAATGTAGTTAAGTTTTGTGATAGCTAATATGCAAGAATAGAAAACACGCAATCCTATTATGTAATTCTCAACTTAAATTACAAAAGGTATCCATCCATGACTAGAGTAACCAACAAAAGCGCAATTGGAATTTGATTTTGCACACCAACTTAGAGTCCCATTGAGAATCTCATTTAGAACCTATAGTTTATCATTATAGCATTACAAAAAAAAGTATAGACACATACTCTCTTAGAGAGAGAACATCACGGTCAGAATCATTAGAACATTTCTCCCTGCATTCTCTCAATTTTGCTTTTTTTTTTTTTTAAATTTTTTTTTTTTTATTTTGCAGATCATTAAACCCATTGGTCAAAATCTATTATTGATTAAATTATATGAAATTTTTATGCTTTTTTAGACAGTGCAATTGGTATGGATGCTTGACTTTTATACTCAACTTTAATGGCTACATAATAATGATTTTTAGCTATTTAAGTTTAATACCTCTATTTATCCTAGCTAGGGACAAATGATTTATTATTTGGATAGAGAGCAAAAGGCTGATTCAAAGAGCTACAAAGATAGGGTAGCAACAAATCAGTAATTGACTTAAAAATTGGCATGCATAATTGATAGGGGAGCAGAAAATTAGTCAACTCTGGTTCGTCCAAAGGTGTCGTCCAGAGCCAATTGAGCAAGTTCGACCAAGAATCACCCTGGAAGAAGTAAATGTGTTCATGGACAATAATACTACTCTTGATCAGTGAAGTCTCCCATGGACGATAAAGTCGTCCATGAAGGTCGTCCATGGACGACCTTCAGATGTCCATGGACGACCAAATAGTCCTCCACTAGACAGACGAATACGCAACACTTGGAAGATTTTCGACTCTCTGTAGCGATTGTTAAACCCATAAATATCGCCATAAATCCATCAAATAAGTTAACTTTCGTTAACGGTTACAATTTTAATAGCCGTTGAGGAAGTTAACTCCGGACTCGTTGGCTTCCACAAATCTTGGGGAGATTATTTGGACAAATAACCGTCCCTAGGATCCCTATATAAAGGACCGGTCTGAACCCGAGAGAGGTAAGAACTTTTCTAAGACACTACTCCCAAATACTTGGAACTCCCTTCTCTGCGAGGCTAACTTATTCATCGGAGGGGGTTTGGCCGGTCTTCTCCGGTCTCCTCTTTGACTGTGTTTGTTTCTTGTAGGCCTTCAACCACTTCAGTAGCCCACCGAAGCCAGATCATCCACCTTACTGATTCGGAGCTATATCAGTTGGCGCCGTCTGTGGGAAGAGATTGTTTTGCAACTTTCTTTTCCGCGACAAAGGGTTAGGATGGTCAGGACCAAATCGAGGGCTACTAGCCCAGGCCGTTAAGGAAGTAGAGGCGCTTCAAGTGATCCCCAGCGTGATCGCCAATCTGCACCAGTCATGCAGACATTGTTTGTTCAGCATGTGCAATCTATGGCGGCTGCAATGGCGGAGTTGACTCGCCAAAACCAAGAGTTAAGAATGGAGATCAATCAAAGAAGACAGACACATGAGGAACGTGAAGGAGGAGGACAAACACAAGGTCATGGCGATAGAGAAAAATCCTGAGATTGGAAGTCAATTAAGAGGCACCATTTCACGGACGGTACCACACTTGAAAGAAGAAATGGATCAAATGAAGAAAGTCATGGAGGAAATGAAAGAGAACATGAGGAGGACGAATCCTATAGAAGATTTGGTCCACAGAACTGACTCTCCCTTTACGGCTTCCATCAACGGTCATCCTCTACCATCAAAATTCAAATTGCCTTCCTTGGATTCGTACGATGGAACGCGTGACCCATTTGACCACATTGCTACTTTCAAGACAACTATGCACCTTCAAGGGGTCCCAGATGAAATCATGTGTAAAGCCTTCCCTACCACCCTTAAAGGCCCGGCGTGAGTTTGGTTCAGCAAAATACCTCCAAGTTCTGTAGGTTCTTTCGAAGAGTTAAGCAAATTGTTTGTTAACAACTTCATCGGGGGACAAAGACACAAGCGTTCTTCGTCCAGCTTGCTGACCATAGAGCAAGGGGAGAACAAAAGCCTGCAGTCATTTATCACTCGCTTCAACAGAGAAGCCTTTAGTGTGGACGAGGTAGACGACAAGCTTCTATTGGCGGCCTTCCACAACGGGATTAATTCTGATTTATTTATCCACAAGCTATATGAGAATGAGCCTCAAACCATGGCTGAGCTCGTCCATTCGGCTCAGAACTTCATGAATGCAGAAGATGCGATCATAGCCAAGAAGAGGAAAAGAGCTGAAAGGATGGAAGCACACCCAGCACGCCACTTAGAACAAGGCCCTCGTCCAAAGAAGGGACAGACGGAATATAAGAAGGAACGAGATAATAGGAAGACGGGTCCTTTGGGAAGAAGCCAGAACTATACGCCCCTGAAAGCTCCACTTGATGAAGGGAGATCCCAAAATGGCCAGAGAAGATGAAGGGAGATCCCAATAAGTGCAATAAGAGTAAATATTGTCGCTTCCATAGGGACTATGGGCATGACACGGATGAATGTTATGACTTGAAACAGCAGATTGAGAATCTTATTAGACAAGGAAAGCTGAGACACTTCGTTGGAAGGGATCATAGAGATGAGAAGTTGAAAGGAAAAATGGAGGAATCGTCTCGGCCCCCACTAGGAGAGATAAGGATTATCGTTGGAGGAAACTCGATGGGGCAATCTTCCAAGTCGAAGAAGACGTATCTCAAAGTGGTGCAAAACGTCTAGCTCTCTAGACAATCACCAAGGACGAGATCAATGGACAAGCCGGCCATTTCCTTCACCAACGAAGATGCTGAGAGGATCCATCACCCGCATGACGATGCGACTCTCATTACTCTGCTTATTGCAGATTATACAACCAGAAGAGTGTTAGTTGACAATGGAAGCTCAGCAGACATATTGTACTACCTTGCCTTCCAACAGATGAGGCTTGGGCGGGATCAACTTTGTCCAATTTTCTCACCATTGATAGGGTTCGGAGGAATGAAGGTGCAGCCCGTAGGTACCATTACATTACCAGTAGTGGTAGGGTCATACCCACATCAGATAACTAGGAAAGTCAATTTCCTCGTGGTGGACTGTTCGTCTTCATACAATGCCATTATTGGAAGACCAACTCTAAACAGTTGGAAGGTGATAACATCTACCTACCATTTATCAGTCAAATTCCCTACAGAGTACGGGATAGGGCAAGCACAAGGAGATCAGTTGGCAGCTAGAGAATGCTATTTAGCCATGATGGCTTTGGACGAACAGGTGCAGACAATGAGCATTGAGGAAAGAAGGGTTGTTGCAGAGCCTACAGAAGTATTGGAAAATGTTCTTTTCCAAGAAGATGATCCCAAGAAATTCACCAGAATTGGAACAGGTATGAAGGAGAAGGCAAGAAAAGACCTCATCCAGTTCCTGAGAAAGAGTATCGATGTTTTTGCATGAAGCCATGAAGACATGCCGGGAATCGACCCAAGTTTAATCACTCATCGATTGAATGTGTACCCCTTTTTTAAGCCTGTTCGTCAGAAGAAGAGGGTGTTTGCCTCTGAGCGAGATAAGGCAATCAAGGAAGAGGTTCAGAAACTGACCACGGCACAGTTCATTAAGGAAGTCTATGGATTGGTTAGCCAATATTGTGATGGTGAAGAAAGCAAATGGCAAGTGGAGAATGTGCGTAGATTTCACTGACTTGAACAAGGCTTGTCCCAAGGATAGTTATCCTTTGCCACGCATTGATCAATTGGTGGACTCTACGGCTGGCCATCAGTTGCTGAGCTTCATGGACGCCTTCTCAGGATATAATCAGATCAAGATGGACGAAGCTGATTAGGAAAAGTCTTCCTTCATTACTAGCCAAGGCTTGTTTTGCTACAAAGTGATGCCCTTTGGTTTGAAAAATGCAGGGGCAACTTATCAAAGGTTGGTAAATCACATGTTTCGTCCACAGATAGGACGGAATGTAGAGATTTATGTCGACGACATGCTTGTGAAGAGCATAGACAAGGGAAGCCATTTGGACGACCTACAGGAAACCTTTGAAACACTTAGGCGATATAAGATGAAATTGAACCTAAGTAAGTGTGCATTCGGAGTATCATCGGGAAAGTTTCTGGGGTTCATGGTTTCGCAAAGAGGAATCGAGGCAAATCCAGACAAGATTCTAGCCATATTGGACATGGAGCCACCGAAGAATATCAAGGAAGTCCAATCTCTCACTGGACGAGTTACCGCTTTAAACAAGTTTGTTTCGAAAGCCACAGACAAATGTTTACCTTTCTTCAAAGTCCTCAGGAAGGCATTTGAATGGACGGACGAATGTCAAAGGGCCTTCCAAGACCTGAAGGACTATCTCACCACTGCCCCATTATTAAGTCCGTCCGTGCAAGGAGAAGAACTATACCTATACTTAGCGGTGTCCCCGCACGCCGTAAGTTCAGCTTTAATCAGAGAAGAAGGGAAAGTAAAAAAACCTGTGTACTACACTAGCCGAGTACTCAGAGCAGCAGAGGGAAGGTATCCGCTTATAGAGAAATTGGCTTTTGCACTGATAACAGTTTCTAGGAAGTTAAGACATTACTTCCAAGTTCATATCATCAATGTCATGACGGACCATCCGCTTAAGAAGGCAATGAACAAGCTGGAAGCCGTAGGACGGCTGATTCAATGGGCGGTGGAACTTAGTGAATTCGACCTTCGGTACCAACCGAGAAATGCAATAAAGGCTCAAGCCCTAGCAGATTTCATCGCAGAGTTCACTTCGAGTCACGAGGATCTTGGGGAAGAAGAGTACAATAACAAATGGGTCGTCCATGTAGATGGATCGTCTACATTGTATGCTGGAGGAATAGGAGTTGTTTTGCAGTCGCCAGAAAGAGACAAATTAAAGTACAAGGCCCGTTTGCAATACCAGACTACTAATAATGAAGTGGAGTATGAAGCCCTTTTAAAGGGGTTGGAGTTGGCCAAGTCTGTAGAAGCAGACTCAGTACTTGTCTTGGGAGACTCTCAATTGGTCATAGGCCAAGTAAATGGGACATGCGAAGCCAAGGAAGACAGAATGAAGAAATATCTAAGGAAGGTAGTACGCCTTGTAAAGAAATTCAAAAAAGCTGATTTTATTCAAATCCCAAGGGAAGAGAATGTGGAAGCATATATTCTGGCGAAGGAAGCGTCTGCGAATGAAGCGTTGGAAGAGTTGGATGAAGTACACTACATGCCAAGTATAGACCTTCCAGAAATGCTGCAGATAAAGGGTGACGGAAATTGGATGACCCCAATAGTGTCATACTTGAAGGACGGAAGGCTTCCAGAAGAGAAGGACGAAGCTAGGAAGCTTAGGGTCAAATCAGCCAGGTACGTACTTATGGACGAAGTGTAATACAAAAGAGGTTTGTCCCATCCTCTCTTAAGATGTTTGGCTCCGGACGAGGCAAACTACATGTTGAGAGAGGTTCATGAAGGAGCATGTGGAAACCATTTGGGAGCCAGATCACTCGTCCATAAAGTCATCCGTAGCGGATTCTATTGGTCAACCATCCAAACTGATGCTAAGGCATATGTCAAAGTATGTGACCAATGTCAACGCTTCAGCAACATTCCCAGACAGCCAGCAGAGTATCTCACGCCAATGATGGCCCCTTAGCCTTTTGCGCAATGGGGACTGGACATTCTGGGGCCCTTTCCAACTGGAACTCGGCAAATGAAGTTTCTGGTGGTAGGAATAGATTACTTCACAAAATGGGTGGAAGCCGAACCCTTAGCAAAAATTACGCAGCAGAATGTCAAGAACTTCGTCTGGAAGAACATTGTATGCAGATTCGGGGTACCTAGAGTACTAGTATCTGACAATGGACGACAGTTTGACAACACACCTTTCAGGGAATTTTGTGAACAGCTTGGAATGAAGAACCATTACTCCTCACCCTCCCACCCACAGGCCAATGGCCAAGCAGAAGTAGCAAACCAATCCTTGTTGGAGATCATCAAGACTCGGCTCGAAGGGGTAAAGGGAGTATGGCCAGATGAGTTACTAGGTGTTTTATGGGCTTATAGAACGACAGTGAGAACTCCAACAGGGGAAACTCCTTTTAAACTAGCCTATGGAAGTGAGGCAGTTATATCGGCAGAAGTACACATGACGAGCCACGGGGTGAGGAAGTATCAAGTTGAAGAAAATGAAGAACAGCTCTGTCTTAACCTTGACCTTATGGACGAAGTCAGGATGGATGCAAAGCAGAGGACAGCGAGGTATAAAAATCTCATGGCAAGACAATATGATGCCATGGTGAAGCCTAGGCGTTTCAACATCGGGGATCTCGTCCTGAAGAGGGTTACCTTGGCAACAAGAAACCCAGCCTACGGGAAACTTGGGCCAAATTGGGAAGGACCTTATAGGGTTATCAACTGCAAGAGGCAAGGATCCTATTATTTGGAAGTTTTGGATGGGCGGAGGCTGGAACACCCTTGGAATGTTGAGCACCTAAGGAAATACCATCAATAAGTGTTGACTCTTGACAAAAGTGTCCTTGGACGAGATACCTGGACGAGCAGAAGTGTTTGTTTACTACTATTGTGTGTTTTAAGTATTTTAATAATCCCCTAGAAAGTACATTAGTGTTTTCACTTTTGTGCTATTCATGGACGAGTTGGTTTGTATTTTTAATTCAATAAGGCACTAGCTCACGAGTATGTGCCATGCCTATGGACGAATGTTTACATAAATTTGGATTTTCAAATATATATGTGTTTTCAAGTATATTATTGGAATCCTTTGTATGTTCATTCAGATTGATCCACAAAAAAGAAAGATAAGCATGGACGAATGAAATCCTTGGACGCGAGGATATATCGTCTATAAGCTTTCCTCAAAAGGAAAAATGAAACATGGTACATCCGTCCAAAGCATGAGACGAGATGAAACCTGAGCTAAAAATAAAGCAAAGGTACATTCGTCCAAAGCATAAGACGAGATGGAACCTAAGTTAAGGGTATATCCGTCTAAAGCTCAAGACGAGATGAAATCTGAGAAGTGTCCGTCCAAGACATGGACGAACAAAGACTTCAAAACTAGCTTAACAATCCATTGCATTGGACGAGAAATCACTGGGAAGTCTAATCAAGGACGACAAAATAATCGTCCATAATTTTGAATGATGAATAAAATCTAATAAAAAAGGAAGTCATTCATAGACGAACTATACATAAGCTGAAAGGAATCAATTTGCTCTATCTTGGTGATGTAATAAAAAATTCACCCCCATACTCAAGACGAGGCGAACTGAATTCCTGGGTGGACGAACCACATAGTCTCAAATGATATGACTGATGAAAATAAAAATTTCATACATAAAGCTGGAAATGTATGTATTCAAACACGATGGAAGGTGAAAATAGAAGTACTTATTTTTTTCATGAAATTTAAAGAAGGGTGGACGACCCACGTCCAAAAACCCCTTAAGTTGTGAAAATGAAACTGTATATAAAACTCGTCCACAATCTTGGACGAGACAATTGTACTTATATGAACTGGAATAAAAAAAAAAAAAAAAAGAAGAAACAAAGCCCAAAACAATGGGCACTTCCAGATAAAAGTAAAACAAATTTTCCAAGGAAATTGCAAATCATATGGGTAAACTAGCCTTAGGGTCGTCCTGAGTGACTTCAGTATTAGCATCGTCCATTATGTTGACGTCCTCGGAACTTGTTTGCAACAAGGAACTCTCTGTAGCAAGGGGAAGCTTGAAGGAGTTGAAGTTCAAGTCGGGATATGCCTCCTTAGCATCAGCACGGAAGTCTTCATAGCCAGCTGCATAATGGCTATCTAGACGATTCTTATACTCGTCAGACTTCTTAAAGGCCGCAATAGCTTCTTCACGTGCCTTCTCCAAGGATGAGGCAAACTCTGAAACTTGTCCTTTGAGATGGACGATGCGGGTATCCTTCTCTAAGTTGTCAGCTTTAAGCTCTTCCACCTTGTTCTTCAGCTTCGTTTCGCTTCCTTGTAGACGATTAAAATCCTCAGTCAACCTAATGACCTCCCCCTTCTTGAGCAAAACCTCATTGTTTAGCTCCTTGGCCTTGTCCTTAGCCGTCTTAGCCTCTATAGCAAGTTCCTTAGCTTGGCATGTTGCTGTATAAAATTTTGACATAGCCTGCATTTGGACGAAAGGGAGTTAGACATTCTATTCAAGATAAAATTTTTACACACAGGGACGAGGGAAAGACTTACCTTGAAAAGGTCATGGATGCTAGAATGTTCAAATTCCTTCACTGACATGTTGTAACATTCGTTAACTTCACGCTCAGTGACGATCCCTTTGAACGTCCTCCATGCATAACCCTCGTCCAGAACCAAATTGGAAGGACGATCAAAGGGCTCGGACGAGCTAGGCTTGCGAGAAGCTTTGGGTGGAGGGGGAGGATCTCTCTAGACGGGATGGACTGTTTGGATGGGCTCCACATCCATCAAAGGTTCGTCCAAGTTCACTGTTGGAGGTACAAACTTGGGGACCTTGGGAAGGGAAGTCTTAGCAGACTTTTGCTTCTTAGGGCCTCGACGACTTGGGAGGTCGTCCAAGTCCACAGCACTGAATATTGGCTTAGACTTCCTCTTCCCAGCCTGGACGATACTTACTTCGACGAGTAGTCTCCTCGTGACTAAGGTTCTCTACAGTAGGCACTAGGCCAAGTCCCCAAGCTGCTAGATGATTGAGAGTAACCAAATCGTGGAAAGTCCTCCCAGGGAAGGCACAAACCACGTCTATCTGGTCTAGGTAAAATTTGTCCAAGCGTGGACGAACAACAGCTGCATCAACAAAGAGAAAGAGTTAGACGATTGAAAGATGGAAAAAAAGTAAGGAGAAAAGAAATAAAATGGAAAGAAAACATACCCTCAGGACGAAGACGACCTAGAGGGCTGGTAAAAGGTGGGAAGGGGGGACTACCCACATCAGCTGGGTCCTCAGCCCAATTTCCAGAAATAATAAAAAATTCTTTTTTCCAAAGCCGGTCAGACGAGCTATGGCCCTTAATTAAACTGTAATAAGAGCCCCTGGACGAGAACTGGTAAAAACCAGCATATTTCTTTATCTCCGAAGGCTTATAACAGTAAAGGAACTCGTCCACCATTATTGGACGGTTCCCTTCCAGTGCCTCACGCCATAACACTTGCATGGCATCTATCGTCCTCCAATCATTGGGGTTGAGCTGGTTAGGTCCAATACCCAACCTTTGGAAGAGGTCTCTACAGAAGGGATTTAGAGGAAACCTAAGGCCAGCTAAAAGGTAAGAAGTATATACCCCTAAACTAGAGGAAGGAGAACAGCACCATTCTCTAGCCTTGGGTAGACAAGGGTTAAGCTCTTTAGGAATTTGGTATCTATCTACAAGAGTTTTTAACTTGGCAGCGTCTAAGGTGGATGCTACCTCTGGGGCACAACTATAAATGACGTCTTCCTTGTCCTCTTCCTCCTCTTGAGGAGGGTTAGATGGCTGTTTGGACGAGCTAGCCCCAGATCCAGAAGCCATCCTACGTTGTAGTTCTTGGAATTCCTGTAAGGGAATGCCAGGAACTCCAGACGAGTAATGCTCGTCTGAGGAATCACTACAGGATGAGCTATCTACACTATCCTCACTACCCTCACTCCCAGAAGAAACGTCCCGGTACTTATCTATCTCCCTCTCTATACTACTAGACGAAGACATATTTAAGATGAAAACCTAAAAAGAAAGAAGAAATACCTGATAGAACTAGGACGAAGGCTAGACGAGGCTCTTGGACGAGATGGCAGAGGGGAAAATGAGAGGAAAGTAAGGGGCATGAATGAGAATGCACTATTTATAGGCCCCAGCAGCAGGGTCACTGAAGTGACGTTCGCCATTCAAAAATTGACATGTGGCGATTCCTTTGGGAAATGGGTTCGACACGACTGGCCAACCAATAGCCTCGCGACACGTGGCTCACAAAAAGTAAAATTTTATGAAAATCACAACAATATCCTGGATGACGCTTTGAACAAAGGGGCAACTGATAGGGGAGCAGAAAATTAGTCAACTCTGGTTCGTCCAAAGGTGTCGTCCAGAGCCAATTGAGCAAGTTTGACCAAGAATCACCTCGGAAGAAGTAAATGTGTTCATGGACAATAATACTACTCTTGATCAGTGAAGTCTCCCATGGACGATAAAGTCATCCATGAAGGTCGTCCATGGACGACCTTCAGATGTCCATGGACAACCAAACAGTCCTCCACCAGACGGACGAATACGCAACACTTGGAAGATTTTCGACTCTCTGTAGCGGTTGTTAAACCCATAAATATCGCCATAAATCCATCAAATAAGTTAACTTCCGTTAACGGTTACAATTTTAATAGCCGTTGAGAAAGTTAACTCCGGACTCGTTGGCTTCCACAAATCTTGGGGAGGTTATTTGGACAAATAACCGTCCCTAGGATCCCTATATAAAGGACCGGTCTGAACCCGAGAGAGGTAAGAACTTTTCTGAGACACTACTCCCAAATACTTGGAACTCCCTTCTCTGCGAGGCTAACTTATTCATCGGAGGGGGTTTGGCCGGTCTTCTCCGGTCTCCTCTTTGACTGTGTTTGTTTATTGTAGGCCTTCAACCACTTCAGTAGCCCACCGAAGCCAAATCATCCACCTTACTGATTCGGAGCGATATCAATAATTATATTAGAAAATCGTTAGACTTAACAAATGGTTTGGTCAATTAGGAATCACACCAAAGCTCTAGATGGAGCTAAATATATGTGTGAGTTATATTGGTGTTTTAACATTTGATAGCAGTACGATGCTTAAAGTAGAGTTTTTTTTGGGTTTGATTTACTTAGAGATATGTAACTATAAATATCTTTCTTAAAAGTCCAGTGATTGATGTCCAAATCAATTACAAAGAATTAGGTAGAGTGGGAAGCATTAATCACCCCGCAGTCTGCATTGCTTTATTCTAAAAAAGGGTTTCAATTGGTTTAATATGCATGTTGCTGAAAGGGCAAGGATACAATGAGGAAAGCTTTCAGACAAATACCTCAAACTCAACAACAAAAATAAGATGGAATCTAAAATTTCTCTCTGATGTTTTCTTTTGGAATGTATGGAATTATTATGCTGTACATTGAGGGTTTTTTTTTTTTTTTTTTTTAATTGAATTATGAAGTAACTATTTAATTTATTTGTTTTTATTTTCTGCAAAAAAAATTGTCTATAGTATATGGACTTATGGTATTTTTTACGGTGTTAAAGGGATGGAATGACTTCATATATATGTCAGTAGAGACTTCGTCTTGACATGGTCTAAAATTTTTCCAATAGGTGCATTTCTTGCAATATTCTTTTGTTTTTAATTAATTTTTTAAAGTTTATTTTCAATACCCATATCTCCATATGTACTCTAAAATGCCAATAAACCTTCACATCTCCATTTTTTTTGTTGCTGACTTCACTATGGTAACAGTACTATCTAGAAGTAATCTTTAGGCTATGATATCATGCTTTCTATCTCTACCCTATTTGTTTTCTTCTGTATCTTAATTCTAAAAATTTGTTTCTTTAGGTTTTTGTTGATGCAACGATGATTCTCCATCTACTTGAAGTTGAAATTGAATAAAAAAAAGAAGTTGTACAATCCAAGGTTATATTACCCTGGAGATGAAGAAGATTAGATGAGTATTTTGGTTCATTTCACTTCAATTCTTGATTTGTTTTGGGTGACAGAGTTGCAACATTGACTGTGTGTTGGGTTAATATCTATGTTTGTGTATGTTTTTCAACCATGGCATCTCTGTTGGATGAAGTTAAATGAGAATTCAAGAAATTCCAATATAGTTGCTTTGTAGATAAAATAGAAAAATTTATTATTGAAATCCATGACAGTTTGGCTGTGTAATCCATAGAAGGTTTGGTGGTAAATCCCTATTTCTATCTCCTCATAATCATTTTTTCCCTTCTTGGAAGAATATGAAACTTAATCATGCTTTCTGTCTCTACCCTATTTGTTTTCTTTTGTATCTTAATTCTAAAAAATTTTTTCTTTACGTTTTTGTTGATGCAACTGTTAGGACATATGTGATTCACTTGTTAGGAACATATGTCACTATTTTATGTAATTGGATAATCCTTTGACAAAATGCACTTTATTTGTATTTAGGTAGATCTAGGATGTGTTTAATACTTCACGAAACCTTGTTTCAAGTTCAAGTGTTAAAGTCATGCAAGTCTGTCCAAGAATCAACTGAGAAAGTACTGAATTTTAAAGCTCGATAGCTGCTCGACACCTGGCTTATCTGTCAAGCTCTTCACTTGCTTCTTATCGCAATCTCGACACCTCTCGATAGCTAGGTCGATCGATCAAGCAAATTTTTGTCCCTTCGACACCTCCTCGATTGATCGACCTTTACGAAATTCAGATTTCCAGATCTGATTTTTGGTCCATGCTAACATGTATGTGTAGAGTTTCTCTTCTCACAACCTTAGACATATATAAGGCTTATTTCAGAGGCCGTCACATAAAAGAATACAAGGAGAACGAATGCAAAAGGTGACTGAAGCCTTATTCTCTCTGAAAGAAGTTACAGCGTCTTTGCGCCTTAGGGTTTTGTAATCAAGTGCTTCTTGATCTTCATTGTTGATGAAGTGAAACTTTGCAGCCAACATCTTCTTCTAGTTGGTGTGTTAGTCACGTACTGGGAGCCGTGCATCATTGGTTAGTCACGTATTGGGATTCGTGCAAAAAGGGTGGCATTCATATATTGAAGAGTTCAGAGGTTCTAAAGCGGTAGAAGGTTTCTGCTATGAGTTCATCTACGGGGATTGTAGAGTCTAGAGACAAAGGTTTTGTACTAGATCTAAAACTTCTCTTTACTATAGTGAATTGCTTTTCGGGAAGGTTTTCCCCTAGGTTTTTTACTGTGAAACTAGTTTGTTTCATTGGTTTTCCTGGGTCATCATATCTTGTCTTATTTATTTTTTCCGCTGCATGATTTTGACATGATATTGATGTTTGTTTGTTTTAACAAGTTTTATTCATAATAAATCTAATTAACAACTTGGGTTTAAAACTTGTTAATTCTATCAACCGGGGTCTAAATTTCCTAACAGCAATGATGACTCTCCATCTCCTTGAAATTGAAATTGAATAAAAAAAGAAGTACAATCCAAGGTTATATTTCCCTAGAGATGAAGAAGATTAGATGAGTATTTTGGTTCATTTCACTTCAATTCTTGATTTGTTTTGGGTGACAGAGTTGCAACATTGACTGTGTGTTAAGTTAATATCTATGTTTGTGTATGTTTTTCAATCATGGCATCTCTACTGGATGAAGTTAAATGAGAATTCCAAAAATCCCAATATAGTTGCTTTGTAGATAAAATAGAAAAATTTATTATTGAAATCCATAACAATTTGGTTGTATAATCCATAGAAAGTTTGGTGGTAAATCCTTATTTCTATCTCCTCATAATCATTTTTTCTCTTCTTGGAAGAATATGAAACTTAATCTTAAAATGACTCTAATTCTTATAGGGCTCCCAAGTTGGAACCCTTCTATATTTTTCTCTTTTAGATTATGTACTTGAAAATTAGGGAAAACTGATAAGTAGGTTTGGTTTGTTTGTGATTTATTTCTTGGTGGCTTTGTGCATTGAGATTAGAGTTTGGATTTTCTCTACAATTTTTTTAATTTGTCATTGAGAATGAATTGTTAGTTCAGTGAATTTGGGTTTGATTTAAAGGTGGCTCGGTGTTTTTGAAAGTATATTTGTAAAAAAATTGTGGGTCTGTGAGTGTGATCTTACATTGGAGATTTTTACTAATTTGGTGGTGGCAGTGGTATTGAACTTGGACTTGGTTTTTGCATACAGGTTTACATAAGTGAATTAAACTTATCTTCTAATTAGATTAGATTTTATACTCCAATATTTGTTTCTATGATTGATTACAGACCACAGTTTGATATTTTGGTTTTCTGATCCTCCTTTTCTCATCAACACATATTCTTTTATCTTACTCTCATCTCTCTTACAAATTTTACTATATATAAAAAATAGGTACCCAAAATGCACAGAATATATTCCTTCTTTCATTTATTTATGTGCCTTATATAGGGGCTGTCTTATTGTTTGATTTGTTTTTTCGCTTGATATATCAAAATTTTGTAGATGCAACAACCATTTTTTTGGTTACTAATATTACAATTTGTCTAGATTGTAATAAAGCTTTGGCATTTTTTTTAAAGCATGTTGAGTATGTTACTTTTGAGAAAACTAGTAGTAATAATGCATTTATTTGTTTAATGACAGGCATATATTAATTTTGAAATATCAAAGGGTGAGGTTGAACGGATCAGAGAGCTTGATAAGAGACTTATAGACACATTAAAGCATTTGAAGGTCTAGATAAGCTATAAAACGTTGGAGGTTACTTTTAACTTTGTGCCTAGATAGAATAAACCACTCAAATTTCTTATATTGGTGTACTGTTTTAAGAGATTTGAGCTTTTATAGGGCTTTGAACTTCTGTTTTAAGAGATTTGTTTTGAGTATTTTGTATTAGATTTGGGTTAAATTAGTTTTTGGTATCTGCCTATAGTGTTTGTAATTAGATTTGTAAATGGAGATATGTGTTGGGTGTTTAGTACGTGGTAAAAGTGTATTTAAATATTATTAAAAAAAAATTCTTTCTAATAAATATAAATAAAAAGGTTCCGCACATAGTGCAGGTTAAAAAGCTAGTATTACTAAAAGCTGAAGCGTAGCGTTTAATGCTGCTTCTCTCACGTTGTGCCACATCAATTGCCACGTCATTTTTTTAATATAATTTGTCCTACAATTTTAAAATGGTTTTTACAATTTTTAGTCCTATAAATCCCAGCCCTATAAATGCAGCCTACTACTTATTTATTTACTTCTACTATCATCATATAATAAATCCATATAATTAATCCAGCCCACCTCTTATTTATTTAGTTCCACTATCAAGCCCAACCCAAAACCTTTTCAGTTCAGTTTAAAGGAAAAATAAATAAATAAAAAACGTTGAAGCCTTCAAGGTTTTGTGTGAGCCTTTTCAGCTTAAAGGAAGAAAAAAAAAAAAAAAGGTTGAAGCCTTCAGGGTTTTGCGTGACCAAATAGAAACGTGAGGAGACAGAGAGTTTGAAGATTGTAACATGGAGGGAAGCTTAAAGGGGGGGAAAAAAAAAAAAAAAAAAAAAAAAAACCTTGAAGCCTTCAGGTATTGCATGAGAAAACAGAGAGTTTGAAAGCTACCCACCTTCCTGCTCTACCATTTCGCAATAACGGCTACCTATTTGATTTCCTTCCTTCCTGTCTTCCTTTCTACATGGTGTATAAATATTGACAGAACTTGCCTGCTTCGGTTGAGGTATCTCTACATCTCAGTTCTTTTTTGCCCCATTATTTTGCTTTATGGTTTCTGTTTCCCTTATTAGATTTTTTTATAATTTCTATGTGATTCTAACTACTTAGTGTGACTCTGATTTCTTAGCATAGTGCTGTGGTGTTTGCTTCCACTGTCTACTTCAATATCATGATTGTATAACATGGATTGGGTTTTAGAATCAAAGCAAATTGTTTTTCTGGTGTTTCAATTTTCTACAGTAATTTTTCTACATATTTGTGTTTATTGTGGTCTTTGGTTTAGACTTGGTTTGATATTCATGGTTTTAATTTTAAGTCACTGTGCAAGTGTTTTTATTTTGTGCTAAGATTGTGTTTGTTAATCAAGATTTATAAGGCTACTATGGTGTGGCTGATTGTTTACTGCATCTTTCTTAGGGTGTTGAATTTTTGATTGCTGGGTGTTTTAATTAGATCTCTACCTCTTTTGGGTCTGTTCATTTTGAGTTTTTTGATTGTTGGGTTTTTAATTCTATTTGCTTCTGCTGTTTTTCAACAATTGATATCAGAGCGTACTTCAATATTATGATTGTATAACATGGATTGGGTTTTAGAATCAAAACAAATTTTTTTCCTGGTGTTTCAATTTTTGCATTATTTTTTCTGCATAATTGTGTTTATCATGATCTTTGGTTTAGACATGGTTTGATATTCATGGTTTCAATTTTAAGTCACTGTGCAATTGTTTTATTTTGTGCTAAGATTGTGTTTTTTAGTCAAGATTTATAAGGCCTAAATCTCTCTCCCCACCTAGGATGTATCAGTTTCAACTTCCCATTAAATATGTAATTAACTTGAAATATGTCTGGAAAATTGATGCATCCCATTAAAATACGTCTTTCAAGAAGAGCAAAACATTATACTAAACATTTTATGCATCCTATTAATCTGGGTGGGTCTTACTTGCAAGTTTCAACTAACCATTAAATATGTAATTAACTTGAAAGACGCATTGTAAAATGTTTTGCTCCTATTTAGTTAATTAGTTAATAACATACTTCAAAAAATTAGTTCTTTAGTTCAAATTAGTTAAAAAAAAAATTGTTCTTTAGTTCAAATTAGTTAAAAAAGAAAAAAAAGAAGAAAGCAAAGCAAATTAGCTCTTTAGTTCAAACATTATATAAATTACGTCTTTAGTTCTTTTTTGAGCAATACGTCTTCCCAATTAATATATGAAGTTGAAAGTATGTAATTAATTTATGAAAAAATATTTTTAATTAATTTTATAGATCTATTTCATGTGAGAATGATATATATTTAATGACAAATTTTAAATGAAATTGGAAGGAAGACCTAAATTGCAGGCAATTTTTTATTTGCAATATCTCGATAGGGGATATGTAACTTTTAAATTTGATAACTTTTAGACTACTATTGCTTACTGTTCAATCAGAGGCATTTGTAAAAATGTTCATGCCCAAGCCAGTGATAATTGAATGATTACTCTTTACGTTACTCTGATCAAATAAGTTGCATTTACTCTAGAACTTCTCCACTATTAGATTTGGTCACATGTATTTATGGTTTCTGTTTCCCTCATTGGGTTTCCATAGTATTTTTTCTATGTCTTTTTATTTTCATACTTTTCTTGGGAATTATATACAATTGAAAAGTTGTTTGACACCCTCTCTGGAAGCCGGGTCTTCCCTTGGGCAGTAGAATTGTTTGTCCCTTCTTTCTGAAGGAGAGTTTGTCTCTGCTGCTCGAGAGTTCTAAGGTCTAAACTCTAACTTCTCCAGCACTGTAGATTTGTTTTGTCCCTTCTTATGAAGGTGTTGTTAGGTTCGTTCCTTCTTGTGAAGGTGTTGTTAGGTTCCTGCGGGTACCACGTGTATTCCTTGGCTTATGGGGTTTTTGTTCAAGGGTTTTGGGAAACTGTTTTTACAGGTTGTGTGTTGGGAAATTCAATTAAACTCTATGGAGGGACCAGCACAGTCATGGAAGCGCCTCTCTCTGTCAATAAGAGAAGGGCTAGAATGCTACATCACGGCTTACCACACAGAGTCGTCCACCGAGCCGGAGAAAGAAGCAGACGGTGAACGTTACAATCAAGGAGTTTTTCCACAATCAAGGTGTAACGCAAGTTATGGCCCAGGATTCTATGTAGCAAGAAAAAAGTCTGATAACAATGGCCTTACCCTCCTTGACGACAATATCTCAAGCCATCCCATGGTGACTGTTGGACTTACAGAGGTTGAAGGTGAACGTAACGGCTGCACTGTAGAAGTTAATGCTAAGACAGCCACTCACAGGTCTGATTGTAACGCTAGGTCAGGTATTAACATCCATAACTTGGGTCCTGACTTCACGCATGGAAGTAATAGTGGGCTCAATATGGAAGTTAATGTCGTGGTCAATAAGGGGAGTAATAACGTGTCCAACTTGGGAAGTAATTCAATGAGTAACGGTTGGAGTGATATGAATCTCACTAATCATGGTAGCCCGAAATTTTCGCTGTCATTATCTTCCACAAGTAATGGGATGTTAAGCTGTCCTAAGGGCATTGATACGGAGTTAAATGTGGGGAATGATGACAGCTCACCAATTATTGCTCCTATTAACTCTAATTCCCAGCAATCCCAATGACAAGTGTTTAATATGGTCAATATTCCAGGCAAGGAAAAAAACGCAACAACAACAATGAAGGGTAATGAACCAGATTAGTCCAATCAGCCTTCACATCGTGCCATTTGGAAACCTCCTCCATGGCCGATCTTGAAGGTGAACTCTGATGATGCGATTTTCCGGGAACAAAATTCTGTGGATGTTGTTTTGGATATGGGAGATGGATTAGTGTTGTTTTGGAGATCGACTATTGATGTAATTGTGGAGGGTTCAGGCACAAATTATATTGATACAATGTTTCAAGAAGAAGATAGGGCAGGGATTGGAGTGATCATCCGAGAATGCCAAGGAAAAGGCTTGGCACACATGGTCGGAATCATCCCTCTCCCCCTAACTGTCATAGAGATTGAAACTTTGGCTATATTGAAGGCTTTACAGTTTGATGCTGATCTAAGTTTGGAAGATGTCACCCCAGAGGGAGTTTCAGAGATTGCAATGAACGCTTTGAATGCAGATTCGCAGTCTTTGGAATCCTTTGGTTTACTTAGTCATGATGTTAAATTTTTTGCAAATTTATTTCATTGTATTAGGTTTTCACATGTTCGTAGAGAAGGATTGTTGTATTCTCACATTAAGAGAAATGACAATGGGGTTGCTCATAGTCTGGCTAAAAATGCATTATGCATACCAGATTTTCAAGTATGGATGGAAGATGTCCCATCTCATATTGGTTCGATTTTACAATTGGATGTAGTTGAATTTTATTAAAAAAATCCATCGGTTTCTTTCTCAAAAAAAAAAAAAAAAAAAGAAGAGAAAAGTTGTTTGACAACATTTCAAATGATTAAACGGCAATGAAACTTGATCATAGCACAACAGTAAGCTGTCAACAATTACAAACTTACCATTATTTGCAAAATCAAACATTGTGTTTTAATCCACAGACTGTGTTTTAGGAACCACCGCAAAAGGATGAAATCAAGAAAAGTCCTAAACAGGCTTCTGACAACAAAACATTTGAAGTTATTGATACAAAACCATCTCCACACACAAATAATGATCCAAGTGATCCACCCACAAATAATGCTAATACCACAAAAGTAAACTTTCTACTGCTATATTTATTTGCAAATTCATTCAAAAAAAAAAAATATCTACAATATAATTTAATAAACATACTTTGGTGTAGGAAACATTGGAGAATTGTGAAATCAAGAAAAAAGCAGATCAAACTTCAGACAAAAACACATTTCAAGTTCTTGATACAAAACCATTAACAAACGCAAATAATGATGCAAGTGGATCAAAACAAGAAGACAATGATGATGCCATCCCATCAATGAGTTCTCCCTCTAATGTTGAAGATGCGGAACCAAATGACGATAACTAGTTCCATCAAGATCTGATCAATCATCAATAAGCTACAAAACAAAAGTCATCAAAGAAGAAGCTTCAAAGACAAATGATATTGGAATTTTATATTTTCCTACCTATATGAACTTATTTCAGAGTTGTATTATTTCTTCATATTTTGTCAAAAAAATCAAATCAAATACTTTCCTTCATTAATAATAAAAGTTTTTTGGAAATCAAATTGTTATCCAATTAAGCATTAGCACTAATAAAATCAATACCAGCCAGCAACTATAGCTACTTCTATTTCATGAAATATACTCATTTAAGTTTAATTACAAACTTCATTATTTGACAATCAAAACATCATCTTTTAGTTTAACTTCTAAATTAAACCACATCCTCCAAATCTATTAAAATATATATCTTTTTTTTCTCTCTTCTTTTAATTTTTTTATTTATAAAAAACGTGTTAAAATACAAACAATGTTATATTTTAAAAAAATTAAATCTAATTCATTTAGGTGGATTTCATTTGATTGAGGAACCTAAATATACTACCACCAACTATTGTGCCAAAATCTTACCCATTACCACACATATATTGCTTTCAATAATTGATTCATTAGTAATTTTTAATATCAAATTTTATAAGTGAATGTTGTTAGAAAAATAAAAGGACCTCTTTATGTTGCTCAATAGTGCTGTAACTTAACAGCCAAAAACAATATTTTATTTTACCTTTAAACATAATTTACAAATTTTTATTGCAAAGACTCTTCAACATCCTCTGTTTTCGATTATCTAATAAATCAGTTCATGAAAGTATATTAGCTTTCCATTTATTTCAAAATTTACACTATCCCAGTCTGAATCAAACATGAAGCTTTCAAATCATTTGCCTCTCACAACCAAATACTTCAATTATTTATGACAATTTCCCATTTTAAAAAATATAATGAACCTATCATCTCTTCTCCATAATTTTCTAATATTCTTACAATTAAAATCATAAAAATATTTTATTGTTATCAATTAAAATTATATAAAAAATCTATATTATGTCATCCTGTTTAAAAATAATTTATATGAATCTATTAAAAAATGGTGGCAAGTATATCTTTCATTGTAAAAAGGCAAAGGTTGAAGAAGATGAAGATTGAACAATTCAAACGACTCCTACACTAATGAACATCACTCACACGCTACTTCAAGGTTTGTCTTCAAGTAGCCACATGTTTATGTTATTACACCATATCATGGGACAAGATATAAATCTAAAAAAAAAATTGACGATCACCAAAATTAATAACTCTATCTTAAGTAACTGATGTGGACATTAATCAATTTGTAGCTATTTATATGTATTTAATAATACATTTTTTAGGTCCTTGCTGTATAGATATTGTCATAGGAGTGTTATAGGTTGTGCTATTTAGCATATACAGATTATAAGGATAGGATACATATGTTAGTGTCTTTTGTCCTGTTTTGTAGATATTTCTTTTCCCTATCTTTGTTCGTTTGAATGCCTCTCTTTTAGTTACTTCTACCAAAATTCAATACTTGCTCATCAATAGATATCCAATGGTTGTAAGTGAGCTTTTGTTGCTTGCTATTCTCCTTATTCAAACTGTCAAGAAAATGAATAAACTTCTCCCCTTCTCTACTCTGATTTAAAGAACAAAAAATCAACTCGTAGGTGCCAGGGTAATACTTTCTTAATTACTTCATGATTTGCCTAAATGAAGTTTCACATTTCTTCTAATTGGGAAGTAGTTTCTTTGTCATAATGGTATGAGCATACTATACTTTTTCAGACGGTAATTAACTTAGTTGGTTTTTTTTTTCCTAAATTTTTAGTATTACATATACAAATTTTAGAAGTCATAATTTTTCTGGAATGAAATTTAACTTTTTAAATATGGGGATACAAAATAAATAGAACTTGAACCAAATTGTAGGCATGAAAAGTATGTTTAAAGGAAAATAAATGTTTCTGATCAATTTTATAATATAGTATTAAAATATGTATTTTTTTAGCACATTAATTTCTTAATATGTGTTCTTTGTTTTAAAAAATAGTTGCAAGCAATTCAATCGGCTAACCAAAAAAACAAAAATTCTTCACCACATCAATCTGATTGGACTGCTTCAAAATCCTTTATTCCTTCGAAAAGATGAAGAAAAGCTCATTCATTGATGCTTTAGGGCTGGAAACAAACAAGCACTATTTTAGATCGAAGCTCACAAATATTTTGTGCAAGGTAAAACTAAAGCAAGAAAAGAAATCCTTCTTCAAGCCAACAAAGAAGGGGACAAAAGTGCAAAATATGGACTCGCAATTGCACCCTTATGTGAATCAAATGAGGAAGGAATCTAGCTACTATTATCAATTCTAAACCAACAAGATGGGAAACAATTGCTACAAAACTATTAACAAATCCTTCAACATACAACTTTTGGAACAAACACATTTTGCATCCCAAAAAGCCAAGCATGCAAGAAAAATGGAGTGGGTCATTGGGATCATGACTACCCTTACCCTTATGGAAACGAAAAATTACATGTAACATGCAAAATGTGCTCAATTGACTTGGAAATGTACAAATTAGCAAACTAAGTATGGTAGAAATTATGTCCCAAAAAATTAATTCAACAATAAAATTTCATCTTTCTATTTCAATTACTAATCTCTAATAATACAAAATAAATTCCATGACCAAAACATCCAATCACCATAAAAGAAATTATCACGCGCAACTCGGGGGTCCGCAACTAGTTTATTATAATTTTATTTGTATGTAGAACAATTTGGACTATAATGTCCAACAATTTGAACAATAAGGGAGCTATGCATATAGTTCCTAGACCTAATCTAGGTAACGACTCAACTTACGTCCTTTGCTCGGTCCACTTTAAGCCGAGGTGTACTTCCCACGGATTTTTGAGGAAACCTGAAAAGACCCATCTTGGGCACTTGCGACTACAGTACCCTCTAGGCCTGTAAATGAGCTGAGCTTTGTAGAGTAGTGAATGTTCAAGTTTGGCTCGACAGCAAAAATAGAATGTTCAAGCTTGGCTTGAGCTTGATACAAGCCTACAAATAATGTTCAAGCTTGAGCTCATTATAAAGTATAAAAGCTTAAGCTCGGCTTGGCTTGGCTTGATTCATTAGTCAAGCCAAGCTCAAGCTCAATATCAAGCCCAAACTCAAGCTCGATATCATGCTTTTAAGCTTGAGATCCAACATAAGTATATTATCAAGCCTATATCAAGTTTATTATCTAGCCTATTTGGTTTGGATGAGTGGTCTCAACTTATAATTAATTAAAATTTTAGAAAGATATAAGTTTACTTGTCAAGCTCATGTCAATTTTATTGCCAAACTCATAAATAAGCTTAGGCTCAACTTGTTTTGTTATTTTTGTATTGAGCCTTAGTGTTCACAAGCTTGTTCATGAACAATATTTTTTATTTGGGCTCGGCTCGTTTATTAAACAAGCCTAAAACTAAAACTTAAGCTTGACTTGTTTATTAACAAACAAACATGAACAAGCTTTTTATTAAACCAAGCCCGAGTTGTTTATGAATGGCTTGGTTCATTTAAAGCCCTCCTCAATAGGAACTTTGTGAGGGAATGAGGAAATTTTCCCTTTTCTGAACCTAGGATGGACAAAAGGGCAGGATGTGCCCTGGTTGGAAGGTATTCTTTGAAGAGAAGCTCACTTCCAAGGAAAAGTCTAGGGTGGTGATTGAGGAGGTTTAAGAGGAAGTCGGCTGGATGGATTATATGAATGCTGAAGCAATGGCGACACTATTGACACCTAAGATGGAGGGGAACGTGCCAACCATCATCTGTGAGGAGCCAAGTGATCCGCCTACATTCATTATACCTACTGATGGGCAATCTAGTATTTGAACTTGGGTTGGTTTTTCTAAAGTCATAGGAAAAAAATCCTATAACGTAAGTTCTAATGTACTTTTCAATATTTTTAATAAGATGAATTTTGATTTGGCTTATTTTGATGTGTCCTATAATATTTAAATTTTGCAGTTAAATGATTCCAATGAATTTGAAAATGAAATTAGTAAACAATTGACAAGAAAAATTGAACCTATGAAACCAATGCTTGAAACTCTTAATTAGGAAAATTGTGAGAATCCACTCTTAATTAAAATTGGTTCCACTGTAAATCCACTAGAAATGCAAGATTTGAAAGAACTTCTAATAGAATATCAAGAAGTTTTTGCATGGTCCCATGAAGATATTTCTAGCATAGATCCTGAGACATTATTTCTTCATTCTTTATAATAATATTATTTCTGAGACATATTATTTCTTCACTTTCCTTTGCACTAATAATAATATTATTTCTTCATTCTTTTTTTTAATCTTTCTTTGTTTGCTTTTTCAATCCTCCTTCATTTATTTCTAATGGCTATTTTTTTCAAATACTCAATAACCATATTTTTTAAATCTCCCAATAGTAAAATTTTTAAATTTTTACTTATAATATTTTTTAACAAATTTGTGAAGCACTTGTGGTAACGATATAGTGAGTTATAGGTCATCTAATTTTAATTAAAAAAAAAACTACATTCACAATATTTTTCACAACACTTTCACAGTAAATCTTATATGATAATTTTTTGTTGGTTCTAATTTGTACTCGTCACTGAAATTATTTGTTTACTCACCAATAATTGCCAATAACAACCTTCCACATAAGATTTATTATGAAAATATTGTGAAAATATTATAGTAGCATTTCTCAATTTTAATTTCTTATTCTTTATTTTATTTTTCATCCATACGATTTTTTTTTCCTACCTCTTCTCCTTTAGGACCTCCACACCAGAAGGACAAAGCCGGCGGAGTCACCATTCAGCACCACCTTCTCTGCCTCCCCACCGCCAAACTGAGTCAAATCAGCCTATCTCTTTTTTCTTTTTCTTTTTTTCTAATTTTCTTGTTCTGATTCAACTTTGTTGTTATAATAAGAATTGGATTTTGTTTCGTATTTTATGTTTGGGTTATGTGAGACATTTGACTCTTTGAGAGAGAAGCAAGGAGACTTGACAGTTTTTAGACCCCTTAAACAATTGATTAAACCTAAGTAATTAGCCAAGTTGTTACTTAGTCCAATTAAACAAGTCTAGGTTATCACAATATAAAAGATCAAATCAAGTAAAACAACGGAAAATAAATAACACAAGATATGATCACCCAGGAAACCAAACCGGTAAAAACCTGAGGAGGATTTGACCTAGCTATCCTCAAGGTAAACTTGAATCCACTATCAGAAAGAATTGAAGTTCATACAAAAGGACTTACAAGCACCCCCGCTCGACTTCCTAATGCTACCAACCAGTAGAACTTACTGACACGACCACGTGCAAGCTCCGAATCCACGGACTCCTTCTTTCTTTGGATTCCACCAGCTACAAGCACCCCCACTTGTGTATTCGTTAAGCTTTAATGGCAGCAACTGTTTTGATCATCAAGGTTTAGAGAATATCTCCTCCTTGAAAACCCTAAGTTTGTGTAAAAGAAAACTCCTCTAGATCTCACAAGAGATTTACACAAACCGCAATATGAGCAACACTAAAACGTGGCTAGGGTTTGTCTTTTATATTTAGGACAAATAAGAAACCCTAAAAACGTTTTAAACACATAGGGCTGAGTTGGACGAATCTGCAGAAAAGCAATCTGCCCGACTACTAGATGACGCACTTCTAGGACGAGAAGGAGGAACCCTCAACTGAGCAGCCCTCTGACGAAGAAAGGTGGCACCTATAGGACCTATCACATGAACAGGCTCACCTGACGGAAAACCATCTAAACCCAAATAGAGCAGAATCCTATGAATGAAAATAGGATGAATCAGCGCATGCCCTACGGCAGAACTCCTATGAACCTCGTTCAAAGAACGAAGGAACAAGTGAGGCAAACTGATAGACGGTCCAGAAGCAAAGGCGTACAAAAACACACATCGCTCTTAAGGGATGGTGTGGAAGTGAGAGATAGGCCACACGGAATGACACGCAATCCTAAAGAGGAGATAGGCAGTCTCGGTAAGCTCAGCGGACGTGATCCGAGGATCAGAACCCCACTGGATAGATGACCCAGTGATGTAAGAGATGACTACATCTAAAGAGGGTGACTCCTCATAGGGATAGACAGCATCCCGAACTACCGGCACCCCTAGAGCTTCAGCTACCACCCGAGGGGTAATGGTGAACTCTACACTTCGTATCCAACTCCTAACAAGGGTGTTGAATCATAGATGTGGCAAGAGAGGTTCGAGTAGAACTCTCTAATCAGGGCGGTCGGAGGTGGATGATCTATCTGTACGAGAGGCAACCAACCCCTAGACTCAAAAGTAGCCCTAATGGCCGGATCAAGCTCATCTAACACAACAGCTCGCTCAGACCAGATCTTACGCCTACAGATCAAGGTGTCATAGGCTTCTCTACACTTATCATTCTTAAACAGCTCTACTCTAGGTGGAGAATCAGAGGAAGTGGAAGTGGTCCTATTAGCTCTAGTTTTCCTAGGCATGGTGCTAAGAAAAGGATCAAAACACAGAGCGAAAGAACAAAACCACAAAACAAAAACCAAGGGCAGACTGCAAGTTAGCACAAAAACAAAAACAAAAAAAATAGAATCAGAATCTATATGATGCATGAACAAGTTTAAATGTCATGATGCATGTACTAATGCAGTTAATTAAGTCAAAAAGATTCAAATTACAAAACTGGCTTGACATAAAGGTTTTTAACACAAAAACCCCAAAATATAGAAACCACTTGATCAATTTTAAAAAAAATTGACGAATTTGATCATTACACATGATATAATAACAACAATAATGACCAATTACATCAATTGGAGAAGCCAATTTCATCAATTTAAGTCAATTTGACAAAATCTCCAATTCGGATCAAATTCAAAATCCTAGAATTTTCAATTTTTCAAAAACCACAAAATTGATCAAATTAAACTAAAGGGAACATCAATATAACATCAGGCCACAAAAACCCATTGATCAATTACACAAGAATTGGCTTGAATCATCAAAAACCCCAATAATTTTGAAGATGGCGAAAATACCCATTAAAATGCATGAAAACAAGAAATAAACTTGAAAAAGAAGGGCAAAAGGGTCTTACCGGCTTCTAAGGACAAAAACCCAGCAAGAATCTTGAAAGAAAACGACAAAAATTGATGGTGGAGCCAAGTGCCAACGCGGAGAGAGAGAGGAACTTTTGAAAAAGTTTGAATAGTGACTTTGAAAAAGTCCTATTCTGCCTTTTTAAAAACCAGAAACACGAGTTTCGATCGGTCGAAAAACAGTCTCGATCGGTCGAAATAGACAGAGACTCCCACGCTTAAAAATTTCGATCGGTCGAAAAACAGATTGGACCAATCGAATCAAGCAGAGGCTCACCAAATTTTTCTGGAAAAACACAATTTTTAAAAAATAAAAAGATTTAACTCAAAGCATTGAAATTTAAGAACAAAAATGCATGAGTATGAGATGATATGATTTTCCAAACAAGAATTTTAAACCCAATATTCCCAAAAACAAAATTTTGCATTCTTCACAAATTTTCAAGCAACAAATATAGTTTGCACATAATTCAAGATGATTGCATAAACTTGGTTGGTCAGACCATAAACACACACAATAACATGTACAATGTTTAGCAACGAGTAACTCGTGTAGTGTGTGCGGCTAGCAAAGACATGAGATACATGTGAGGTGATATGTGAATAGCAATTAATCACAAAGTCTACAAAATTCATCACAAAGAATTTTAAAAGAGACTATCACCTAAAGAGTTACATCCTATAACTCCTACATCTCCTAGATCATAAGCTTGCAATCATGTAAGTTTCTTGTATTTATGCCTCATAATATACATTCCAATTTTAAGTTTATTGTGAGTTTGGCTTCAAGCCTAATAGTACACACTAATTAGATTTTAAGAATTAAGCACTTTAACCGAGGCTTCACCTTATGTTCTTTTTGTGCATGTGCTACACTTTCTCGAGCACAAAATCTTATGATATGCACTAAGGTGTTCATGATTGGCTAGTGAACAGTGGTGAGATGGTTATTTATGCCTTTCTCTAAAGGTTCAAGTCCGTCATTTAAAAAAAACACGTGACTTCAAGATTAAGACATAGTAATCAAAAACCATACACATCTTTCCCACACAACATGCACTACAAATCTTCAACTAGTAGAGTGCAATAAATAAGCTCATCAAAGCTAAACAAGGTACAAACAACATGTTATGTGAAAATATTTTGACCAACCTTGTTCTCAAAAACCAAGAAGAATAGTGCCAAAACAAAATGTGCTTCCTTTTCCCTTTTTTTTTTTTTAATTTATTTATTTAATAAACATAAAAACACCTAGAATGAAATGCATGAATGTTATGCAATGCAAATCCTAGAGACAACAAAAATCCAAATAACAATGGTCACAAAGGGTATAGCAATGAAGCACAAGGACCATGTCAGAAAGACTCAGTTAGGTCGAGTCTTTTGCATCCAAAACTTTTTAGATGCACCACGAGCATTGGAGCTCTTATTCACTTGAGAATGATTTCCAACTCCGGGATTAGAATAAAGGTTTAAAGCTTTTACCAAATCACCAATAAGTACCATAGGATCAAGTGCTTAAGGCACAGGTACTTTTGGTTTGTTTGCTCTCTTTGCAGCTTGTAGCTTGTAGCAATTTGGACGTATGTGTCCAGTCTTTCCACAAAAATGACAAGCCCATGCAGGTTTATCATGTGTCTTGTCCTTAGATAGGGTAGGCTTCTTAGGCTTAGATTCTTTTAGATCAACCCTAATCTTCCTAGATGATGAACCTTCTAAGGGTTTAGCAACCTCACTCACAGGGGGTTTAACAGTATCACTCACTATCTCACTCGCAGAAGATTCAGAGGAAGAAGATGAAGGAACAAACTTGGTGGAATGGGGAGCGGACACACAGATGCTATCAACATAACCTAAACCAATTTTGTCAGAAGATGACTTTTGAACACTTAGCATTTGATCAAGTTTAGAACTAGCAAATCTAGCAACAGATAAATCAAGTTCTAAAGATTTAACTTTATCAAGCAAAAGCATGTTTTCAGTTTTCACATTGTTCAAAAGGTCATTAGCATCAAATAATTTAACAAGCAAAATTTTCTTTTCAAGCTCAAGAGATTCAATTTTCTTTAGGCCAAGTTCAACATTCATAGCATCCTTTGCAGCAACTTTGCAAAGTTTGTTATAGGCCTCTTGAAGATCTGCATCTTCAGAGAGTTCCCCATCAGAAGGGTTCTCTTCAACAGATATGCTCTCATCAACTACAGCAGTAGCAGTGAAAGCAATGAAGTTTCCATCCTCATCACAATCAGAATCATGATCAGAAACTTCACCATCACTAAGGGTTACGGCCATAGCTTTACCCATAGACTTCAAATAGGTTGGACATTCAGATTTCAAGTGTCCATACCCTTGACATCCAAAACATTGAGAGCCCAAAGAATTATTGGAAGATTGACCTACTCTCTCTCTAGGTTTATCATTGTTATTAACCTTAGTGGGATCATACTTCCTAAAATTTCTAGGTTCAGCAGTGTTTGTGCCTCTTGCCTTTTTATTGTTATTCCTGAGAAAGTTTTTAAAGTTCTTGGCAAGATAGGCAATCTCTGTAGCAGAGAGCTCATCATCAAATCCACCACTATCAACATCATCAACTGACTTAAGAGCCATTGATTTGGATTTGGAAGTTTTGGGTAGATCCAACTCATAGGATTGAAGAGATCCTACAAGCTCATCAACAGGGATGGAGTCCACATCCTTGCTTTCAGTAATGGCAGTCACTTTGGGTCTAAAGTCTTCAGTCAAAGATCTAAGAATCTTCCTAACAATTTTAGGTTGATCATAGATTTCACCCAAGTTAAAAGCAGAATTAACAATATCATTCAGTTTATCATAGAATTCATCAAAAGATTCATCATCAGACATCCTAATACTTTCAAATTTAGAAGTCAATTGCTGCAATTTATTTATTTTGACAGCCTTTGTGCCTTCATGCATAGTCTGGAGGATATTCCAAGCAGTATGAGCGATCTCAACATTCGAGATTCTCTTAAATTCCTCCATAGAAACAGCATTAAAAATCGCATTCATAGTCTTGCTATTAAACAAAGCTGCTTCTTTCTGAGAAGTTTGCCACTCACTAACAGGAGTAGTGGGCTTCTCCCATCCGTATTCAACGGAATTCCACACCCTCTCATCAATGGATTTCAGGAAGGTTTTCATCCTTACTTTCCAGTAAGCATAATTATTCCCATCGAAGTGAGGAGGAATAACTAGAGAGTGTCCGTGTTCCATGACAACAAGGGTCAAGAATCAGCTCAAAAATCAAAGGATCAAAAACAAAAGAGCAACTCGCTCTGATACCACTTGACAGTTTTTAGACCCTTAAACAATTGATTAAACCTAGGTAATTAGCCAAGTTGTTACTTAGTCCAATTAAACAAGTCTAGGTTATCACAATATAAAAGATCAAATCAAGTAAAGCAGTGGAAAATAAATAACACAAGATATGATCACCCAGGAAACCAAACCGGTAAAAACTTTGGGAGGATTTGACCTAACTATCCTCAAGGTAAACTTGAATCCACAATCAGAAAGAATCGAAGTTCATACAAAAGGACTTACAAGCACCCCCGCTCAACTTCCTAATGCTACCAACCAGTAGAACTTACTGACACGACCACGTGCAAGCTCCGAATCCACGGACTCCTTATTTCTTTGAATTCCACCAGCTACAAGCACCCCCGCTTGTGTATTCTTTAAACTTTAATGGCAGCAACTGTTTTGATCATCAAGGTTTAGAGAATATCTCCTCCTTGAAAACCCTAAGTTTGTGTAAAGGAAAACTCCTCTAGATCTCACAAGAGATTTACACAAACCGCAATATGAGCAACACTAAAACGTGGCTAGGGTTTGCCTTTTATATTTAGGACAAATAAGAAACCCTAAAAACGTTTTAAACACATAGGGCTGAGTTGGACGAATCTGCAGAAAAGCAATCTGCCCGACGTTCGATCGGTCGAGCCTAAGCTTCGATCGATCGAGCTAGGCCGAAAGCCACACTGCTTTCTGCTTTACACTCGATTCCAACTTTACATTAACATACAACTTTGAGCTAGCTTTAAACACTTCTAAACACATTGTTTTGATCATGGTTTGCCAACAATACAAATTAAAGTTCTAAATACATAAAGTCCTAAACTTTAGAACCTAACAAGACTAAAACAAAGTGATGAGAGGAGAGAGAAAGAACTATTTTTTATTCAGTTGTTTGATTTTTTTAAGCTAGTTTCCAACAACTAGCATATTCCATTTTCTTTTTCTTTATTCCTAAACATCAGCAACTAGAATTTTCATCAGAATTTGATTGGCATTTAAATAAACTACACTTTCTTATTCCTAATTGATAATGAGAACAAAATTTCTCATTAAAAATATTTTTTTTCACAATTTTTTTTAATAATTTGTTAAGTTGTCAAGTTATGATTGAAGCAATTAATATTAATATTACTATCATGTAGGTCACATATCATTTTCAGCTATGTCAATAATTGTGATAAAAAATTATGAAAAATGTTATATATATAAACTAATTAAATTGAATTAGGAACAATGGAATATTTTGTACCAGAAAAGGTTTCTCTTCAAAATAATTTGGAGAGAAACCTTCAAACTCCTCTTATATATTTTTTTTAATGGATCTGAATTTTTAAAATTTAACCGTTGAATTTTATGTTCAAATTATATCTTCTAATCTTGCAAAATTTCAAGAAAATCAAATATCAATAGTTATGTCATCAATCAAATGTTTAAATTTTAATACATTTGATTTGAATGAAATTTGACATGTATATGAAGAACATAAATAATATGTAACGTAACGGTTAGATTTTCAAAATTCACATACATTAAAAATATATAAGAGAAGTTTGAATGATTTCTCTCCAAACTAATTTGGAGAGAAACCTTGTTCATTTTGTACCCACTTTTCTCGATTGAATTAAAAGTGTTAGGGCCAGTTTGAATTGAAGGGGGAAGGTGGGGAAGTGGAGGGGAGTAGAGTAGAGTTCACTGAAAGTAGGCTAATTTTGGGCTAAATCTACTCTACTCTATTCTACTCAACTCCTCATCTCTCCCCCCCAATCCAAATGGACTATTAAAGATTCAACATTTAATCCATGACCACTCTTTTTAGTCCCATAAAGTAAAGTAAAAGCCAAAAGGAAAAGAATATGAGGAAGCAAAGGAGGAGCATAGATTAGTGGAACTTTATCCTAATTGAGTTTGGATGGTCCATACTTGTCCTAGAACAAAACGGGAAGGGGAGAAAATAACAAAAAGAAAAACAAAAGGTTAAAGAGGACAATAAGTTCAGGCCCTGCCCGTAGAAATATCAAATATTGTGTAGGTAAATTGGTCCCTATCTGATTATACAAGTTTCTGGTAATTTCAAGTTGGTGATGTAACCTATAGTAATGGTTCAATTTGGACTGGCTTAATTCAATCCATTCCACCTCATGAATGTAGAAAAAATATGTAAAAATATCTCTTCATGTCCGTTTGTGCATTGGAAATTTGGCTGCAAGTAGCCCAATATTGTCAAAAATAATATATTCTTGCGGAAAAGAACAAAGATTTTGAGCTTGACCATCTAGCTCCATTTTTTATCTATGAAATTGTAATTGTCACTCATTCAAATCAATTTACACTTATGAATCATTTAAATTATTAATGCTTGGGAGCTTAAGTCAGGGAAAGTTATACTTTACCACCTTAAACTATTCCATTGATTATACTTTGTATCCTTGTAAGGTTGAATTTAATCAACCATCTTGTTGGCTTTATTCTATGCCAAATTTGCTTGTATTTCAGCATTTAGTAACCCTGTACTTAGGTGGGATTGTTGTAAGGGTAGTGAGTGAGATAGAGTGTTGAAATGCTCAAGAGTGTGCAAGAAAATAGAGACTTGCGACTTGATCTCGCGGGTGACTGGCGGCTTCAAGCCGCCAGAAGCAGCACATATGACAAGCATGCCAGAAGTTGAAGCGTCATGCTAGCTGGAGCACTATAGGACAAAATAGGACAACTGGCCGTTTTGTTATCGCGCGGCTGGATTTCGCGACTCAATTAAGCCGCGAGGCCAAGCTACGAGCCACCCTTGTTTTGTAAAAGCTGACTCTTCACATTCCATTCTCACCCAGTCTAAATACCCCTTATACCCACATAAGAAAGAGAGCTTCCAGAGAGAATTTTGAGAGAGAAACCCTAGAGTAAAATAAGATTGATTCATCTACAATCTTTATATAAGAGTCTCTTCAAATTTCTCAACTCTCTTCCTCTCCATTGTTAAACACTTGAGAGGTCTTTTACCAAAACCTGTTCTCACCATATCCATTATTGTGAGAGGGCTGTTTGGTGTTCTGGAAAGTAGTTAGGAAGGAACCAATCTACATTGGTTGATACTATGGTCAAGTAGCGGAATCCGGAAGCTAGAAAAGAAATAGGTTCGGGGCAACCTTGTTGGAGCAAGAAGCTTGGAGGGTTTAGGTACACTGGGTAGATTAGGCTTGGAGGGTCTATTACTGTTCATGTATCCCAACTACATTTTCTAGTGGATTACATACCGCTTGGAAGGCGGCGGAGAGATTTTATGCCGAGAGCTTCGATTTCCTCTTCGATAACACATCGTGTGTTGTCCGTGTGTTTGCATCTTCCTTCCCTTTTATCTTTGCCTTTTATTATCTGCTGTGGGTTGTGATTTTAATTAGCTTAGATTGTTTACCAATTCTATTTATAGCTTTTGTTCATTTTCCACACACTAGTTGTTTGTCATAAAGCTTGAATTTGTTAATTGTAATTGGGGGTCTAAACGTTCAAGGGTGTTATATACACTATTTGAACTTTCAATCCTAAACTTTTCGAATACACATTTTGCACCCTAAACTATAATTCTTGTTACACTTTACATCCCAAATCAAGTTTGTCATTTAACTGTGATGGAAAAATAAGCTACCATGTAAAAATACCTAATTGCCCATTTTCTCAATCTTTTAAAAACAAAAGATAAATTATAATTTATCAGCCTAAACTATACTCGTAATTTCACTTTGCACCCTAAATTTTGAATTTCCATCCAAGTTAATAGCAAACTTAGTGTCGGGGTGCAAAGTGTAATAAAGTTCATAATTTAGGGTGCAAAATGTGTATTTGAATAGTTTAAGGTGCAAAGTTTAATGTGAGGTATAGTTTAAGATAGTAAAATGTAATTTCCCCCTTAAGTTATTAAGGGAATCTTGCTCCCAACTTTTTTTTTAAGGAAAAACTGTGCTACCAACTAGTTGTATTATACTAGTTTATTTCCTCACAAACCTAACGTTCCACATTCAGTTTTGAAGTATTTGTTATCTTTAGAATTTTTTGTTAAAAAAAGACTCTGATTTTTTGAAGCATTTATCTGAGGCAGAATTTTTATTTTTATTCTTTGAAAGTAAGAATATATATATATATATATATATATATAAACTATAAATTAAAGGATCCAATAACAGATTTTTTTGGAAAAAAAATAAATCAATTTCCATAGTTCTTTTATGTGAGAAAATGAAAATAACGAAATAAACTAAAGATTTACCATTCTTCTATTAAAAAAAAAAAAAAAAAAAAACTAAAGATCTACCTCTCATGATTGTTCAAGTATTATTTGGAGATAACCCACTTGAAAATTTATTTATTCAGAGAAAATTCTTCTAGCTTATGCCTAAAACCCTTTGATGGAAATACAAGCAATTTCAAAAGTTCGTGTAGTGGGCAGAAGCATGTCAATAGATTATAAATTGGTTTTTTTTGTTAATTTTATATATTGTTTGTGGGTCCTACACTATTTTTTGTCTCAACTTTCTTTCAAATAATCTAACTTTTAGTTTTTTAAAAAATAAGTTAATTTTTAACTTTTTATCTTAAATTATGAAAAAAAGATATTAGGAATAAACAATTCCCAAACAAATACACATAAGTCCATGAATTACAGTCTTGATATGTCCATTTAGAATCGACTTAATTTGGTTTTTGTTAAAAAACTTTTACGGAAAGTAGTATAAAAGCTAAAAGCTAAATAAAATAAGTTGAATGATTTTTTTTCTTAAAGTATTATGGTAAAAATAATAATAATAATAATATGGAACCCGCAATAAGCAAAAAAAAAATCAACTAACATCGTGGAAAAAAATCTTGTGGGATTGCAATAAGTCACTGTACTTAACTTTTTGACCAAAAATAGTACTGACACTTTAAGCAAGTTGAAGAAAAACATAAGCTCTTTTTTTATGGGACCCATGTTGGCCCACAACAGGACATGATCGATAAGCTAGCTTCTAAGCATATGATTCAAAAAGAATACTTCAAGAAGCTCTCATTCCTCAATGTATGGAGGGTTTAATTATGAAAGATGATAATAATAAATCTATTATTAAGAATCTAAAACTAACAGATATATAAAGGAAGGGCACTCCATCCAAATACAAGGCTCAGTTTGAGAAAAAGTATATTTGGCCAAGAATATATAAATATTGCTATTGTTAGGACATATGTGATTCAATATTAGGAGCATATGTTAACATTTTATGTAATTGGCTAATCCTTTGACAAAACACACTTTACTTATAATTGGGTAGATTTAGGATGTGTTTAATGCTTCAAGAAATAAGGTTTCAAGTTCAAGTGTTAAAGTCATGCAAGTCTGTCCAAGAATCAAGTCAGAAAGTACAGGATTTTAAAACTCGATAGCTAGCATCTATCGAGATTTAAAAGCTACTGAAGCCCGTGGCTCGACAGCTAGCTCAATAGATGGCTATCTATCGAGGTTTATGAAACTTAGTTTTTCAGTACTGTTTTTCATCCAATCCATAAATGTATGTTTGGGCTTTCTTTTCTCTCAACCCTAAACATATATAAGGATTATTTTAAGGGCCGTAAAAGGTGATACAAGTTGCATAAGAGCACAATTCCACAAATGTGAAGAAGAGTGTGACCGAAAACCTAGTTTGCCCTAGTTCTTGAAGAAGTTGCTGTGTTTGTGCACCATAGGGTTTTATGACCAAACAATTTCATGATCTTCATTGTGTGATGAATTGAAGAACTTTGCAGCCAACATCCTTCTCAAATTGGTAATCAAGTCGCATATTGGGATCTGCGCAATTGGTTAGTCACATACTAGGAGCCGTGCATTGAAAGGAGAGATTGTCACTATAGAACAAGTTCAATTGAGTATTGGGGTAAGGGTTCAACTATAGGTTGGTATAAGGTACTGGGATTCTTTTATTTGTAACCGCTTGTTTTGATAATAGTGGATTCTCGGGAGTGGTGACCTTAAAATCACCCGATAGGGTTTTTGCCGTATAGGTTTTCCTTGTTCGTAAAGAAATCACCTTTTCAATTTATTTTCCATTGCATACTTTAGTTAATTGGTGATTTGTTTGTATTACCACGTACAATTGCATGTTAATTTTATTAATTAATAAACTTGGCTAATTAATCAATTAATTCATACAAGGCGTCAATACGTTTTTGGCCTATCAGCTATTTAGTGTGCGTTTGGCATTAGTTTAAAAAATCAACTTTTTTTTTACTATTTAGTTTATTTTTGCTACTATTCATGGGTCACATTGCACTTTTTGGTATTATTTATGGGTCCTACTGCAGCTACCTTTTAGCTTTATCTCTAGTACTTTCAGTAAAAAGGTTATCAATTTCAGCTAAGTAAGCTGTTCCCAAATGGATACTTACTAAACAAAAGCATTCTTGTCATGTACTACAAAATTGCTCAGTGAACAGTAACTAAATAGGAACAATTTGCAAGATGTTTTATAGATTCTCATCTATGCTGCTCTTGTTAGTCGACTAAAGAGAATCATTGGGCTTTGATTTCATAAATGTACATCTTTGAGATATCAAAAGTAGCTATAACAAGCCTCCTCCACATTCTCTACGAGTTTGTTTGGGAACAGCTTATTTAGCCTAATTGAATTTTTTTTACGAAAAGTACTATAAATAAAACTAAAAAGTAACTGAAATAGTATAGTATAACTCATGAATAGTACCAAAAAAATGCAATAGGACCCATAAATAGTAGTAAAAATAAGTTGAATAGTAAAAAAAAAAAAAAGGTTGGCTTTTTAAGCCAATGCTAATCGCATCCTACATCTAAATAATGTTTTTAGGAGAACCAAATGGTGACTAAGGATAGCATGTGTAACCTATAGTATGTAGAGAGAATTTATATATTGCTAATTACAAGAAAAATGGATGATATGACATTCGTCCGATCTATCATCCTTAATGCGCATTGCAAAATCAGGTGGTTTCCTATTACTAATCATAGTGGATACAACTTCCTCTGCAACTAGCCCTTTAGACTTTAGTAATCCCCTGCAATGTTGATGCAATATTAGGCCCTCTAAACAACAAGAACAGTCATCACCTGTGGAAGGGTTTTAGGCTTCTTGGAGTTTAAACATGTCCCCAAATGCCAATTCCAAAAACATGAGATAGTAGAAGAAACTAGGAAGGATGAAGCAAATCAACTTTCAAACTTATGAAATCAGTGGCCATCATCACCTGTTACCCTATCTCAATTGTTGCCACATACAATTGTACTTTGTTTCCATTGAAAGGCTGAAAGAGGGATTTTAGATGCTCAAGTACTTTGTTCCCATTTATAACCCTCCACTGCCACAGCCTCAATAACGTAAATTCTTCTTTGTGGACTACTTGCACTAGTAGGCATTGTATGTCAATTTTAGGTGATGACTAAAATTCATAATGCAATTTTAGTTTTCTTTGAAGAGCAAATGAGATAAGCATCCTATAAAGCCACTATTAATCATGAGTCAGCTTCTACAACAATCTGAGCCCTTCATGGTTGGAAATGTTTTCAATATTTGACAAGAGGATGTGAGTGCAATGTCACCATTCATCAGCCAATTTAAATGCCACTAGGTTTCACAGCTTGAATTGATGTGGAAGACGGTCGTATCTACTTTGCAATCTCAAAATCTCTTTAGCGAAAGCTCATTCAAAACCCGATTGAAAGTGAACTTCCAAGGCAAAAATCCTCTCTCAACCATCTCAATCAACAACTTCCTAGCCACCAACAAATAATTTGATTTCTTCCTCACAAACATCACACTTACAAATATATTATATGTATCCAAATTCGGCAAGCAAACCCCACTACCAATCTTTTCAAACACCTACAAACCCTTTTCTATCTCTCTAGCATCACAAAAATGATGGATCACAATGTTATACGTTTGAACATTCGGCTCACACTGTAGACACCTAATTTTGTTCTCCTTACGACTCGAGTTCCCGTTCCCCAATGATGGTATTACTTTGAGGCCTAATCTCATGAAAATTGACACAAGGAATTATTTATGATAAATATAACTTATTTTTGGGAGAATAAAACTATTTTTGGAAAAGAAAGGCTGCCGAAAAACCTTAACTGTGTGTGTGTGCATACACGTGTATGCGCACGCACACTCAAGCCATGCGTACACATGCTTAGGCTATGCACACGCATACCCTGAGTATGCGCACACAGCTAGGGTTCTAGAATTTTATGAAAGGAAAACTTTTTGCATTTGAATCTGTGTGGAGTGAATCTCACATCGTCTGGGAGCCGCCCCACACCCTTATTTTACCACTATATAAAGCCATAAAATGTACTTTTGCAAGACACACAGAAAAATAAGCGAATATATGCAAGATTCACTAGAAAATAGTGAATAAAAGGGAGTTTTCACAAAATATCCTCAAGTTATGTTTTATCTGATTGAGACCCTATCAAGTCTTGATCTTTGGGTTCTTAAATTTTACGAACCTTTTGGTTTATTGTTGATTAGATTGATTGGGGGAAATGGTCAAAATCAAGCTCTAAGAGAGTTCTAGTGTTAAGGTAAAGGTTCTAACTTTGGCTCTTCACTTTCCTTTGTTTTGTGTTTGTTTATATGTTTATGTGATCATAAGATGTTTGTGTAGTTCAAGTTTACTCTGAGTTTGTATTGTAAGCATGATAGGTTGTTAGAATTATTGTTTTGCTTCGTTTTTCTGAAAGTTCACTTTGTGTGTAAAACACTAGTGAATGTTTAGACCCTCAATTCAAAAATACCAACACTAGCTTATATTCAAACAATATATGTGCAGAATGATAAATATAAGCTATACCCAAACAATCAAACTACTCTAAGCCATAATTTAATCACAACACAGTAGTAATTAAAAGCAAAGAGTGAGAGTTAGAGAGATACAAACACAAGATAACACCAGCACGTGTTATTGAAGAGAAAACTGAAGAACTCGGCAAAAAACCTCTCCGTCGCCCTCCAAGCAGTAAAATGATCCACTAGAAAATTAGTTGGAATACATGAATAACAATAAACCCTCCAAGCCTAATCTACTTGATGCACCTAAGCCTTCTAAGCTTCTTGCTCCAACAGGGTTAAGCCTAACCTTGTCTTCTCTAGCTTACCGGATCCCGCAATAAACCCATTGCATCAACAAAATGAATTGATCCTCTCTGAATTGCTTCCCAAGCACCAAATAACCTTCTCATTGATATGAATGTGGCGAGGTAAGGATTTGGCTAAAGCTCCTCTCAAGGGTATGTTAATGGAGAGGGTGAGAGTAAAGAAATTTAAAGAGTCAAATGTATAAAATTGTGGATGAACCAATCCTGTTGTTTTTTGGGGTTTCTCTCTCAAAATTCACTCTAGAAGCTCTCTGCATTTTGTGGGTATAAGGGTATTTATAGTAGGGTATGTGAAGAATGTAAAAAGTTATTTTTCTGCAAAACAGGGGGTTCTAGTGACTCACTCGCGACTGGGACAAGTCGCGATTTCTAGTCGCGAAGTAACTGATTGGCCAGACTGTCCTTTTTGTCCTATAGTGCTTTAGCTATCATGACCCTTCAACTTCCTGCATGCTTCACACGTGTGACACTTTGGCGAGTCATCAGTCGTGAGAATGCTCTTGATTTCATACACACTTGAATTCTTCACACTCTCTCACACACAACCTTTACATGATTCCCACCTAAATACAGGGTATCTAATTTCAGAATTATAAGCAAATTTGGCATGGAATAGAGCCACACATGGTTGAATAAATTCAATCTTACAATCTCCCCCTTTGGCTATTCCATGACAAAACCCTAAAATAGACTTTAGACTTAAAATGTGAGTTGGGAATAGTTGCCAAAACTCACTCACTCACACCTAACTCTAGATTCTGTGAAGCTCTTGAACCATACAGACAAGTTTTCCTGAAAACAATATCACAAGAAGTTCATTGTAAGCAGAAATCTTAAAATGCATATAGAGCAAGCACAATGCGATCAAGCAAGTATGGATATGAAAATAAAGCATAGCTTGACCAAACAAGAACAATCACACGGTGAATGAACATCCGGACATGTAAGCTAATAAGCTCAATGCCAAGTATCATTTGCATGTCCAACACTGAGCCGATGCAAGAACTCTAAGGTAACTAAATCAAGGATACAAGATCAAACAAGGCACAAGAGTACTAGAGAGAATGCAAAACATAATCTAAAAGTACTAAATAGCTACAAAAGCAAAGGTACAAACTAAATATAGTTTAAATAGCTAAATCATTCACACATCCATAACACACATTATCCAAGTATTTTTAAAACCAAAGTATTAAAGTCATAGAGTACTAAAAAACCAAAGTATTAAACCATAGAGTACTAGAATAAGTGCTATGATAAACCATAGAAGCTATGAAAAACCATAATAGCTGTAAAAACTTATAAAAGGTTCTCCTCCTCTAGATAGGCTCCCCCTCAAGAGCTATTCCATACTACTCCCCCTTTTTGACCGGAATGGCCAAAGGGTTATGGCTGGTTCGTGAAGCTATCAAACTTGGCTGTGAGCAAGTTGATTTGGTCTTGGATGGTTGTAAGCCTGTTGGAGTGCTTAGTTTGGACATCTTTTAGGCCATCGATCCTCTCAAGAATAATCTGAAAAGCGTCTGTAGGCACTGATGAAGACGATGAAGCTCTGCTCCTTCCTCAACCACCACCTCTTTTCGAAGAAGATGATTGTACTTTCGCTTTAGTTTCTATGTCTGCAGGAGGTGCTTGTTCAGGTTCATCCGCTTCATTATCACCCGGAAGATGAACTCTGCTCAGGATCATTTGAGAGTTGATGGAAGGAGGCACACTCATTACGCTTATGTCCTGTGGAGTCTCCACACCTTTCTCATGAAGGATCCTCATAATCAAACTTGGAAGAACAAGCTTTGCCCTTGAGGTTGTCCTTGTAGCTTCAGTAATGATGGAATAAGCATGAGCACCAATGTCGATGTAAGTTCTCTCACGAAGCTCCATGAGGAAGATGGCTTTAGCATTGTTGATGGTGGTCAACTTCCTTACCGGATACAAGTTGAACAATATGATGTAGGCAAGGCATCTCAAATCCGGAGGGAAGGTGGTTGTGTTGAGGCATTTTCCTTCGCTAGTGCCACCAATACGGAATTGTACCATTTCTATAGAGACCATTCTATCCTTGTAAATAATGAAGTCTTCATAATCTACTTCTCCATGTCCAAGGACACCATCAATGTCTCCCACATCAAGAGTGAATTCATGTCCTCTAACCCTACAGTCTATGTAATCTTCTTTGAGTGTGGCATTGGCATAGAATTCCCTAATCAGTGGTTCACAAACCCTGGTGAGATCACCGAGGAGCTTTTCCCAACCTCATCCTTCAAAACAGCTAGGGATGAAGAATTCTTTGAGGTCAACAAGATCCACAAATCACTCCTGAATGATTGGAGCCTTCTCAAAGTGATGGTTGTATCACTCAAAATGTTAAGTGGAGCGAAACTGGCTTTTGTCCATGCGTTTCCTCATGTCACCACGCTGAGCAGTGGTTTTTCGTGGAGCCATCTGCAAAACAGAGTAGCAAATACCACAAAACAGAGCACAAAATTTAGTAATAAACTTTATCAGTAACAAGTTAGAACCAAAACGTAAACTTTGAATTAAAACCCTAAAAACTGGAATTCAAAGAGTAATCCAAAAACAAATAACATGTGGGGATATAAATAATCAAAACATGATAGAATCATTGGTATTATTCACTCAACATGTCAAAGGGTGTGTGTGTGCATCATATGCAAAAGTGTGCAAACTAGGGCAAAGTGTGAAAACACATAATCATTTGATGTTCCAAAATAAAGAAAATGTGATTATCCCCACAATCTTTGTACTCAACGGAGCCCAAAGAAACACACAAAAACATCTAAGAGACATTTTATCATGAACATGGTATGCACAACACAACACAAATCATAGTACAATGCACAAATATGAAGAACTAACATGTATAACAAGCATTAAACCAACAAAACCCATATATCAAACTCATCAAAAACCCATATTCAACAATCATATTTCAATATCTCAACATAAACACAAAATCCAAGAAAGCTAGGGCTAGAAACTTGAAATAGAGTGAAAATAAGAGAAAACCCATACCTTTTCTTGAAGATTGATGAAGGATTGAAGAAGAAAATGGAGGTTTTGAGAATAAGAATGGCGGTTTTGGGAGAGGGAGAGGCGGAGAAGACAAAGGGTTATGCATGTGATGCGAGGGAAAATTGAAAAGTTTTTGAAAAATATCTGAGATTTAACCTTATTTGTGCAAAACACGTGATTTTCACGACTCATATGACTGTGAGAAAGTCGCCAAAACGAGTCGCCAAAAACCCTTGTACAAAATTTTGAAAATTTTGTCTAAGTCTTTTTCGCGACTGGGGCATCCATTTGCTAGTGAGTCTCGAACCTCTTTGAGTAAACTCACGACTAGACTTCCACTCGTGAAGTAGTCACGGAAATGACCAAAACCCAAAAATTTTGAAAATTTTTCTAAGTGTTTTTCACGACTGGAGGTCTTACTCGCCAGGGAATCATGAAACCTTCTAAGTAAACTAGTGACTGGGGCCTTACGACTGGCATGACTCATGAGTGAGTCGCCAAAAAGCAAAGTTGAAAATTTTTGGATTTTCTGAAATTTTTCAAAACAAAAACACTTTCCAAAAACAACTAAAATACTCAAAAATATTTTTTGTGTTTGATCAACATCTGATTGAGTATGTACAACACATTTAATCAAGTACAATCACACAAATGAATAAGGCATTCATTGAACATAAACATATGTGATGTGTTTGGGTATCAAATGTGAGATAGTCCTTAGTCTAATATGAAGTTTCAATGATCAATTCAACCAAGACATACACAATTAGCACTAAGTAGAGTGACCAATCTCAATTATAGAAATGAGCATATATGACCTCCTACAAAACTTGATTAAACAACTTTGAAGCTTTTCATTTGGCTTCTTACATTTCATAACATTTGATCATTTAAGAACAATACATCTCTTTTTGAGATCGAGGCCTGAAATTTTTGATATTTCAATTTTGAGAGTAAGCCTTTGGCTTTTGGGCATCATACAATTTCAAGTGGCTTTTGAGAGTAAGCCTTTTCTAGTCAAATACTAGTATGTGTGACGGCTTTGCAGCTTATTATCTCTTTTCGAGATTTGACATTGGTTGAGCTCTTTAAGCAAAAATAAAAATAAATAAATAAAAAAGTGGGAAGATATATAGGCACAAGTGCATGTCTCAAGATCAACAAAACTATTGACTAATCATTCATGACAAGTTTGAAGATCTATCTACAACAGTCACATAGATGTCAAGATTTTTCCCACAATGATACAAGTGCAAAAAGAACAAGCTAAGCTCATAAATGTACAAAGCCATTAGTACGGAGGTACAAGGCTAAACATGCGTGTGACAATACATAATAATGCTGATCAAACTTTTTGGATTTTCTACTTTTTATGTGTTTTTGGATTTTTGACATAAAGCAAGTAAAGATTGATCAAAAACAAAACAAACAAACATTCAAAGCTTCTTAAACAACAAAAATAGTAAAAACATGCTAGAATGAAAAATATAAGCAAACAACCAACAATGTCACAACTTATCGAAAGAATTGATGTATAGACATGTTCTAATGCATATGCACGAGTACCCTTCTTCACCCACACGACATGTGCATTTGGGGTGATATCTTTAGAGGATTGGGTACTTAAGTTGCGATTCTCAAACCTTAGGGTGAAATTTTCCAAACAAGAAGTGATGGCGTCTATCATCTTCATCACATCACCAATACTAAGATCTACTTTTCGCCCTTTAGATTGCTTGGGGTTCCAATTCCCCTTTCCTTGCTTTCTTTGCCTTTAAGGACCTGCATTCTTTAAGGCTTGAAGCTTGTGGCAATTTGGCCTAGTATGTCCTCTGACTCTACAATGATGGCAAAAATGTTGAGTTTGAGGACCTCTTTGTGACTTCGGAAAAGACTTCCCTTTTGCCTTAGGTTTGGCCTTAAATGGATTTTGAGGCTTTGTCAAAACCTTTTGAGCAATCACATTTGGCTTCTTCTCTACCTTCACATTCTCAACAAGTTGGTACCATTGGTTCCTTGACTTTAACAAACTTCATCTCCTTTGACACATTAGCGCTTAAGCTACTTTCTCCGGTGTATCCCAAATTGCTTCTATCGGAAGAGGGCTTTTGATAGGCAAGCACCTCATCAAGCTTCTTTGAAGCAACACACTCCACTTTAGCATTAGCTTGAATAACCTCAAACTCAAGAAATTTGATCATAGAATAGGCATTCATTAGCTCTTCATTCATCGTTTAAACTTCACATTTTGTTTCTTTATAACTCACAAGTATGCTCTTGTAATCCTGTTTTGCTTTCTTCATTTTTCTAATCCTATTCTACATACCTCAAAAGTATGCTTTTGTAATCCAATCTTCTCAAGAAGGGAATTGTAGGATTCTTGCAATCCCTTTGCTCCTTCATAGATGTATTCTTCATCTTCATCATCGGATTCCTCTCCAACCCCCATAGACTCCACTTCGGTATGCTCACTGAGCTCTTCCACTAGAGTGCTCAAATCTTCCGAAGAGTCTACGGGTGCAATGGTCATAAAGGCGGAGTAGTTTCCTTCTCCATCACAACTTTCTTCCAAATCGGAGTTGGAGCTATACGAGTCACTAAGGATTGTAGCAAAGACTTTTGAGTAACAGATTGGGAGTGGAACGCATGGCTGGGAAGAGTCACCAGTAAGGTTATCAATTCCGTACCGTACCGGCCGAAATATACCGTACCGGCCAACAATCCGGTACACTCGACCCCCCTGTTTCGTACCGGAAAAAATGCCGGCCGTACCGGCCAATTTCGGGCAATACCGGCCGGTACCGGGCGTACCGGCCGGTACAGAAAAAAGTTTTTTATTTTTATTTTTTTAAGTTTTGTAATTTTTGAATTTTTATTTGGACATAATGGTAACTTATTTGTATTAATTTATTAGTATTATTTGTTTTCTTAGTATGCAATGGTAACTTTTAAGCTTTCTATTTTATTTTTTTTTATTTTTTTTCCCTTTTAATTGATACTAAAGTCTAAAACCATAAATAATTAGTTCTGAATTAAGGAAATGTTTTATGGTAAACTTTTGTATTTATTATAATATATATATATACACAGACACATACATACATATATATATATATATATTTATATTTATAAATATAAAAAATAGTTGTAAACCCGAAACGGTACACTGGTATTGACCGGTATCCAAAATATATCGTACCGGTGGCCAAACCGGTACAGCCTCTGGTACGGTATTGACATCCTTGGTCACCAGGCTGGTTCGGATACCTTGTTGACTTTACAAACTTTCAGGAAGTTCTTGGACGTATACTTCAAAGAAAAGAACAATGGTGGAGTCAGACATAATGGCCATTTGTTGACAGGGATGCAGTGTGTTCTTCACGGCTTGGAGTTGAATGATAATCATCAATTGAATAATGTTGGCTTGAAGTTGATTAATCCATTTAGTCATGGGTTAAATGTGAATATGTGTAGAGTGCTGGCTTGAAGAAGATTAATCCGTTAGTCATGGGTTAAATATGAATATGTGTAGAGTGTAGACAATCATACGCGTTATGTAATTGATATTTCATTCAGTAAAAATATAAATGATTTTTTTGTTTTTGGTTTATAAACAATGTTCAATCTTTTTAGTTTCTAATTGTTTAATATATATATATATATATATATTTTGCTAGTTCTTACTTATAAAAAAAATAAAAATAAAATAAAAAAACAAAAACAAGACAAAATAAAATTGTTGGTTCTTGATTTTAAATTATGAGACGTGACTCACGTGATGGAGACTAGAGATAGAGGGAGTGTTTTGTTAGCTTTGTTCTTTTCGATGCGACGTCTTGCAGTCACTTTTTGATGTTTTTGTTTATATATTCTTTTTCTTTAATAGTGGGATTGTGGTAGCAAAGTACTCATACGTAAAGAAACAAGCTCCCTATTGCCTGAGCTTCTAGACCAACACCAGAGGCTTGGGTTTGGGCACTTAGGCTAAATCATGAGAATTGCTCGTGTACACAAATTGGCAAGATTTTGCTCGAAATCTGTATAAATGTTATTATTAATACATAAAAAAAATATAAAAATAAAAGTAATGATGGTGGTGTTCTTTTAAGAGAATTAGGTAATAATTTATGTATGGGTATGATATAGGGGCCCGGTCCATTATACAGGCATGACATAAAGGCCCAACCCATTGTACGAGCGTGATATAGAGGCCCAACCCATCAATTTCAATATACCGAGAACCCTAAACCCAATAACAGGTAGTAGGACACATCGGTCCAGAAATCTGCTACATATCGAGGACATCACTATTCGGCAACAGAAGTGCCTTGGGGGAAATGGCGTGTTGAGAACTAATTGGCAGTGGGTGCAAGTTTCAAGACAGTCACATCTGTCTTGAGAAGTGGGCCCCTTCTAGTTAGGAATATATCTCAGAAGGGGTCCCACCTATCTAAAAAGCCTCCCCATCATCATGACAACACCACTAAGGGAAGTCTATAAATAAGGGCCAAAGGAGGGAGAAAAGGGGTTGGAAAAAATTTAGGGCGAGAGATACACATGAGAGAAACTTGTGAGGACCAACAAAAGAGGAGTAACTCTCCATCAAGCTTGGGACTCCTTGAGGGATACACAAAAAGGGGTAGGAAGATACGGGTTGGACCAAAAACTCTTTTATTTAGGCCTCCATATTGGCCACAAGAGGTCTTCCCATTGTAGGAATCTCATTACCCACTTTATACAAGTAAATTGAGGACTTGACCTCAGGGCTAACCAATCACATTGGGCAACAGGCCTGCACAATTAGCACCGTCTGTGGGAAATGCCTACTCAGCTGAAGATCCAAAGCCAGTATACTACTGCCTAGGATGGAGGAGCCACATGCAGGAGAGGGATCAGTAGGCCCTGGAGGTAATCTTTCAGGGCCTCATCTTAGAGCCAAAGGAGGCTGGAGAGGGAACGAAAAAGAGAGCAGGATCACATGCAAGATGGGCATGAGACGAGACTTGATTTGGATGAGGTATCTTTGTAGGGGAAAAAATCGGTATCTAATGTACTTGAGCATTCACATCATAGTGAGCGAGACCGCGAGATAGAAAATCTGCAGAAGCAAGTCAGGAAGTTGGAAGTTGAGATTAGGAGCCGATGTTGTAGGAAGGATCGCGAGGGGTCATCTAGTGATCTCGACTATGAAGTAGGTAGCATGGCTGGGTTATCTCATTGGAGTGATTCACGGCATTCGAGAGAAAGGTCCAACGAAACTATGGGGTGACATTATGATAGGAACAGACACGGGCACCTAAGTGCAGCCTTGGACGCCATAAGCCAAGCACTTCGAAGAGCCGTCTGATCACCATTCTCCAATGAGATAGAGCACACTGAGATGTGGAGGCATTTCAATCGCCCCCACCTTTTACCTGCTACAACCGCAAAACTAACCCAATTAAACACGTGAGCCATTATATTCAGATGATGTCCCTGTACTCTCGGAATGATGGTTTAATGTGTAAAGTATTCTTGTCTAGCCTTGGGCCCACAACGATGATATGGTTCAACAGTTTAAGGAAATGATCCATACACAACTTTGGAGAACTGATCCAAGTGTTTGGGGCCCCGTTCATCACTTATACTCGGGTCCTTCGGCCTATCGATGTGTTGCTATCTATGAGGATGGGCAGTGGGGAGACACTTCGATCTTACACCAATCGGTATTGGAAGTTGTACAACGAGATAGGCGGAGGAAATGAGCAGGTTGAAGCGAGTACATTTAGGCTGGGGTTCCCTTAGGAGTCAGAATTAAAGGAATCCCTAAGATGCGACCCTCCAAGAACATGCATCAACTTATGAGGAGGATTGTAGAGCATAAAAGGCTGGAGGATGATAGGCAACAGTTTAACAGGGACCCGCGTTCCAGAGGCTTCTAGCAAAGGCCAAGGAAGGAGTCCAAGGCAGTAGAGCTTGAGGTTCGAACTGGAAAGGTGAATATGGTGTTTAAGGAACCAAATCATAAAATTATCAAGCGGATAAAGAATGAGCTGTACTTTCGGTGGCCTGGTAAAATGGGTGGGGACCTATCCAAGAGAAACTAAAGCCTGTACTACACCTATCACTGAGAGAAGGGGCACACCACCAAATAGTGTAGGGTGTTTAAAGATCATTTAGAGCAACTTGTGAAGGCAGGGCATTTGAAGGAATTCATGGTTGGGTAGGGAGGTAACGCTGCAGGGAAAATGTCGGGAACTCGAGGGAATACACTCCCTCCACCTTTGGGAATTAGTGAAGTTATCCATGAGGCCTTAGTCAACACTAAGGCAAGCCGACGTAAGGGGGTTCTCAGTATTACCCCGCAGTCGGGGATGAAGGCCAGTGATCAGCTAGAAAAGAGGTTGAGGCTAAATACAGAGCCAATTGCTTTTGGGGATGATGATTTGGAGGGGACTTCCCAGCCGCATGACGACGCGTTAGTCATGACCTCGAGGATTAAGGGTTTTTTTGGTAAAAAAGGTGTTGATAGATTAGGGGAGTAGGCTGAGATAATGTACCCCAACCTTTACAAGGGCTTGGGTTTGAAGCAAGAAAACCTCACCAAATATGTCACGCCTTTGGTAGGGTTTGATGGAAAGATAGTGGTGCCCGATGGGCAAATTTTGTTCCCTGTTATGACCGAAGGGAAGGAAGTAATGGTAAACTTCATAGTGGTCAATGCTTTCTCTCCCTATACGGCCATCTTAAGTAGGCCGTGGATACATGCCATGGGGGCAGTGCCTTCTACGCTCCATATGAAAGTTAAGTTTTCGACCGAGGATGGGGTTGTTGTGGTTAGGGGGGATCAGCAAGCTGCCTGACAATGTATGGTCGCAGTGATCAATCATAAGATTAAACTAAAGGATTAGGTGGAGCCCGAACCGTTATAGCAATTACTAGAGCCTGCAATGGACATCGGGACTGATAGTGTGGAAAAGGTGATACAAATTTGGATCCTTCCATACGAAGATAGGTATTTTTAGATTAGAAAGAGTCTACCATTGGGGGATCGAGTTGCCATGTTTTTGGCCTTGGTGCAGAATTTGGATGCATTCACGTGGAGTCCATACGAGGTACCCGGTGTTAATCCTAACTTCATGTTCATAAGTTAAACGTGGATCCACTTTTCCTACCCAAAAAGCAGAAGCCGAAAAGATCTGCTAAGTAGCATGTGGAGGCTGAGAAGGAAGAGGTAGAAAAGCTTAAACAAGCTGGGGCTATTAAAGAGGTGTTATTCCTTGAATGGTTATCAAATATTGTTGTAGTTAAGAAGAAAAATGGGAGATGGAGAGTGTGTATGGATTTTACAGATTTGAATCGAGCATGCCCCAAAGATCTTTTCCTGGTCCCGAAGATCAACCAGCTAGTTAATGCCACATATGGGCACCCGAAGGTGAGTTTCCTAGACGCATTTCAGGGGTATCATTAGTTCGCCCTAGACCACGAGGACCAAGAGAAAACATCATTTATAACCCTCGAGGAAAACTATCACTACACAGTGACACCTTTTGGGCTAAAGAATGCAGGGGCCACCTATCAACGGATGGTGACAAGGATGTTTCAGGATAAGATTAAGAACACGTGTTGACACCCCATTTTGCAACCTGCATTGAACTTCACCTAGAGGGTAAAAGGGCAATTTTGCCTTGGAAATATGCATCTTTGATTCTAGTAATTAGATCATTAATCTCATTTCACCAAAATGATCTTGATATTGTAACGATCAAATCGACTGGTCATAAACCCTAATCAGACCACCAGATTGAAAGTTATTATCAAATCAAGTTTTAATGGTTGAGATGCACCATCACAAATTGAGTCCGACTATATGTGATTATGAATAATTGATTTCAATTGGTTATAAGTATAATCAATTTGAGATCGATGATGTGTCATAATTTGATTAGTTAGGACTACATTTTATGATAGGGTTGCACACACCTAATTAACTAGATAGTTAAACATTAATTATTCAATGAGTAATTTGTGCAATTATCTTTTAATTAGAGTAAATTTGGAACCAATTAAGTCTAAAATGGGAGTGATTGGAGTCATTTAATGTTAATTGGGAGCTAATTTGAGACCTATTAATGTTAATTGTGCTGAAACTATTTTCTAACAAATAACCTCTGCTCACCATTTTATCGATATCTCTCAGAATATTTTGAATCTGTGAATGAGGTTAATTTTCCCACTAGACATCCAGGGCTTCAATTTGAGCACAAGAACGAGACAATTCCGATCAAAATTGAGTCAGATATGATTTTTCGAAATTGGCTCTACAAGCTGTTACAGCAGCTACAGGAAAACCAAATTTTGGCTTACTCCTCACTTTCACCAATTTCTCCATTTAATGCTCCAGATTTTTCCCAAGGCTAAAATGAGGTCTAGATTCGTGATTCTTTGTCAACCCTAATTAAATGGCCTTTCATTCATATTTTTTCCACCACTACTATATAAACCCTCCCTCTCCTTCATTCTGACACAAAAACCCCCTTTCTTCCCCTCTCTTGAGTTTTAGTGAAGTTGAGTAGTCTTGTCATATTTTGGTCTTCTTGAAACTCAAGGTATTGAGTGAGACTCACTCTTCCTTTCCTAACTCTTCTTTTCCTCCACCCTTAGGACCTCTACCAAAAGTCTCCTCCTCCACTATATGAATCTTGCATGAAGGTATAATCCATTTCCCTAACTTGTTTTTTGTGTTGCCATGATGAGAATTTAGGATTAAAGCATGATAGTAACTATTTAAATTCTCTTGAATATGTTTAAATATTCTTAAATGTTCTTATGTGTTCTTCATATGTTCTTGATTGTTCATCATATATTCATGCATAACACTAGCTTCGATTTTAAATCCACATAAAAAACATGAAAAAGATGTTTGTTTAATAATTCTTTTAAATTCTTGATTGTTCATCATATGTTCATGCATAACACTAGCTTCGATTTTAAATCCACATAAAAAACATGAAAAAGATGTTTGTTTAATAATTCTTTTAAATTCTTGAATCTAGGATATCACCATCCACACACATTCACTAGAGTTTATTTTTCAATCCAAATGCCATGCTTAATAAATTGAATTAGGGTTTATCACATGCACACACATTAAATTCAAAATACAAATTGATTGATAACATATTGGATGATGTGATTTGAATGTTGGCCACCATAGTCTAGAAGACCAGTTTCACCAAGCAAGGTGGGTGCCTAACACCTTCCCACCTTGTAACATAGCTTCCGAGCTTGGATCAAGGGTTAGTAGATCAAATGCTTATTCATGTAATTTTCGATTTTTAGATTATAACTAGGAAACAAAGTCATGTACTTTATCTTAGATTGTATCTAGGACCAAAACCATGTAATTTTCCTATGATCAATGTAAATTCAATTACAAATTAATAAAATGAGGAATTTTTCAATTTTGGTTTTCTTATTTATTCCAATAATTAAATAAGTGGTGACTCCATTGTAAATCATTTAATCTAAAGGGGGAAATATAACTAGTCGAACCTCCATTTTGAGAGGCAATAACACGACTCCAACCATTCACGTGAGTTTGGCCTAACATCCTAGTTAAGAAGAAAAATGGGAGATGGAAAGTGTGTATGGATTTTACAGATTTGAATCGGGCATGCCCCAAAGATATTTTCTTGGTCCCGAAGATCAACCAGCTAGTTAATGCCACATGTGGGCACCCGAGGGTGAGTTTCCTAGACACATTTCAAGCGTATCATCAGTTCGCCCTAGACCACGAGGACCAAGAGAAAACATCATTTATAACCCTCGAAGGAAACTATCATTACACAGTAATGCCATTTGGGCTAAAGAACGCAGGGGCCACCTATCAACGAATGGTGACAAGGATGTTTCAGGATAAGATTGAGAACATGGTGGAGGTTTTTATCGACAATATGGTAGTAAAGAGCAAGAAGGAAGAAAAGCATGTGGTAGACTTGACCGAGACGTTCGAGATTGTTAGGCTGTAAATGTTTAGAACAATTGGCAAATCGTGAACACAAACTTGTCTAGATATAGATCTTAGAGTCTATAGGTTTTATTAGACAATGCTTAATGTGATTCAAGTCAAGATTCAAGAACATACAAGCTGCAGGAAGAAGATTTCATAACCTGTCTAGTTCGATCGATCGAAAGACAGGCTCGATCGATCGAAAGTCGTATCTGCAGAATTTTAATTAAGTCCAAACAGCAGTTCAAGCCCATTTAGGGTTAGGGTTTCTAATCTACTTCTCCCAGTATATAAAGGAAACCCTAAGCACGTTTTTATGTGACTTTTCAGAGAGAAAAGAGTGTGCCTCTTTTGTATTTAGGGTTTTGTTCCTAAAAAGCTCTCTTATGTCTTCTATCGGTGCTATTCCTTGAAGAATCTCAAGATCCGGTATTGTAGAAGTTGTTGCCTTCTCTGGTCATCAAAGGTGCTGATGATCTAAACCTTCAAGGGTGGTCTTGGAGTCACAAACAGGAATGTTTGTGTTGCTAAACCTTTGAGTGGGATCTCAAAGTCACGAACGGGGGTGTTTGTGTTTTGCAAAGGCCAAAGAAAGAAGGAGTCCGTGGATTCGGAGCTTGCACGTGGTCGTGTCAATAAGTTCTACTGGTGGGTACCAATAAGAAGTCGAGCGTGGGGGCTTGTAAGTCTTATTGTATGAACTTTGATTCTTTCTAGTGAATTTACTTTTTACCTTGAGGATAGCTAGGTTAAATCCTCCCCAAGTTTTTTACCGATTTGGTTTTCCTGGGTTATCATATCGTTGTGTTATTTATTTTTCCATTGTTTTGCATGATATGATTGTTTGATTGTGATAACCTAGATTTGGAATTTGGACTAAGTAACAACTTGGCTAATTACCTAGGTTAATCCAATTGTGTTTTAAGGGTTCTAAAAAACCAACAAGTGGTATCAGAGCGGGTTGCTCTTTTGTTTTAGATCTTTTGATTTAAGAGCTGATCCTTGACCCCTGTTGTCATGGATAATTTGAAGTGTCTTTTTGATCATGTTTTTGCTCATGCTTCTGTTGATTTTATTGATGCCTGTGAAACTCTTCGTAAGGAATTATTGAAATCTATGAAAATTGCTAAGAAATTCAAGGAAGAGTTAAAATTGGCTAATCTTGAAAAAGAGGAATTGGTTGTTAGATTAGATGAATCTAATAAAAAGAATGAATTTTTGAGAAATCAAATTTCCTCTCAAGATGAGAAGATGAAAAGCTTGGAACAAGAGTTAGTTGAATCTAGGACCAAAATTGAAAATTTGACTAGTACCAAGCCTGCTGTTAATAACAGAAGTGTTTTTGTTTCTCTTAAGCCTAAAACTGAGAAAGTTTATATCCCTCCTTTCAAGAGGAATAATAAAGAAAAGGCTTATTTTGCTAGGTTAGACAAAGGTAAAAGTTCCGATGTTGACGCTGATGTTTCTAAACCTATGTCTAAACCTACTGTTAGAGAGCATAATAAATCTGTTTTTGTGCCTACTTGTCACCTATGTGGTGTTGTTGGTCATATTTGACCAAATTGTTCTTTGTTAAGGCAAAAACCAAAATCTGAGACTAGACTTGTTATTAGGAATACTGATATTCCTAAATTTGTTCCTGTTTGTCACTTTTGTGGTGTCTCCGATCACATTCGTCCTAATTGTCATAAACTGAAATTTAAGCATTCTATGTTTCAGTTTAGGATTTGTGATGATATTTCTCCTGTCATAAGTCCATATAAATTGTTTCATATTTTTTTTGAAAAATTTGAGCTTGTTGGCTTGTGAAAGGAATTTGTAGGATTTTAGTCTTTCTCAGAAGATTGGTGTAATTCCTCAAATACACTCTGCTTCTCATGGATTTTCAACTACAAAGCCGAAGACTCGTGCTATATGGGTGAGAAAAGATTCTCCAAGGTGAGTGTTGCTGACTTGTCCCTAATTTAATTCTTTCAATTGTTTATGGACATGCCTTGTTTTTGTTTTTTTGGTTGTTTTGTTTCTTTTAGAATTTTTTTTAATAAAAAAAAATCCAAAAACATTAAAAATTTTTCAAAAAGACAAAAATATTTTATTTTGAGTCTTGTTTTATTTTTCTTGAGGATTACATGAATTATGATATCTCTCTTGATTTAGAACATGCTTGACATTGTGGAGAAACTTGGATAATATGTGTTATATAAGTGCTAAGCTATTTCTAATTTTATGTGAGTATGTACTAGTTTGTACATGTACTTAAGGGTTAATTAAGAAATTGATATTTCTTGTTTATGTACCATCTATAGCTTAGTTAAGCACTGTCATGCATTGCATTTGCATTGTTCATTTAGCATAATGCGTGTTTTTTGTTTTTGGTCATAAATTTTTTTTAAACCAAAAAGATTTTTGTGTTTTGTATTTCACATCTTGGATTTATAATCAATGATTGGCCATATTATCTTTACATAACATGTTTATGTAACTTGTTTAGCTTGGATGAGTTTCTTTTATTGCACTTTACTAGTTTGAGCTTTGTAGTGCATGTCGTGTGGGAAAGATGTTTATGGTTTTGATCACTTTGTCTTGATCTTGAAGTCACATGTCTTTGACTGTCGGACTTGAACCTTTTAAAAAATGCATAAATAACCATCTCACCACTGTTCACTAGCCAATCATGAACACCTTAGTGCATTTCGTAAGATTTTGTGCTCGAGAAAGTGTAGCACATGCACAAAAAGAACATAAGGTATAGCCTCGGTTTAAATGTTAAAATTGGTGTGTACATTATTGGACTTAATGTAAAATCAATAAAATAAAATTGGTGTGTACATTATCTCGGCTATTTTAATAAGTTTCTGCTCAAATAAAATTGGTGTGTATATTGTGAGGCATAATTCAAGAAACTTACATGATTGCAAGCTTATGATCTAGGAGATGTGGGAGTTATATGATGTAACTCTTTAGATAATAGTCTCTTTCAAATTCTATGTGATGAATTTTGTAAAAATTGTGATTGATTTCTATTTACATATCACCTCACATGTTTTTCAAGCTTTTGCTAGTTGCACACACTACACAAGTTACTCTTTGCTAAACTTGGTACATTATTTTGTGTGTGATTTTGTTGTGGTCATCCAAGATTAAAAATTCCTTGATTTTAATGTAAAATTTGTTTAATGTTTGCGCTTTGAGGACAAATTGATTGAAAATCTTGATTTTGGAAGATCTAGGTTGAATTCAAGTGTTTTTGAAAAACTTTTCGTCTCATACTCATGCATTTTTTTATAAAACAATGTGCTTTGAGGAGTTTCTGCATTAAAATGCTCTGTTTTTCAAAAATCTGATTTTTCCAGACTTTTGATCGATCGAACCTGTTTTTCAATCAATCAAAATTGCGATTAAAATTTTTGGTTTGAGTCTGCCTAACTCGATTGATGTTCGATCGATTCTCGATCGATCGCAACTAAAAAATTTTCAGTTTCTATGTTTTTGACCAAAATTTTTTTTCCATGCATCATTTATGTTTTGGATTCACATGCATTGCATTGTTTTCTGTAACCATCTTACAGTTTTGCAGTCATATCTCTCATTGTTTTCACACATAACATGCATACACTTTGCTACACTGGGTACTCAACTTGATCAAAAAATTGATTGATTAATTTTTGAGCTATGAACTTTCTAGTATATGCCTTTTTTATGTGTGAGCTGTAGAAATTTTTTTCTTAAGAGATATGATGGATAATCAATGTGCAAATATTTTCTCTACTCATGCAACTGTTTATGGGTCACATAGTGCCATGTTTGCATTTTATTGAAAGAGAGAATATTTTTTCTTCATGTGTATCCTCAACTTATTTTTTTTAAAACTTGGTTTGTGACTTTTTCTTTATCCCCAACCCCTTTATTTTTCCTCAAAACTGTTTTTCCCAAAACTTGTTTTGTTTTTCCTATTTTTATAGGGGGAGAAATTTTTTTTAACCTTTGTGGTTCTTAGGGGGAGTTGTTGCTCTTCATAGGGGGAGTTGTCTCTATTTTCTCTTACTCTGTTGCGTATGTTTTTTATCTACCTTCTGATTAGGTAGTCTTTGTCAATACGTGACAAAAAGGGGGAGACATGGATGACCTGTTTGTTTTGTTTAGGGAGAGATAAAATTGTTTTTCAAAGTGGGAGAATATAAAAACTTTTTGATGTATCTAACTTAGGGGGAGAGTTAGAATTTACTTTTGTTTTTTATATTCTGTTTCATATTATTGTTTATATGTCTTTCTTTCCACACATGCGGTGATGTGTTTGTTGAGTGTTTTAGGAAAGACAAGTACATTCTGATCAAGACCTTCTACCTCTTATTGGCAACTTCTAGGTTAGGAGTCTTAGATTGGGATTTGTGATGTAATTGGGCATTTTATTGTATTGAGTTGTTCTTGTATTTGAGTATTTCATTTTGTATGAAAGTTTTGTCATGAATTGCCAAAGGGGGAGTTTGTTAGGTTCTAAATGTTTAGAACAATTGACAAATCGTGAACACAAACTTGTCTAGATATAGATCTTAGAGTCTATAGGTTTTATTAGACAATGCTCAATGTGATTCAAGTCAAGATTCAAGAACATACAAGCTGCAGGAAGAAGATTTCATAATCTGTCTGGTTCGATCGATCGAAAGACAGGCTCGATCGATCGAAAGTCGTATCTGCAGAATTTTAATTAAGCCCAAACAGCAGTTCAAGCCCATTTAGGATTAGGGTTTCTAATCTACTTCTCCTAGTATATAAAGGAAACCCTAAGCACATTTTTATGTGGCTTTTCAGAGAGAAAAGAGTGTGCCTCTTTTGTATTTAGGGTTTTGTTCCTAAAAAGCTCTCTTATGTCTTCTACCAGTGCTATTCCTTGAAGAATCTCAAGATCCAGTATTGTAGAAGTTACTGCCTTCTCTGGTCATCAAAGGTGCTGATGATCTAAACCTTCAAGGGTGGTCTTGGAGTCACAAACAGGAGTGTTTGTGTTGCTAAACCTTTGAGTGGGATCTCAAAGTCACGAACGGGGGTGTTTGTGTTTTGCAAAGGCCAAAGAAAGAAGGAGTCCGTGGATTCGGAGCTTGCACATGGTCGTGTCAGTATGTTTTACTGGTGGGTACCAATAAGAAGTCGAGCGTGGGGGCTTGTAAGTCTTATTGTATGAACTTCGATTCTTTCTAGTGAATTTGCTTTTTACCTTGAGGATAACTAGGTTAAATCCTCCCCAGGTTTTTTATCGGTTTGGTTTTCCTGCGTTATCATATCGTTGTGTTATTTATTTTTCCACTGCTTTACATGATATGATTGTTTAATTGTGATAACCTAGATTTGGAATTTGGACTTAGTAACAACTTGGCTAATTACCTAGGTTAATCCAATTGTGTTTTAAGGGGTCTAAAAAACCAATAGAGATCTTTAAGTGACACAAGTTTCGCCTTAACACCAACAAATGCGCATTGAGTGTAGGTGCTAGAAAATTCTTGGGGTACATGGTCTCTAGCTGGGGAATTGAAGTAAATCCAAATCAAATACAAGCCATACAATAGCTAGTACCATCGAGCAACCCAAAAGATGTGCAAAGAATTATGGGGATGATCGCTGCGTCAAATCGTTTTGTGTCAAGATTGGCGGATAGTTGCAAGCCATTCTTTCAATTGCTAAAGAATTTGAAAGGGTTTTAGTGGACTGAGGAGTGTGAGGAGGCATTCTAGGATTTGAAGTGTTATCTGATGAGCCCACCCATTTTGACCTGTCCAAAGCCTAGGGAAGACCTATATATGTACCTAGCAGTCTCCGATCATGCGATGAGCACCGTATTGTAAAAAATTTGAGATGGGGCACAGTGGCTAATATATTATGTTAGTAAGACCCTAGTGGATGCTGAAACATGGTACCTGCCATTGGAAAAGCTGGTTCTATCCCTAGTCCACACTACGAGGAAGTTGCCTCACTATTTCCAGGCCTACACGATCTATGTGTTGACCGAACACCCCTGGCAGTCATTGTTAAGGAGATCATATTTCAAGAGATGAATAGCTAAATGGGGAATGAGGCTTGGGTCGTTTGATGTGAGATACAAGCCGTAGAATGCTATTAAAGGATAGTTGTTGGCAGATTTTGTGGCCAAGTTTACCCTGAACATGAGCAATGTGGCTCGGTTTAGCTCAGTTTTGTTAAGGCCATGGCAAGTGTACGTGGATGGGGCATCTAATACCCAAGGGGCTGAAGTGGGCATTGTGTTGGTGTCACTTGAGGGTATAAGGTTAGAGCATTCATTAAGGCTAAGCTTCAAGGCTTCCAACAATGAAGTCGAGTATGAGGCACTTATAGCAGGGTTTAGGACAGTTAAAGAGCTGGCTATACAGGTGGTTGAGTTTTTTTTCAGATTCTTATTTGGTGGTAAATCAGGTGGAAGGAATTTTGAGGCCAAGGATCCTCGAATGACCGAGTATTTGAAGATTATGGGTACGTTACTAGCCGGTTTCCAGAGGGCAATGGTATCACAGATCTCAAAGGGAAAGAACAGTCACGCTGACTCGTTGGCCACCTTGGCTTTATCCATGGATAATTGTGTACCTTGAATGATCTCAATGGAGGTACTAGAGAAGCCGAGTATAAAGCAACAGCTAAATGTCTCAGTGGTCTCAATGACTGGTTTGAGTTGGATGGACTCAATTATAGAGTTTTTATCTGATGGCGTACTACCAAGCGAGGTGAAAGAGGCAGAAAAAATATAGAGAATTTAAGCTTGGTTCTGGCTGGGTAGAGATAGGAGATTGTATTAACGATCGTTTGGTGGACCGTACTTATTATGTCTTCATCCTGAAAAGGTGGATAGCCTCTTAAAACTCTTTTTTTGCATAGATTGCCCTTCCGGGTTTTCAACCTATCAGTTTTTTTTTTTTTTTTTTTTTTTTTTTTTTTTTTTTTTTTTTTTTTCAAACCTAGGAAGGGAAATAACATAATTTACAACCACCTCAGACATGGTATTTCTTCAATTGATCCATTTTGGTGGACTCAGTGAAAGGGTTTGCATATAAGTCCATTAATCTTACCACTCCCCTAGAGTAAATCTGCTTGATAATGTATGAGCCTGCCCAATTTTGCTTGAATTTCCCGTTTGCATCTTGAATCGGGGCTTAGATTTCCTTCAACACTAAGTCCCCCAATTTCAAATCTCTGGTTCTCACCTTCTTGTCAAAATCTTTCCTAAGCCTCCTCTGATAACCTTGAATATGATACAAGGCCTTGAGTCTTTTCTCATTTAGCATGCACAACTGATCATATCTACTTTGTAACCAATCTTCTTCAGAGATTTCACTCTCCAGTACTGTCCTTAGTGAACGGACACCCATCTCAATAGGAAGGACTGCTTCCATCCCATACACCAATGAATAAGGAGTGGCTCCTATGGAAAATCGAATTGATGTTCTATACCCCAATAGTGCATAGGGAAACTGTAGGTGCCAATCCTTGTAGTTCTTTGTACTCTTCTTCAAGATTCACCCTGTGTTTTTATTAGCAGCCTCAACTGCTCCATTGGTTTAAGGGTTGTAAGGTGAAGACTTGTGGTGTCGAATATTGAACTGTCGTAGTTGCTTCTCTGTTTCTCTTTTAAAGTGTAACCCATTGTTTGAGATAATTTCATGCGGTACCCCATATCTGCAGATGATATTGGTCTGAATGAGTTAAGCAACTTTCTTTGAATTCAGGGCTTTGTATGAAACAGCTTCTACCCATTTAATAAAGTAGTCAATGGCTACAAGTATGAATTCATGGCCATTGGATGTTGTTAGGTGAATCTTCCCAATAATGTCTATTCCCCATGTAGAGAATGGCCAAGGTGATGTCATAGTATATAGTGGCATGGGTGGCATATGTTTCAGATCTCCATGGACTTGGCATTGATGACATTTTCGAACATGAGCCACACAGTCGGCTTCCATAGTGGTCCAGTAGTAGCCCTGTCTCATTATCTTCCTTGACAACATGTGTGCATTCATATGTGGCCCATAACTTGACTCATGAACCTCTTCCATTATTTGTTGTGCTTCCTTAGCAGTTACACAAAGGAGATGAATTCTATCATATGATCTTCTGTAAATCTTTTCTCCACAACTGATGTAATTAGTGGACAACCTTCGGATGGTTAACTAATCTTTCTTGTCTGCAGACTCCGAGTATGTCCCATCTTTGAGGTATTGTAGGATGTTTGAATACCATTCACCTTCCCCATTCTTTTCCTCATCTTCTTTTATTGTCATGCAGTAGGCTGGTTCTTCTTTTTGTTCCAACACTATCGGTCTAACTTCATCTTCTTTTGGCTCATCCATTGTAGATGCCATGGTTGCTAAAGCATCTGCGATTTGATTCTGCATCCTCGGCACATACTGATATTGGATCTTGCTGAATTTTAATGCCCACTTCTGAAGGCATTGGTGATAAGGCATAAGTCTTTCTTCTTTGATCTTCCGCTTATTCTATACCTGAAAGATTATTAATATTGAGTCTCCATACACCTCCAACTCTTCTACTCCAAGGCCTAGGGTTGCTTGTAGACCCATGATGCAAGCTTCATATTTTGTGGCATTGTTGGCGGTAGGAAAGTTGAGTCTGCTAGAAAATGGAATGTGTGTCCCTTTTGGAGAAATTAAGAGAACCCCAATTCCACTTCCATTTTGATTTGTTGCTCTATCAAAATACATCTTCCATGATTCTACTTCAATTCCCATGATGTTTTCATTCGGAAAGTCTCCTTGGATCTCTTCAGCTTCTTCTGATGAACAATGAGCTAGGTGATCAGCAATTGCTCTCCCTTTCATAGATTTTTGAGTCACATTCTTAATATCAAATTCTGACAGAAGCAAAACCCATTTAGTAGCCTTTCCATCTTGCATAGGTTTTTCCATTAGGTACTTCAAAGGATCCATTCTTGCAATCAACTGGACCTTGTAAGCAAGCATGTAATGTCTGAATTTACAGGTTGCCCATACAAGTGCTATACACGTCTTTTCTAATGGTGAATACTTCTTTTCATAAGGAAACATCTTTTTGCTGATATAGTAATTTGCATTCTCCTTTCTAGTCTCCTCTAGGTATTGAGCAAGTAAAACCCCCATTGTTGTATCTGTAGTGGTGAGATACAACAACAATGGCTTTTCAAGAACTGGCGAGACAAGTATTGGTGATTTCATCAAATAACTTTTAATCTTCTCAAAGGCTTCTTGGCATTGTTCATTCCACACTGTAGGGACTTCTTTCTTGAGTAGTCGGAAGACTGGTTCACATGTCATAGTGAGTTGGGCTACGAATCTACTGATGTACTGTATCCTCCCCAAAAATCCTTGGATCTCCTTTTTAGTTCTTGGAGGTTTCATCTCTACAATTGCCCTAATTTTGTTAGGATCAAATTCTATTCCCCTTTAGCTTACCATAAACCTTAACAGTTTTCCGAATATGACTCCGAAAGTACACTTCTTTGGATTCAACCGCAACTTGTAGAACTAGATTCTTTCAAAGAACTTCCTCAAAGCCGGTATGTGCCCTTTATTGTCTTTATACTTCACAATCATGTCATCAACATAAACTTCTACTTCTTTGTGGATCAAATCATGCAACAAAGTAGTGGCTGCCTGTTGGTAAGTAGCATCAGCATTTTTTAGACCAAATGGCATGACTTTGTAGCAATATGTTCCCCATGGAGTGATAAAGGTGGTTTTCTCCATATCTTCTGAAGCCATCTTAATCTGATTATATCCTGAAAATCCATCCATAAACGAGAGCAGCATATGCCCTGTCGTGTTGTCAACCAAGATGTCAATGTGAGGCAATGGAAAGTCATCTTTCGGGCTGGCCTTTTTCAAATCTAAAAAATCTACACACATTCGGACCTTCCCATCTTTCTTCAGTACCGGAACCACATTAGCTAACCACTTTGGATAGTTGACCACTCTTTGGAATCCTGCATTGTACTGTTTCTCTACTTCTTCCTTGATCTTGAGAGTCCACTCCAGTTTCATTCTTCTTAACTTTTGCTTAACTGGCTTCATGGTTGGATCTGTTGGAATGCAACACTATACTATAGTTGTATCAATCATAGGCATGTCTTCATATGACCAGGCAAACACCTCCTTGAACTCGATCAGCAGTGCCACTAATGCATCTTTCTCTGAGGCGATTAGGGTATTGCCCACTTGGATCATTTTGGGCTCATCATTGATTCCCAGGTTAATGGGTTGGGTTTCTTATTTTATAGGTTCTAGGTATCCATGTTTTAATTCCTTATTATTAAGAGTTTCTTTACCAATTTTAGAAATAAAAACATTCAAAGCCAGTAAATAAGCAGAATCAGAAATCATATTAAAAGGGAAAGAGTTTTTAACAAACTCTATAGACTCAACAAACTCAACTGGAAAACTATCGCAAATAGACTTAACAGGAATAGAAACACTAGCAGCAATAGACTTAATAGGAACAGAAACAACATTCTTGGTAGGAGTGACTGGCTCAGCAGTCTTGATCTTCTTGGCAAAAGTGACTGACTTGACGGTCTTAATCTTCCTCACAGAGTTCTCCATAGGCTGGGTGGCTCCCTCCCATGCCCAATTCTTCAACTCGGTCTTGGCTTCCACGATGGCAGGTAGTTCCCAGTAAGCTCCTTCTTCTCTCAGCATCAATACTGTGGGACCTACATCCATATCATCTGTAATTTCTTCTTCAACCTCCATGTCTGTGGGCTTGTCGATCACAAAAGCATCCATGCACTCTATGCTATCCATCCATTCATCAAATAGATCGCGTTTGTCACTGTTGCCCAAGTTAGTGGGTTGAGGGAGATGCTCTAACTCACTTTCTTCCATTCTCTCCTCGTTACGTTTAGCATTCTCTAATGTCATGATTCTAAGACTATGGACCATTAGCTTTTAGTCTAGAGTGGCCAGCCTGAATTCTATGTCATCCTCCTCTTCAGTAAGTAGGGTTGGTGTACTTGGTTCTAAATCATAGTACGACCTCAATTTTGGAACTTCTCTTCCATGCTTGTCATACCTCGGGCCAAACCTTGAACTGACATTAGTGATATCACTCTAATTTGAAAGGTACCCATAGGGATATTCATCATGATACATTTGATTGGCTTGTGCATTCTCCTCTCTTACATCCTCTAACACATTTATCAGCCTGTATTGATCACTATCAGTGTCACTCCATCTGTTAGCTTTAGCATCATCTTCAATATCTTAATCATAGTAGTCCACATCACTGTCATATTCCTTATAAAATAGGTCTGCATTCTCATCTTTTCTATCACTAGAGGGTTCACCCCAATCATCTCCACTGATGGGCTATCATAACTTCTGCTACTGTTGTCATTACTATTGGTGCCGCTGTCATCATCATCATGTCCACTATCACTACTGCTGTTGTCACTACTACTATCACTTTTGTCTTCACTTCCATCTTCATCATCACTAGGGGTTGTTCCCCCTTCCTCATCTCTATCACTGGTTCTTAGTTCATACGGGCTTTTCAATGTATGCTGGCAAGCCTCCCAATATTCTTCTTCTTCTATATTGCAAATAGGATCTCCAAGGAGTGTAGTCATGGCATCAGGATCCATGTGATCAACCCAATCAATTAGAACCCAGGTTGTATCTTCCTTCTTTAATTTTGGAACCTTATTGTTGCAATCAAGTAGTATCTCGAAACCGGGCACCATTGTCTTTGTCATAGGATCAAATCTCGATTTCCAGAATCCACAATAACGTTGACTTTCTCCAGCTTTTACAAACTTCCTGTTCAATGTAGGAGTGTAGGGCTTCATAGGGTCTGGAGGACAAGGAAGTCCTTTTGCTTTGGCTTTGGCTCAAGCCATCCTTCCTTCTTCCATCTCTGGCAAATCATCATCAGTGGGCTTATATCCTAGCCCAAAAGGTGTTATGGTAGTAGGAATTGCCGAGTCTTGAACAGTTGGCTTCTTCACAGCTTTCCCTAAATTCATCCCAAGAAAGTAGTTCATTCTTCTCATCATTGCTACCACGTTGTTGTTACCATAAGGAGCAAAGTCCATTGGAATCTTCTAAACTTCTTCTTCTCTCTTTTCAAAACCAGGCCTCTCAATTTCAAAGCCATCTAGAGTCAATGGCTCTTTCTCAGAATCAATACCATAAATAGGTTTAGGCAAAGTCAAAGTATCCCCATAGATGGTCACAATAGCCCCTTCATGTGGAAACCGAACTTTTTGATATAGAGAAGAAGGTACAGCTTCTATGTCATGAATCCATGGTCACCCAAGGAGCATATTGAAGCATGAGGCTATATTAAGGACTTGAAAATCCACCTTCTTGACCATTGGTCCTATGGTAAGCTCTAATGTTATGGTTCCCAAGACCTCTCTCCTACTATTGTCGTATGCCCTCACATGTTGATCAGTAGGCACAAAGTCTTCAATGCTTAGGCCTAGGCAACTTGTAGTCTTCAAAGGACACACATTCAAGGCACTTCCATCATCTACCAAAACCATCGGTATTCTCTTCCCCATGGCATCAACAATGATATGTAACGGATCATTGTGGTGCTTCCCCTTCTTAGTCGGATCCTTGTCAGAATAGGAAATAGCGAGTTCCCTATTAATGGACCTAATCATAGCATTCAAATCCTAGGAGGTTGTGGTTGTAGGGACTAGATTTGGTTGAGCAGGTCTACTAGGTTTTATCGATGTTTGTATGAGGCCATGAGTAAACCCCATAAGGATATGTTGGCTTGTGTCTTCTGTAGTTGCTTGAGAACTTCATCTTCCTCAACAAGTGTCTGTTGGGTGGATCTATTCAGAGCTTCCACTAGGTTGCCAGTATCTAGATATGGGGGTTTAAAGTGTCTCCCCCTTGTGATGTGAGCAATTTTAGTTGGATCATTGGGACCAGTGTTTTGGGGTTTGAAGTGTCTCCCCCCATTTGTGAGTGTTTGGTTATTTACTTGGGGTTTGAAGTGTCTCCCCCCACTTATAGGTGCTTGGTTGTTCTCTTGGGGTTTGAAGTGTCTCCCCCCATTTGTGGATGTTTGGTTGTTTTCAGGTTCTGGTATTTCATTCCATATGTCATATCCTATGGTGGTAGTAGAGGTCATATCCATTAATTCTTCCCATGTCATGATGAAACACTCGAGAAGGCCATAGATCAAGTCGGACGAGTCTTCCTTATTCTCTTCATCGGTCATCAAGCAATTAATCCTTAGTCCTTTCCTAAAATTGTGATTGGCAAGGGATTGTTAGTGATGCTAGGCCTTGTAGGCGGCGCAATCACTTTGTTGTCTATTAAGTCTTGAATTGCATGATGAAAGGTGAAACAACGGTCAGTCTCATGGCCAAGGACTTGGTGGTAGGCACATCTTTTATTCACATCAAACCTTGAGGGCAAGGGGTTCGGAATTGGTCTTGGGTCTAAGGGTTTCAGTAACCCTTTTGCTTTTAGCTTACCAAACACTTGGTACACTTGGTTCATAGGCATATAAAACTCATGAAATTCTCTCTTAGGTCTAAGCCCTTGGGGTACTTGCACAGGGGCAATGGGTGCAATCAATTGATAAGGATCATTTTTATGAATTTTGGAAATTTCTGCACAGGGGTACTTTCTAAATCTTGGAAGGTCATCAGTCTTTAAAGTGCCATTGTTTATAGCATCCTCAATTTGGGTTCTGGCAGTAATGAAAGCTTTAAAATTGGGAAAATATTGTGCAAACAAGTATTTATGGTATACAGGCAATAAATTCTTTACAACCATGGCTAACTGTTCTTCCTCACTTGGCCTACTCATCATCTGTGCGGCCTTGGCTCTCCACTTGGTAATGAAAGTAGAGAAGGATTCTTTCGGCTCTTGCTTGGTAGTCTTAAGGTCTCTTCTTATGATATCTACTTCCATATTGTACTTGTATTGCTTGTGGAACTCACGGCAGATGTCCTCCCAACTCCTTGCTCTAGCATCATCCAGGTTAAGGAACCACCTCAGAACGACTTCGGTTAGTGTGTTTTGGAACATCTAAGCAAGTACTTCCTCGGTCGCACCTAAGGGCTGCATAACCCTTATATACATCTTCAAATGGGATTTTGGGCAACCGGTCCCATCAAACTTGTCTAGGGTTGGCATCTTGAACTTGGGAGGCAACCTTGCATTGGGGAATAGGAAGAGAGAATCGTAGTCCATAAGTTCCTCCATCTTACGGGCTCTTCTAATCATCTCCTCCATTTTATTCATCCTTTCATTAATCTTCTTCTCACTTTCTACAGCTAGTGGATCATGATCAATCTTGTCCCCCTCTTGATTATTCTTCGAATTCTGAAACTGTTGCATCATATGGTTCATGTTTTCCTTCAGCTGAATCTAACTAGCTATCATAGTGTTGAGTAGCTCTTGGGTGTTCATAGGTTCCTCTGTGTCTGGTTGTTCTCCCTGTTTTGCCATATTGCTAGGAGCTTCAAACTTCTTGTGACTTGAACTTTCTTGGAGGTTAAAGATGGGGATGTTACAGCAATGGAGTCTCTTCTATGCTTGAAGGCTTTAGTATTGTGATGGGAGTGATAGGCTTGGAGCTGGTGCTACTGGCTTGAGTGTCGAGCTTTGGTTCCTTTTGTAGCCTTCCTTCAGATCTTAATTAGATTCTCCCCTAATGACAGGCTTGGTTAGGTTAATCAAAGCTAAGACCCCATCCACATCCATCAATCAATCAAAGCAAACATACACAACATGCAATGCAATTTTAACCGGGACCAACCTAAGGGTAGGTTCTAAGTCATAGAAAGTAGGGTGGGTTTGTTGTTTCATTGTTTCCCATAGCTAATGGCATGGTTTGTCCATTATAGTCAGCAGGAAATGATCTAATGACTTTGGGCTATGAGTTGGTAAGTTCGCCACTAGGTACCTGAATCTAATGAAGACCGGTGATCTATGGTTACTACCACCACAAAATTGTTGAAAGGGGTGCATACATTGTTTTTTGGATGGCACACACTATGACAGTTAGGGAAAGATTTTAACAAACAATACAAACAACAAATTCCATACACCAAAGTATCATACAACATCCCATCAAACATAAATAAACAAACAACAACTATATCATGCAAGACCATGCAAAACAAAGGTACATATTTGGTCACTTAAGTCTAATACAAAGTTTAGCCCTCGACATCTCCAGTGAAGTCGCCACTATGAACGACCTCGAGTAGATCTATTTTATTTTGAAGAAAAATTCAGATCTCCATCTAAGGAAGATGCAAATCCATTTTTATTTTGAAGAAAAATTCAGATCAGCATCTAAGGAAGATGCAAATCTGTTTTTATTTTGAAGAAAAATTTAGATCTACATCTAAGGAAGATGCAAATCCATTTTGATTTGAAGAAAAATTCAGATCTGCATCTAACAAAGATGCAGATCCGTTTTGATTTGAAGAAAAATTCCGATTTGCATCTAAGGAAGATGCAGATCTGTTTTATTTTGAAGAAAAATTCAGAACTGCATCTAAGGAAGATGCAGATCTATTTTATTTTAAAGAAAAAGAGTTAATTACACACATATATTTAAAACTAAGAAACAGATTATATCAATTGCATAAAAATAATCATGCTTTAAATAGAACAATGACTAATAATTCATGCTATGGGTAAAACATTCATCAATCATAAAAAGAAGCCTAAAGAAAAAATAGGGTGAATGAAACAACCTCTTGCATGAGCACTCTTTGTTCTTGAGAGGATGTTTTAGGGTTCAAAGAAATTTATTCAATTCTCTCTGAAACCTAAACACCCTAGTTTAATCAGCAACACTTAGAGAGGGGATCAAAAAATATAAGTAATTTGAGAGCCTAAAACGTATGCCTCCCAAAGTGTAGGAAAAAAATGCTGAATTATAAGGTTCAGTCTCTATTTATAGAGGTTAGAGGGCTCTAAATCTGGACGCATCTTGTTGCGAAAAGATCAAAAAGGGTATGAATTATCGTCACTCAAAGGCCGTTGGGCCAAATCCCAATACATGGAAATTTGGCCCTTTTAGAGTGCCGTTCGGCACTTCAAAAGTGCCAAATTGGCCTTTGGACTCCGAACATTCTTTCGCGTTTGGGTGCCATTTGGACTCCTCTTCTAGGGTTTTTTGGCCAATCCTTGTATCTAGATGTGTTTTCATCATCCGTCTATGATTTTTCATCTCTTTTTTGGATAATTCAGGCTATTTAAGAACAATTATCTTGTAGATAAATACCCTAAAATAAATCTTGATAAAGTTCAGATTATCCACAATTTTATTGTTATCCAATCATCCATTTTATTCCTATGCATGCATCCCTATTATAAACACTAATTATCAACCAATCACAGAATTATTTAATTAATTTTAATGGTTTAACCAATCAGAATTAATTTAGACTAATCATGTGTGGTAAACCTTACCCAAACATGTTGACCGTGCAAACTTGATTATGCAATATCTTTCGATCCGATGGTCCGATTTGAAAACCAAAAACACTGTTGCGATCGTTAGAATCTCAAGATCATTTTTATGATATGCAATGAATGAATTAATGCATGTAATGCAATGACAAGTTGATGCATGTAATGCAAGAATCAATTGATGCATGTGATGCAATTATGATTTTTGTGGTACATGGATGGTCATTCAAGTCATTCTCCTTAATTAAATCATGAGTGCAAAATTGAGTGTCTACAATACCGAGAACCCAAGCCCAATAACAGGTAGTAGGACACACCGGTCCAAAAATCTGTTACATATCGGGGACATGAATGTTTGGCAATGATAATGCCTTAAGAGAAATCACCTACCAAGAACTAATTGGCAGCGGGTGCAAATTTCCAAATAGTCACATCTGTCTTAAGAAGTGGGCCCCATCTGGTCAGGAATATATCCCAAAAGGGGTCCTGCCTACCTAAAAAGCCTCCCTATTATCATGACAACCCCACTAAGGAAAGGCTATAAATAGGGGCCAAAGGAGGGAGAAAAGGGGTTGGAAAAAATTTAGGGCAAGAGATACATATGAGAGAAAATTGTAAGAAACAACAAAAGAGGACTAGAGGAGTAACTCTTCATCAAGCTTGGGACTCTTCGGGCGGACACAAAAAGGGGAAGGAAGATGCGGGCTGGACCATAAACTCTTTCATTTGGGCTGCCAGATTGGCCTTAGAATGTTTTCCCATTGTAGGAATCTCATTACCCACTTCACACAAGTAAATTGAGGGTCTGAACTCAGAGTGAACCAATCACATTGGGCAATAGGCCTGCACAATTTGTTAAATAAATTATTATGAAAAAAATTATAAAATTATTTATAGAAAATGAAAAAATTTCAAAGCCAACAACTTTCACTCTTTTTACGTTTATTTTTCTCCTTTAAAAAATCAAAAAAACAATTGACTTTTTTGTCAATATTAAATGAGAACGGGCTTAAATTCTTTTTTGCGTCCACTTTTTTTTTTTTTTTTTTTGGGATTAAAATGAGTAGATATTCCATTCATTAATGTCAACATAATAATAATAATAATAATAATAATAAATTGTTTATACAAATAATCCAAATTTCAACAATTGATACACACATTTACAAATCAGCGAGCTTATTTGCAAATTATAACAATTGCAGACACAACTCAATAGAATTAAAGCTGATAAATTGCTGAGACTCGCAACAATTGAGGCAAAATACACAATACGACTATTTAGCTACAATACACCGGAAAGTACCATTGCATTAGAGAACAATAAGAATTGAAGGAGGAATTCCCATTCGAAAATGCAGATTAAAGCTGTGAACCAACGAACAACTTCCTCCCAACAAAAAGATATTGCAACAACTTCATCCTCACTTATTCCTTCATTGTCTTTGGAATTAATGAGCTCATTAACATTGGTTGTCAAGCATCCTGATCATCCTCTCAAGCCAAAACCTAAGACATAGGCCACGTGTAAACTCACTTACAACAACCACAAAAAAGTATAGAAAAAAAATCTAATTGTCAATAGATTTATTCAAAGAATTGTGTACGCAAATATATATTTCAATAATCTTGAGCTTACAGATCTTTGGATAATATAAATTTAACAAAAGATTTTTAACCATGATATATCAGTCAGATGCTTGTTTGGGATGTAAATAAGATTTGAGATTTTAATTGTTTCTTTAGATATTTTAGCAATTTCGTTAAGAAAATCAGCAAGATACAAAATTTTGACAGCAGTGACATAACATCATCACATTTGAAACAACAAAGCCTACAAACTCAATCTAGAGAACTAAGCCATATCAGCTTTACGAATCACATACTTGAAACAACAAAGCCTACAGACCCAGTCTAGACAACTAAGCCATTTATGTTAGCTTTAAAACGCATCCAATAGCTAAGTGTCTGTAACAAACCAAAAAATCATTGAGCAACAAAGTCAACAAACTCAATCTATACATCTGGAACAGAACTAAGTGCCACAACATTGAATCAACAACATAACTGAGAAATAAACACAAAGCACATAATCATTGATATATATATGTGTGTGTGTGTATTAAAAAGAAACATATTAAGTCTGTAGGCTTCAGCTTCCCAGTCTCATTCAAAATCCTCCGTAATATACCATAACAAATGAACATATATGAGTGGCAGTTTCAACTAATTTCAAAATAAGCTTATTCAAATGGTTCATACCATTCAGCTAATTCATGAGTCTCATTCAAACTCCTCCGCAATATATATAACAAATGAACATATATGAGTGGCAGTTTCAGCTAATTTCAAAATAAGCTAATTCAAGTGGTGCATACCCTTTAAGCTAATTTATGAGTGGTAGATATCAGTGTCAAAATACATTGGAGCAAATTAAGGTGCACATGGTGAAAATAATTATCTAATTTTGATCCCATGACCTAATAACAGAATTAATGATCACTTGAACCAATTTAAGTAGTAACAATTTACCAAACATAATGATGAACCAGTCCCAAGAGTATCACCACAGTACAAAAGTAGTAATATATAGTTTAAAAAATCAATTGTAAGGACTCGGTGACAAAATGGAGGATCTCTTGAACAACTCAAATTAGACTTGTTAAGATACTCATTGAGGCTCATTCATTAACTACATGAACAATCTTGAAGTTAAGTTGAAGCTTGATTAATTAATGAACCAAACTTGAACAAAGCAAAGCTTGGCTCAATACGTTCCTAAACATTAAAGATAATACCCTATATGGCTAATATGTCTAACTTCAATGAAATTTGTATTCAAAAAATGAATTTATATTGTGTTTTGGAAATTATTGCTGTTGTACATAAATTAATCGGTAAATTTTTTATATAGAGTTTGTTGGCTATTTTACACTAACAAAGGTAAAAAGCGTAGGTTTCTTAAAGTGTACTACCATTAGGTACAAATACATAGTGCTTGTTAGCTATTAGCTTTCCTATGCCGTGGTAGAAAGGTAACATGGGATCAAACGGATAAGGGTTGGGTCTCCTTTATGTATGAGCATCTTCCGAATATATGCTACTGGTGTGGCCATTTATCCCATGATGATAAGGACTGTATCTTATTTCTTAGTAGCAAGGGTACCTTAACTCTGGAGGATCAACAGTTCGGCTCATAAATTAGGGCTCCACAATTTAATCTGGCAAGAAAGATTGTCGTTGAGGTGCAAGGTTTCGAGAGCCAAGGGGCCCAACATTGCGTGTTCTGCAGAAGTAATGGAAAACCACCTAGTAGTTCCATTACTCTTTGACCAAATCTACACCGATAGAGCTAGTGGAATCTGGGCAACCTGCAACTTAGGAGGCCATGTATATGGAGGCTAAAGAATGTGGTGGTGGGGTAGCTGACAACACCGACCGGTTTGACGACGGCAAAGCTGGGGAGCAGGAAAAAAAAAAAGAGGATTTTGAGGCAGTTATTCTCCATTAACTCTGTCCCAGTGATTTCGGTTTCAAATAAAAACCGTCCTAAAACATCGTTATTGCTGGATAGTAACGTTTTGGAATCCAAACATGTAGTTGGGCCTAATGATACAGAACTGATAAATAAATACTTGGAGGATCAAAAGGTCGGTACATCTACGTTGGTAACGGATAGTATAGTTATTACGGCAATCAACTTCACAGTTGGCAGCAATAATAATCCAAATTTGAAAGCTGGCAGAGGTTGGTCCAATAAATGGCGGGGAAAGAGCAAAAATATTAAGGTCATGTTTTTGGTTTAATAATTTTTATCACTTAATTTCCATCATTCATCACTCATCACTCAAAATACCTTACCTGTTTGGCACCATCACTCAATTTCTATTACTCAATATTTTTCACATTATTTGTGGGCCTCATACTTGTCACTCGGTGCATTTTTTTTTTTTTTTTTTAGTGCCCAAACTCACTGAACCTAGTAAAAAAAAAAAATGAAGACCATACCATGAAGAAGAAGAAGAAAAAAGAAGAAGAAGAAGAAGAAACCCAGAAAAACCGAACCAGTGAAAAAAAAAAAAAAACCCAGAACAGAGTGAAAAAAAAAAAAAAAAAAAAAAAAAACCGAACAGCCAACCCAGGAGAAGATAGGAAAAAAAAAAGTCAAAAGGTGCGGCTGAGTACTGTTTGTGGGTCCCCTATGTGTGTTTAATTACAATATTGTCATTGAGTTATGAGTTATGGAAACTGAAAACAACCAAAATATGTTTTTAGTTTCCATAACTCATAACTCAAAAATCAGAGAATTGAGTGATGAAAACAGAGTTATGAAAATAGAGTTATGGACTTCCCAAACAACCTTTTTGTTATGGGTCCCATTATTTTTGAGTTATGAGTTATGGAAATCGATGAACCAAATACCCCCTAATCATTCCCCATGTGTTTCACAAGAAAAACAACTTAGCCAAAGTGTGGAAGCTACAAATGTGGGCCAAATCATTCCAATTTGAGGTACGTGGTCCAAAGCAGCATCTAGGCCCATTAACCAAAGCATGGGGAAGGATCCATTAGTGACCAAAGGCCCAGAGAGGAAGAGCAATGCAACTAGGGTAGTACATCCAGATGCCTTAAGTAAGGAAAAGAAACCGAAGCTAGAGGAAGAAACAAAAGCGCTTAGTGTTTTATTGGCAACACACTTAGGATTGGTGGAGGTTGTTGAGCAACCTTGCCCAAGTCTAATGAATCTTGTAAGTTGGAACTGTCGAGGACTTGGGAATCTCTGGATAGTTAAAGCCTTGGAGAAGGAGGTTAAAAAAGAAGTACCCACAGAGAGGAAAAGCAGTGCAACTAGGGTAGTGCCCATTAACCAAAGCATGGGGAAGGATCCATTAGTGACCAAAGGCCCAGAGAGGAAGAGCAGTGCAACTAGGATAGTACATCCAGATGACTTGAGTAAGGAAAAGAAACCAAAGCTAGAGGAAGAAACAAAAGCACTTAGTGTTCTATTGGCAACACACTTAGGATTAGCGGAGGTTGTTGAGCAACCTTGCCAGGTCCAATGAATCTTGTAAGCTGGAACTGTCGAGGACTTGGGAATCTCTGGACGGTTAAAGCCTTGGAGAAGGTGGTTAAAAAGGAAGTGCCCACAATTGTCTTCTTAATGGAGACAAAGTCAAACTGAGATTGGATGAGAAAGGTTCAAGATAGATGTGAGTTAAAACATGGTCTGATAGTTCCAAGTGATGAAAAGAGTAGTGGATTGGCCATGCTATAGAAGGAAGGTATTAAAGTTGAGGTTCAAATGATTTCTCAAACGCATATTGATGCCTTGGTAGACAGTGGTGCAAAGGTGGGGTGGTGGCACCTCACCAGATTTTATGGGAACCAAGACACGGGGAAGAGGCTTGAATCTTGGGCAAGGCTAAAACAACTAAAAGGTATGTCAACCTTACCTTGGCTTACAGTTGGGGATTTCAATGAAATCACAGTTTTTCTGAGAAAGAGGGTGGGAGTGCCAGACCAAGGCAGCAAATGTAGAACTTCATCGAGGCCATTAATTTTTGCAGATTACGGGATTTGGTTACATTGGTCTGAAGTTTACATGGTTGTATCAAAAGGCCGATAGTACATAGATCCGAGAAAGACTTGATATGGCATTGGCAACGTCTGACTAGCTTGCTCTCTTTCCTATGGCTAAACTTCATCACCTTACGTCCTTTGCTTCTAACCATTCACCTCTGGTTCTTCGAATGGTGAATTAAAAAAAAAAAAAAAAAGAGGGCAAAGAAGATGTTTCAATTCAAGTTAATGTGGCTAAAGGACCAAAGATGTAGCACGATTGTTATTGAAGCATGGGAGGAAGGACTGTCAACAAGATCAAATTACGTGCTTGGAAACTGCATTGAGAAATGTCGAACCAGGTTGGATATTTGGAACAAGACCGAATTCGGTCATGTGGGTAAGACAATATCTGAACTGCAAAATCAATTTGAATGGTTTAAGCCTCAACCCTCATCTTCGGACATTATACAGTGTATGCGACAATGAGGGTGGAGTTGAATTGCTGGCTTGATAAGGAAGATGCCATGTGGTGCCAAAGGTCTAAAATCAATTGGTTTCAAGAAGGAGATAGGAACACAAACTTCTTTCATGCAAAAGCTTCGGCCTGATACAAAAAGATTCTCATTGATGGATTCAAATGGAGTATGGCAAGATGAGGAGACCAAGATTGAAGAGATAGTGGTTGACTATCACAAAGACCTATTTACTACCAGTAACCCCATAGACTTCACAGAGCTCCTAAATGTAGTCAAGTCAAATGTTTCCCTATCATTGAATCAGATGCTTCAAAGGGATTTTACAGAAAGAGAAGTTGGGTTGGCTCTAAAACAAATATACCCGCTGAAAGCCCCAGGTCTAGATGGGATGCATCCTCTAATCTTTTAGCATTTCTGGTCTACTAATGGCAAGGTGGTGACTAAAACAGTACTTGATTTCCTTAACCTTGGTGTATCTCCTTGATTTCCTTAACCTTGGTGTATCTCCTCCCAATTTTAATGAGACTCACATTGTATTAATTCCAAAAGTCAATGAGCCTAAAAAGGCAACTAATTATAGGCTTATTAGTTTATGTAACGTGGTGTATAAAATTTCTTCCAAGACTATAGCTAATAGGCTAAAAAAGATTTTACCTGCCATTATCAGTGATACCTAAAGTGCATTTGTGCATGGTAGTCTTATCACTGATAATGTTATTGTGGCTTTTGAAACTATGAAACATATAAGCCAGAAAAAGAGTGGAAGGGTTGGAGAGATGGCCTTAAAAATTGATATGAGTAAGGCCTATGATAGGGTGGAATGGGAATGTTTGGGAATAAGTTGGGTTTTTATGGGAAATGGAGGGGCTTAATTATGCAGTGTGTAACTTCTGTAACCTATGCTATAAAGATTAATGGGAGTCCAATGGGACATATTGTACCATCAAGGGGAATCCGTCAAAGAGACCCTCTATCACCTTATTTCTTTCTTTGTGTGCAGAAGGCTTGTCAGCTTTGATAAAAAATTCAGTGGAACATGGCCATATGGAAGGGATAGCTGTCTGTCATGGGGGGCCCAAACTTTCTTATCTCTTCTTTGCTGATGATAGTCTAATATTTTTCAAAGCTTCTCTTTCAGATTGTGACTCGCTACAATAAGTTTTACAAGTACGAGCAAGCTTCAGGCCAACAGTTGAATCGAGCTAAAACATCTTTGTTTTTTAGCAAAAACACACCTAGTGAGGTTCAAGAGGAGATAAAAAACAGGTTTGGTGCTCAACTCATAAAACAACATGAAAAGTATCTTGGCCTACCTTCTCTAGTAGGGAGAAATAAGAGGAATACGTTCAATAGTATAAAAGAGAAGCTTTGGAAGAAGCTAGCGGGGTGGAAGGAGAAGATGCTATCTAAAGCTGGGAAGGAAGTGTTAATTAAGGCAGTTGCATAAGCTATACCAACATACACAATGAGCTATTTCAAAATACCTGACTCTCTTTGTGAAAATCTAACTAGAATGATTCAGAATTTTAGGTGAAGCCAAAAGAAAGATGAAAAGAAAATAGCTTGGCTTAGCTGGGATAAGCTTTGTGAAACAAAGTCTTGCGATGGTATGGGATTGAAGAAGCTAAAACAATTCAATTTGGTCCTCCTTGCAAAACAGGGATGGAAACTTCAAACAGACCACAACTCTCTTCTCTACCAAGTTCCTAAAGCCAAGTACTTTCCAAGGTGTGACTTTGTCCAAGCAGCACTCGGCAACAACCTTCCTACACTTGGCGGAGTATATTGGCTGCTCAATCGTTGGTGCGTGAAAGGATGCGCTAGAGTCTAGGAAATGACAATGATATAAGAATTTAGGGTGACAAATGGTTGCCCATGGCTTCAACACATAAAGTCATATCTCCTCGATGTTTCTTTCACTCAAATACAAGAGTAGGCGAACTGATTAATTCCGAATTTGCAAGCTGGAATTCAGTGGTCGTTGATGCATTGTTTTATCCACATGAAGCAGATGTGATCAAGAGCCTACCCTTAAGCTCTCGACTCCCACAATATGAGCTAATTTGGGTTGTGTCACCAAATGGATCCTTTAGTGTGCATAGTGCGTACACGTTAGTTGTGAAATGCTCTCATCCTGCTAACATAGGTGCGAGCTTGGATAACAGCTAGGTTTGGCGCTTTTGGAGAAAAATGTGGAGCCTCCATGTACCACACAAGATCAAACACTTTGTTGGAAGACCTTGTAGAGATATTCTACCTACGAAGACCAACCTCATGAAATGGAAGGTATTGCAGGACGGTATATACGATGAGTGTAGAAATAAGGAAGAGACGCCGAGTCATGTCCTTTAGAACTGTCAAAAGGCTTAGGAGACTTGGGAATGCTCAAAGGTGGCTCCATTTTTCTTGTTTAACAGCATGTCTTTCCATGATTTTCTATGGAAGATGGTAATGCATTATAGAGTGGAGGAAGACAAAGTTGCTAAGGTAGTAACTATTGCTTAGGCTCTGTGGTGTAACTAGAATGAGGTGCAAAATGGAGGCAAATGGAAATTAGGGAGGGAGTTGGTTAACTGGGTAGCCATAAATTTGGATGAGTACACTGAAGCTGTTGAGGCCACATGCAAGCCAGCACCAACGGTTGAATTTCAGAGCTCCTGGTCACCCCCATTGGCACACTTGTTCAAAGTTAATGTCGATGGGGCAGTGTTGTCAGCGCAAAAGGCCGTGGGTATTGGGGTTATTATCCGAGATGGTGAAGGCAGAGTGGAGGCAGCTATAGGCAAGAAGATTTTTGCCCCCTTGGTTGCTGTGGAGGCAGAAGCAAAAGCACTTGAAGCGGGTCTCCTTTTGGCCAAGGACATAGGCATTCAGGACCTCATCCTTGAGGGTGACTCCATTATCGTACACAGAGCTCTTTGTGAAATGTCCACCCTTCCATCCTCAGTGGAACCAATTATTGAAGGTATGCTGCCATCTGCAAGGATTAATGCCATGTTGAATTTTCTCATGTATGTAGATAGGATAATAGACCAACTCATTTACTAGTGAAACATGCTTTAGGAATTGTTGATTTCTTTGCGTGAATTGAAGAGAACTCTTGCTTCCTTGAGCAAGCTCTTATCCATGATATACTTTCCTTTTTGCATCATTAATAAAATTTCAATCTTCATATCAAAAAAAAAAAAAAAAAAAAGCCTTGCAATAGCTCCATTAAAAGAAAGCAAGGCCTTTAATTCACTTTTTGAAAAATTAAAATCAAAATCAAAATACAACTCCAACTATTTGCTCTCACTCAAAAATGAAAAATACATTTCTATTCATTCTTCCAAGCATACAAAAGCAGTAAAACTATTTCTTGATTAAACACAACAGCTAAATAAAATCCCTCCATGGGCTCTAGCCCATAACCACATTTACTATTTCTTGATTAAACACAACACCTAAATAAAATCCTTCCTTGGGCTCTAGCCCATAACCACATTTAGCATTAGTTAAGTCCCAGCAAATCTCAATTTTACTACTGCTTACAATACAACCAATGGCGGAGCCAAGATTTGAGTTGGGGGGGGGGGCAAAACTTGTATAAGATATATGCACATCATGTGAATATATAATATTAGAAACACTAAAACTTATGTGGAAGACATGCTAGTGGAGGACTTGTGGTTACTTGTTAGTTTATTTAGGTAGAGTTATGCTCTGTTTCAAGACTAAAGAAACAGAGTGGAGTTTTATTTGGCTAAATTATCATTAAGTGTGACTGAGTAGAGCTATTGGTTAGATGAAATTCCTCACAGGATAAGGAAGATAGTCCAAATTGATGTATTACTTTGATCTAGATTGCTATTTCTATCAAATGAAAAAAAATAGAATGGGGTTTTTAATAAATATTAGCAATAAACTGAGGATTTTTTTGGGTGGGCTAGGGGGGGCAGCTCCCCACAGCTCCGCCGAATACAACCCAATAACATTGTTAAGCACGCTATCTCTTCACTGAATCAAAGACATTGTTAAGCACTGACCTGACGAATCGCAATGCAAAGGAATGTTTTTAAAAATCATATGGACAATCTTGTTAAGTAATATCGGTCCATCTTTTCACCATTCACCATTGGTAAATCAATATCAATGTTTTTAAAATCATATGGACAATCTTTTTCATTTTTTAAAAGAATATGGACAATCTAAGAAGCTTAAAAATCGTTTGTACATATTGAATATCAAAACATAAAAGACCAGAACATGTGATATGAAATTTTTAGCGTATTGGATATTGACTTATAATAACCAACCAACAACAAGCGCTTTAGAAAAAGATTTCAAGCTTATAAGTGACAGACATACCTAAACTCCACAAATAGAGACTCTAACTTCACTATCAAAGCTATTAAGTTTGCATAAATTTCATTAATAGGACAAGAACAAGAATAAGAATGATGATATCATTGGTAAAATGCTACGTGCCATTGTTATACTATTAGGGTTATAAGTATGAGATACCACACTAAATCATTGTCGTTTCGTTGTATTATGTTATATTCGTAAATTATTTGTCTATGAGTGCGTTTACCAAGATCATAACTTTTGGTTTTACATCAATAGATTAATGGACTAATGCGTATGATTAATATTCAAATCCATACAAGGTGAGATATTTTATGATATATGAAGTCAATTGGTCTAAGGGTTCAAAAAGATGATAAAACTAATTTTGTAACATCTCAAAGATGAGTTTTTGCAAAAGATCTCTGTCGGTCGGCTTGGTAGCGTTGGATATATTCCAGTCTAAGAAACCGACTCTCAAACTGAAAGGATCAGTATCCCCTACTGTTGAAACCACTGAAATCCCAACGAGTCGAGTCGAATTGAACGGGTCTTTGGACAATCCTAGTCTACATATTGGTTTGCCAATATGAAAGACAGAAATAAATACCCCATTATCTTACATTTCATTCTGATACATGATACTAATTTAATGATGCATTGTATTATATTAATATTTATTCAATTTAGAAATGAATTAACAAAACCTTCTTATTTATTTTAAGGTCAAACTTTAAAAAAATAAATTAATTAATTAATTAAGTCTAAAAATAGACCATACTTTTGTGTATGGTATTGTCTAGGCATGGAAATTTAAATTCTAATAGTTTAGGATTAGAAGCTTATATCTACGGACTTTGCTCAAAAAAAGGGGAAAAAAAAAAAGCTTATATCTACGGACATGGTTGTACTCTGCCTATAAAAAATTTGCTTTGAATTAACAGTTACCCTTTTTTTTTTCTTTTTTTTAACTAACGGTTACCTTTATTGATCTTATACTAAAGTTACTATTGCTATTTTTCAAATTATCAAACAATAGAATTTACACCCATGTTAATGATGGTAACTAATTGATGCTCATTTGGGAACAACTTATTTAGTTTTTTATTGAAAAGTTTTTGCTAAAAGTATGTGAAAGTATATTTACACTTTAAAAAATGAGAAAAAAAAATGAAGTTTTAAAAAAATGTATATAAATTTAATTGTATCCATTTGGAAATAACTTATCCATCTTTTTGTTCAAAGTACTATAGATAAAAGGTAAAAACTAAATAAAATAAGTAAGTAACTCACGTTGAATCCACAAACAATATTAAAAAAAATTAGCAATAAATTAGCTTATAAGTACATCTTAAACTAACACTACTAAAGAGCAAAAAAGTTTTAGCTTCTTTTTTTTTTTTTTTTTTAGACTCAAAATGAAAAGAGAAGTTAGCTTATTAGCTAATCCAAAACTAATAAGCAAAAAGCTAGCTTATTAGTTTTATCTTTCCAGCTAATAAATCAAAGATATACACTTGTCGGCCTAAATATTATTGACTAAGTAAGATTTTAGCTTTTATTGAAGATGTTTTGTTGGGAAAAAGAAGTAGTACTGCTATAGGGTAGATCTACCCTATAAGAGCATCTCCAACAAGCTCTTTAAAGTTATTTTTGGAGAGCAAACCCACAAAAAACATCCTCCAACAGCCTCTTTACCTCAAATTCTTTTTTTTTTAGAGTTGCTACAATAGCTCTCTTGACATGGAGAGCACTATAGCAACTCCAAATGAATTTTTCTCCTTAAGAGCATATCCAACAGTCTTTCTAAATTTTTGTATTGTTTGGAGAGTGAACTGTTTCTTTTACCTTTTAGCTACCTACTTTTTCTTTTTCTTTTTGGGAAAATGGAATATTCAGTCATTCATAAAATAAGAGAATCCTGGTACAAAACTTCCATAGCTGGTGGAGGTGAATCCTTCTTCCAATACATATCATCAGAGATGTACCTAGCGTGTTGTGCGAGAACATGTGCTACTCTATTCCCACCTCTCCTTGTGCAGCAAATGTTGACCCAATGCAAACTAAGAATCAATTGATGAACATCCTCCACCACGTTCCCCAGCAATGACAGGTCAACCATAGAAGAGGATTTAGCTTTCATAACATTAGCATTATCCCCTTCCACAACAAGTTCTGAAAATCCAGCAGCAGTTGCAAACTCCATTGCTTTTCTGCAGGCCAGCAACTCGACTTCCTTACTACTGCTCACGGATGGACCTTTGGCAGACATGGCTACCATCACCTCGCCCTTATCATTTCAAATAATTACTCCAAACCAAGAATTGTTACTCTCCGAGAAAATGGCCGCATTGAGGTTCAATTTGAAAATAGATTGAGGAGGCGGTTTCCATATATCACTGCTTGATTGCACAAAGGGAGCTGCATTCAATTGATCCTAGGTTGCCTGATACTCCTCCAAGTATTCTGTAGCCCTCTTATTCAGCCAATTTGGATCTTGAAACATTCCCCCATGTGGCAATCTATTCAGTTGATTCTAGATGAACCAAGATTAGACCAAAAACAGTTCCAAATCTTGTAGCGAAAGTCAATTGAGCAAATATTCAAAGCTGGATCATGTTAGATTGTCCATGCGAGCACTTTTGCGGCTTCAATATGCTCCCATCCCACATATCTTGAGCAACATCACAATCCCACAAGACATGTATGACCGATTCTGGAAATCTAGTGCAATTCAGGCAAATATTGTCATCAACCACTTGTCGCTTAGTAAGGTTTAGACGTGTTGGAAAAATCTCATGGCATGCTCTCCATCCAAAGACCTTGATCTTGTTAGGAATTCGAAGTTTCCACAAAGCAACCCATACTTGTTTTCCTACACAGCCACTGGAATTTTCACTTCAATCTTCACTCCTTAGAACCTGTGTAACTACCCTGTATGCAGATTTTATAGAGAACAATCCATTCTTATTGTGGAGCCAAATAATTGCATTAGGAACATATCTTTGGCTCAAGGGAATCCTACAAATCGCTTCAGCATCTTCTTTGTGAAACATGGACATGATAAAATATCATCTCCACTGATGATGCCGAAAAATCACCAGTGAGCCACACAGTCCTTGCACGCTCGAAACAATACCTACACAATAAAAAGAGAAGACCTAACAGAGAGCACCGGTGTGGTGCCGGCCAAATACCCTCCGAAGGTCAAGTTAGAACTTCTCACAACTCCAGAGTGCCAGAGCTGGGGTGAATTATGCGTACATGTTTTCTGAGGGTCTTTGGGTTTTTATAGTAGTGTAGAACCAAATTCCTATACTTGCACAACAAGTCTTTTCCTTATAGGGAAGATCTTCATTAATGTGTGTATCTTCTAGAATCCTTCTCATGTTAGAATTCTATTCATATTAGGATTTTATGGACTAGGGTTAATCGTGAGACGCAAGTCGTTTCCATTTAGGATTTCTTGGAGACCACATAATGACCTACTCAGTGCCACGTGGCCTTTTGATCCATCCACCCTGGTCCATTCACATCGGATCCATTTACCTTTAACCCATTTGTCTTGATCTGTCAAGTCCATCCAAATGGATCCGTCACCTCTAAATTCCTTCCTCTTCAGTTGCCCCCTCACCCCATGGGTCCGTGATTACTAAGTGGAAGGACCCGTGGGGTGACAGTTCAATCCGGCCTTTTGAGGAACACCCCCAGCCTTGACAGGCTGGCCCAAGATTATTAATGACGAAGGAAACGTGTCATTAACTGAATGGTCGCTCACTTGGTTCGAAGCGCCCCTTAGTCTTTCGTGTCGTTCCCTCTATATAAACCAAACTCTCCTACTCTCATTTCTTTATTTTCTACTGAAATCTACAATCAGAGCGCACCCGTCATCATTGTCAGACCATACCGTTCAACTGTTACATCCGTCATCAACGCCTTTTTACCGTCCTACTTCAACCTGGTAAGCACTCTTTTTCCTTTAAAATTTTTGTGCACTTCTTTATTTCTCTAGACTTTTTACACTACCATCATCCATTATAAACCCATCAAAGTCTTAGGATTTATCGTCATGTGTAAGTCATGTCTAGTGCGTCAAGTAAACATTCGTTTGTTCGCAACGGGGTGGGCTACGATGAAGTGTACCCGTTAGGTCACAAAGACCTTGACAGTCCAAGTGAAGAAAGGAGTCCGTCGGCTAGTTCTCCTTCCTCAAGGGATGAGGGTTTGGAGACGAAAGGGCCAGAGGATGACTTCATTCAAGACCTGGATGACACCGAGTCCCCAATTCAATCCGTCGTGGGTCCTGATGGACTTAGGAAGTTTATCATGTTACCCATATGGACGGTCAATGACTTTACCTCCATAATTAAAAAACCCCATTTTAAAACACTTAGGGACAAGTACCAAATCCCTGTCAACATAGCTCTCCGTTTACCTTACAAGTCGAAGAAATGTTATTATGACGGTATTGAAGGTGTCGGGGTTTATGAGCAAATGCTAAAGGCAGGGCTCAGATTCCCCTTAAGTTCACTCCACCGTCAACTCCTTCAACACTTAGGCCTGTCCATCAACCAAATTTCCCCAAATGCTTGGAGAGTCTTCCTAGGTGTGGAGGTATTGTATGAGGCAATGTCCGACGATGCCAGGAGGTTGATGGTGCGGGAATTCCTACATTGTTACCGTCCTGATGAGATTGCCCAATCAAAGGGTATGTATAGCTTCGTGCCTAGGAGCCCTTTGCTGAGTCTTGTGTGTGAGACTCCCGACTCTAATAGGAACTGGAAAAGTCGATATTTTTTCATAGAGGGTGACAAATGGATGTGTTGTCCTGGTGACAATGAATTTATGCCCATCGACACCACGTGGGGCATATTGCTTCCGTTTGGTATGTATCTATCTATATTCGGCTCAGTTTTTATTTGTCGTGTCACTCTAACTGTCTTCTTTTGCAATTCGCGACCGTCCACAAGTCTCTCTTGAAGAGTGGAGTTTTCTGGAGAGAATTTTTAACAAGTCCAAGCTAGAGGAAAGGATGTGGATAAAGTTGGTCACATTAGACAATATCCACTGGTACTGTGACAGACCAAAGCCAACTCTAGCCGCCCGTCGATACAACGTTCAAGTTCACCAACGTAAGTCCGCCACCCTATCTTTGGGTTCCTTGGTTTTGTATTTCATTCTAACCATTCGTCTTCCCTTGTGTAGAAATGGATGCTGCTAAGAGAAAAACCATCATTAAACAACAAGCAGCTAAAAAGAAAGAGGTGAAAGGACAACAACCTAAGGAGACGGGTTCATCCAACCCATCCACAAAAAGAAAGTTTCCAGAGAAGCAAGGTCGTCTCCCCAAAAAGCCCAAAACCATTCTAGAGCCCGTCATAGGACTAGAGGCCTAGAGTAGGAAGACGGTTACTCCTGCCAAGCATGGAGCGAGAAAGGGTTTAATGAAAGGCCCATCTACCACCCAAGAGAAGCCACCCATCCTCCTCCATGAGGATTCCAAATATACTTTAGAGAAACTTTCGTCCATCATATCGTCCGACGACTATGAGGACTTAAGCAACCATGCCACGGAAGCCATGGGGAAGACGGGGCTCTTTTGTATTGCTCAGGTAATACTTATCGTCCACTTTCTATCCTTCCCATTCACTTACCTCCGTCACTAATAACCTTTGTTTTCAGGCAATGGTGATGATGAAGGGGCTGATGGGACGGTTCTGAACCATGAGACGGCATTGGACCATGTAAGAGCGACGGCCAACGAGACAGAGGATGAGTTGAACGGTCTCAAGGCCTAGAAGGTTGGCATGGAGAAAAAATTTGCTACATCGGAGAAAGTCAGGAAAAAGCTTGAGGAACATATGGAGACATTGAGAAAAGTCCTGGAGGATAAGGAAAAAGAGGTAAAAGATGCCAAAGACCAACTCCATCAGTCAAAGGAGGCAACGATCCGTGAATACCACAATTCTGACACCCTCTTGGAGGAGCTCGGGACCTCTCATGTGGACAGCTTTGATGACACTGTCCGTCAGGCCAAGAAAGCTTATCTTGATCTTGACTTTTCTCAACTCAATATTGACACATAAGCCCCAGCTACTGCTCAACCCATCGCCTCTAAGTACGGACGATTTGTTTGTTGACGATGTAGCCCTTAGCGACGGAGAGTCAGCTCCTGTTGAGAACCAAGCCCAGCCCATCGATGGTGATGCCCGTCAACCCATGAACGTTGAAGAGAATGTTGAAAACACCTCCCCTCATCAGTAATTTTTTTTTTTTTTTTTTATGGAATTGTAACTATTTTGGGAACAGCCTTTTAACTTTATCCGTCATTTATGGCATGTAAAACATTCCTTTAAGGGCTTTAAGTAATGTTTTCTTGTTCTATTATCTATCTATTTTTATGACTTTAAACATGTAGTTAGTGATTAAACAAAAACCATCTTTTAGATGGATCCGTCCTCTGATGAATGTGTAGTGTCAATTTTAATTTTACGTTGAACCCATAATAGGGATGTTATAACTATCATCTTCAAAGGGGGTCCGCTCACTTGTGCACTAGTGAGGAACATTCAACTTTAAGTTGGGTCCGTCCTTTAGGATGAGCCTGTCCACACAGTGACTAGTAATAGTAATTCAACTATGAGTTTGACTCGTCCACTACATGGGCTTTTTGAATCTCTATTCAGTGGATCTTACAATTTAGATCCGTCCTCTATTAGGTTCAATTGTGGATTGAGGTGAATCAATTTTACGTTGGGTTCGTCCACAAAATGGACCTTATAATTTTCATCCTTTAGGATGAGTCCGTCCATTCATGGACTAGTATTATTAACCCAACCTTAAGTCGTATCTATCCATTATATGGATTTTATAGTCACCCAATAAGATGAGTCCGTCTGCATAAGATGAGTGGACTAGAAGCTTTGATCAAACCTTAAGTTGAATCTGTCCACTATACTGACGAGCAATATTATTGTGACTCCATCCACTTATGGACTATTAATATTAGTCCAAACTTAAAGTTGGATCTGTCAATTATATAGACTTTATAGTTATCATCCTTTCTAGGATGAGTCCGTCCACTTGTGGGCTAGAAATATTAATCAGAATCCGTCCACTTATGGATTAGCAATATTAATCCAACCTTCAGTTGGATCCGTCCACTGTATGGACATTATAGTTATCATCCTTTGGGATAAGTCCGTCCACTTGTGGACTTGAATATTAATTAGAATCCGTCCATTTATGGACTAGTAATATTTATCCAACCTTCAATTGGATCTGTACATTGTATGGACTTTATAGTTATCATCCTTTTTAGGATAAGTCTGTCCATTCTTGGACTTCGTGGTAGATCCATCCACTTGTTGGGCTAATACTTTCACCCTTCTGGGATGAGTTCGTCCATTTTATGGACTTGATCAAATTTGGTAGAAAAACACTAGTCATATCTAAATATTCCTCTTGTTATAGTCATTTATTCGTAGGAGAAACTTAAAAAGATACTTAAAAAATCATTGTAGCAAAATAAATTGTCTAAATAGTGAACTGAAAAACTGGAAACATGTAGCAAAAATTAAACTTAAAGTAAATTGGAGGTCTGATGGATGTAGCTTTTCACGTCGTCATCTCTACTGGTAGTACTTTCGTAGGTGCTCAACGTTCCATGGGTGTTGCACTTCTCGCCCATCTAGCATCTCAAGGTAGTTGGTGCCTTTTATTTGCCATGACGTAACTCTGTAAGGCCCTTCCCAATTGGGGCCAAGCTTTCCTTGGGTAGGATCCTTAGCTGCTCCTATTATCTTCCTCAAAACAAGGTCTCTGACCTGGAAGTCTCTGTATCTGACTTTGGAATTGTAGTGCTTCGCCATGAGGTTTTGGTATCGTGCCAAACTTTACTCAGCTGTTGCCCGGACCTTGTCTACTAGGTTAAGTTGCAGGCGTATGGCTTCATCATTCTTGTTCTCGTCATAATTCTCCATCTGGTAGCTTGTGAGCCCTACTTCTGTTGGGATGACTGTCTCGCTTCCGTATGCTAGTCGAAATGGTGTTTCCCCCATAGATGTCCTCGCTGTTGTTTGGTATACCCATAAAACACTTGGTAGTTCATCCGGCTATATGCCCTTTGCCCCCTTGAGTCAAGTCTTGATGATCTTGGCAAGGATCGGTTCGTAACTTTAACTTGTCCGTTGGCTTATGGGTGGGCAGGTGACGAGTAATGGTTCTTAATCCCTAGTTCCGAACAGAAGTCTCTAAATGCGCTGTTATCGAATTGCTTTCCATTTTCTGAGACAAGCACCTTGGGTATCCCGTATCTACAAATGATATTCTTCCAAACAAAATTTCAAATATCACTTCTCCGTGATAGTGGCTAAGGCTTCTGCTTCTACCCATTTGGTGAAGTAGTCAATGCCAACTACTAGGAACTTTAGTTGCCTGACTGCTATTGGGAAGGGGCCTATGATATCTAATCCCCACTGAGCGAACGACCACGAGGCCGTCATAGGGGTGAGTTCTTCGGAAGATTGTCTGATGATATTGCCGAATCTCTAGCATTTGTCGCAAGCTTTGACATAAGTTTGCGTGTCCTTCTGCATAGTAGGCTACTAGTATCCTGCACAAATCAACTTGTTTATCAATGATCATGCCCCTGAGTGGTTTTCATAGATCCCCTCGTGGATCTCTCTCATGACATAATTTGCCTCCTCGGGGCCCAAACACATTAGGTACGGGCAGGAGAAACCTCTTTTGTATAAGACATCTTTTATTAGAACAAACCGAGATGCTTAGACCTTCAATTTTCTGGCGGCGGTCTTCCCGTTTGGTAGCACGTCGTTCCTTAGGTAGGAGACTAATGGCGTGGTCCAGTTGCTTTCAGCACCTATCTCTTGCACACTCGTAATCTCATCTATGAGTGAAGAGATTTGGACGAAGGATAGTACTTGGTCGAGGACGAGCATGTATTCTGCTGAGGCGGCCTTAGCTAGGCGATCGGCACACTCGTTCTCCTCCCTTGGGATTTGGACAAATTTGATTTGGAGACCGCCAATTCGACCCTTCACTTCCTCAAGGTACTTCTTCATTCTTTCATTCTTACATTTGTAGTTACCACTAATTTGATTGATTACGACTTGGGAGTCGCAGTATACAACCATGTTTTCAACTCTTGTTGCTCTTGCGAGGTCCAATCCTGCTACTAAAGTTTCGTATTCTGCTTCATTATTTGTCATAGGAAAGTCCAGGCGGATTATGCACTCGATCTTATCTCCTTCCGGGGTGTGGAGTACCACACCGGCCCCTCCTGCTTGCTTATTTGAAGATCCGTCTATATGGACGCTCCACTGCAGAACCACTTCTACCCCCTGGCTTTCCATGAGAGTGAATTCGGTGATGAAGTCAGCCACCACTTGTCCCTTTATAGCAGTACGCGGACGGTACTGTATATCGAACTCACTTAGCTCGACTGCCTATAACGTCGTCTGTCCTACAGCTTCGGGGCTACTCATGGTTCTTCTCAGAGGCTTATCTGTCAAGACAACAATAGTATGTGCTTGGAAATATGGCTTGAGTTTTCGCGCTGCGATCACCAATGCGAACGTCAACTTCTCCATCTGGAGATACCTTTCTTCTGCTCATCAAAACCCTTGGCTTATAAAGTAAATGGGTCTCTGCAACCCATCCTCTTCTCTTACCAAAGTCGCGCTGACAGCAGCTTGCAAGACGGCTAAGTACAGATAAAGCTCTTCCCCTAGCTTAGATGGGCTGAGTAATAGAGGAGACAAAAGATACAACTTTAGACTTTTGAATGCCTGTTGGCACTCATCTGTCCATTCAAACGATTTCTTTAATACGCGGAAGAAGGGTAGGCATTTATCCGTCACCCTGGAGAGGAACCTGTTTAGTGCTGCTATCTTGCCATTCAGGCTTTGCACCTCCTTGACCATCTTCGGTAGGACTAGCTCCATTATAGCCCGTATTTTCTCTGGATTAACCTCAATACCCCTTTGGGATACCATGAATCCCAGGAATTTCCCCGCAGTAACCCCAAACACACACTTATTCGGATTTAATTTCATGTTGTACCCTCGGAGGGTGTCAAAGGTCTCTTGGAGGTCGCTCAAGTGTTCATTTTCTCATAAGCTTTTCACCAGCATGTCGTTTACATAAACTTGTATATTCCTCTCAATCTAGTGTGCAAACATCTTGTTCATTAATCTCTGGTACGTTGCCCCTACGTTCTTGAGCCCGAATGACATCACTTTGTAGCAGAAGAGTTCTTGGCTGGTAACAAAAGAAGTCTTTTCTTAATCAGCCTCCTCCATTCTGATCTGGTTGTATCCTGAGAATGCATCCATAAGGCTCAGAAGCTGGTGTCTTGCGGTTAAGTCTACCAAGGTATCTATCCGTGGGAACGAGTAACTGTCCTTGGGGTAGGCTCTATTGAAATCCGTGAAGTCTACGCATATCCTCCACTCTCTATTGGCTTTTTTGACCATAAGCACATTTGCTAACCAGTCAGGTTAATATACTTCTCAAATGAAATCTGCTTCCAGCAACTTCCGAACCTCCTCAGTTATGACTTTATCTCGTTCCGGGGTGAATAATCTCTTTTTCTGTCGGATGGGAGATGATGAGGGAGATACATTCAATTTGTGAACTATGACTGAGGGGTCTATACCTGGCATGTCCTCGTGACTCCAGGCGAATATGTCCTGATTTTCTCTCAGGAACGTCGTGAGTGCTTGACGTACTGGCTGACTAGCCAACGTACCCATTCTAGTCTTCCGCTCGGGCCTTGAGTCATCAAGGGTCACTTCTTCTAGTTCTTCTACTGGCTCCATTGTTGTTCGTTGTTCTTCTATGCACATGGTTTGCTGGTGATCATCCATCTCTAGCATGGTGATGTAGTATTCACGCGCTGCCACTTAATCCCCTCTTACTTCTCCTACCTCGTATTCGATGGGAAACTTGATCATCAAATGGTAGGTGGATGTTACAGCCTTCCATGAATTCAAAATAGGACGTCCCAATATGGCGTTGTATGAGGACGAGCAATCAACGACTAGGAAGGTCAATTCCTTCGTGATTTACTGAGGGTAATCTCCGACTGTCACTGGTAGGGTGACCACGCCTAGTGGATACACCCTTGTTCCTCCAAATCCTACGAGCGAGGCATTGATTGGGATCAATCGTTCTCTCTCTATTCTCATCTGCTGAAAGGCTGGATAGTACAAGATGTCAACGGAGCTTCCGTTGTCTACCAGCACCCTGTAGGTGTTATAGTCTCCTACCCATATACTGACTATGAGTGCATCATCATGTGGGTGGTGGAGACATCGAGCATCTTTCTTCGTGAACCCAATTACGGAATTGTTGACCCGTGCCATCTTCAGGGCATACCCTGTTAGTTGAATATTCTGAACCATCTGTAGGTATGCCTTACGAGCCTTGTTAGAGGAACTAGAAGTACTGCCCCCTGTGATCATCCTATGTCTCCCATGGGTGGCCTAGGTCGCTCATTTTCTCTTCAGGCTGGTGCTCCTTGGTTTTGTTTTGTTCCTTCCTTGTCGACGAATTTTTGTAGTATCCCTTGCCTAATGAGGGTCTCTATCTACTGCTTCAAGTCATAGCAATTAGATGTGTCATGATCGTGGTCTCGGTGGAAATTGCAATATTTATCCCTGGGCCTCTTACTAGGATCACTGTTTAATTTGCCGGGGAATGTCAAGGCTCCTTCATCTTTGATCTGCATCAGGACCTAATCAATCAAGGTATTCAAGGGGGGTGAAGTTTGTGAACCTCCCTGTCAGGGGCTTGGATCGTCGATCATCTCATTTATCTCCTGTTCTGGCCATCTTTCTACCTCTATTCTGCCGGGCTTCCTCCTGCCTCTCTCTTTTCTTGGGCTTCTCCTCGCGGGCCAGTAGCGCATCTTCAACATTCATGTACTTGGTGGCCCTGTAAAGCACATCCGACATGGTTTTTGGATCATTCTTGTACAAGGAGAATAAAAACTTACCCTTTCGCAGCCCATTCGTAAAGGCTGCTACGAGGATCTTATCGTCAGCCTTGTCAATCGAGAGTGCTTCCTTGTTGAAGTGGGCTATGTAAGACCTCAGCTTCTCATCCTCCCATTGTCTAATGCTCATTAAGCATGCAGTTGACTTCTTATATCTATGTCCCTCGATAAAGTGTGAAGCGAACTAGGCGCTTAGGTCCTCGAAAGTGCTGATGGAGTTGGGCCTCAACCTGCTGAACCAAATTCTTGCGAGACCTCTTAGTGTGGTAGGGAAGGCCCTACACATGATCTCGTCTACTACTCTTTGAAGGTGCATCAGGGTCTTGAAGGATTCCAAGTGATCTAGAGGGTCCTTGGCTCCGTCGTAGCTTTCTATCTACGGCATGCAGAACTTCTGTGGTAGGGGGAAGGAGTTGACGGACATGGTGAATGGTGAATCGATTCAGTGGACCAGATCGTCGAGGTCACTGGACACTCTCCCCCTGAGTGTGTTCATCATAAATTCCATCCATTCTTTCATTATCTGCATCTCTGCAACAATGTGGGGTTGAGCTGTATTAGTGATGGATGGACGGCTCATGTCTTGTCGTTTCGGTCTGCTCGGGGCGTTACTACCCTCCGGCCCCTCTTGGTTTCTTTGTTCAGCACTAGTACCTTCTTGGTCTTCCTCTTGGGTACCCATCATTGCGTTCTTCTGTTATAACTGTTCTTCTAGGTCTTGGTTCTATTTGGTGAAATATTCCACTACTGCTGTGAAGGTTTGGACCTACCTCTCCAGGGCAGTGGATTGCGGCTCGTCTCCCTGAACGTTGTTGGTGATCGCCATCGAGTGAGTAAGTACCATGCAACTCTTTGTCCAGGAAGCGTTTGTATGTCTTGCAAGTCGCAGTCTTTCCCTACAGACAACGCCAACTTATGATGCCAAAAAATCACCAGTGAGCCACACAGTTCTCGCACGCTTGAAACAATACCTGCATAATAAAAAGAGAAGACCTAATAAAGAGCACCGATGTGGTGCTGGCCAAATACCCTCCGAAAGTCAAGTTAGAACTTCTCACAACTCTAAAATGCCAAAGCTGGGATGAATTATGCGTACCTGTTTTCTGAGGGTCTTTGGGTTTTTATAGTAGTGTAGAACCAAACTCCTATGCTGGCGCAACAAGTCTTTTCCTTATAGGGAAGATCTTTATTAATGTGCGTATCTTCCAGAATCCTTCTCATGTTAGAATTCTATTCATATTAGGATTCTATGGACTAGGGTTAATTGTGAGACGCAAGTCGTTTCCATTTAGGATTTCTTGAAGACCATATAATGACCAACTTAGTGCCACGTGGCCTTTTGATCCGTCCACCCTGGTCCGTTCACATTAGATCTGTTTACCTTTAACCCATTTGTCTTGATCTGTCAAGTCCATCCAAATGGATCCGTCACCTCTAAATTCCTTCCTCTTCATCCACCAATGCAAATCCGGATCAATAAAATCTGAAACTAACAAATCCTCTGTTTCTTCATTAGTCGGATAGAGGATTTTGTGTGTTGGATGATTTGGGATCCATCTATCCCACCTAACTCTTATGGAAGAGTCATTTCCAACTCTCCAACAGCAACTAGTTTTAAGAATGGGAAGTGCTACAATTATGCTTCTCCAAATAAAGGAGCAATTTGGTGACTCAACAGCCTTAAGAAAAGTAGAACGTGGGAAATATCTAGCTTTATAACACTTATATAATAGGGAGTCATCTTCTTGTAACATTATCCACCCTTGCTTAGCTAGCATAGCTAGATTGAATGCTCTAAAGTCTCGAAACTCCATTCCACCCTTTTTCTTTGAAATTGATAATTTATCCCAACTTTTCCAATGAATTTTCATTTCATTCCCAACTTGTCCCCACCAAAATCTTGCACAAATTGCATCTAATTCGTCACATAATTTAATCGGAAGTTGAAACACACTCATTGTATAAGTGGTGATGGATTGTGCCATTGTCTTGATGAGAACCTCTTTCCCAGCCCTAGATAGCAGCATGTCTTTCCAACTTTGCAGTTTCTTCCTTACTTTATCCTTTAGATAGGAAAAGGTAATAATAATAATAATAATAATAATAATAATAATAATAATAATAATAACAAGTAGTTAACCCGTGCGATACACGAGATAGTTAAATAAAAATTAAAAGTACTTATTTTGCTTAAAGGTTTATGACTTAACTTTAAAAAAATGTATAACTTGAAAATGAATGAAAATAAGTAATTTTTTGTTCAATATAATGTTTTAGAAAAAAATTTTATTTCATATCATTGGTTTCACATAACACATCCTGACATGGGCTATTCTATGGTGATGACTTCACATAATACTCAATTGCAATTAAATCTACTACCCACCACTAATCTATTCTATGTTATCTTGATAGTAGATCTACAAATTGCATTCTCATATCCTTAAAACTTGCCACATCATTGTTATTATCTATATATAATATAAAACCAAAATTTTTTACTTTTTGAGAGACTTATGTTAGAATTAGGATTAAAAACATAATTATAATTTTTTAAAATTAGATCTTACTTTAGGTTTCAAGAAAAAAAAAAAAAAAAAAAAAAACTTTAGGATTAAGGAAAAAAGAGAGAGACTCCTGTCAAGACTCTCTCACTATTTAGTTATAAAAAAGACCACACGTTAATTTTTTTTTTTTCTTTTTTTTAAGGACTCACTTTAGGATTCCAAAAAAAAAAAAAAAAAGACTCACATATAAAAAAAAAAAATAGGATTAAGGAAAAGAGAGAGATAGAGACTCCTGTTAGGACTCTCTCACTATTTAGTTTAAAAAATTAAAATGATGATGTGGAAAATTGTATTTATTTTTTATTTTTTAAAAAGGACTCACTTTAGATTTCAAAAAAAAAGAAAAAAGCAAAAAGAAAAGAAAGACTCCCATAAAATAAAATTAAAAAAAAAAAAGAAAAAGAAAAAGGATTAAGGAAAAAAGAGAGAGACACTCCTAATAGGACTCTCTCACTATTTAGTTTAAAAAATTAAAATTTTTTTATAAATTAAAATGATTATGTGGAAAATTGTATTTTTTTTAAGGACTCATTTTAGGTTTCAAAAAAGAAAGAAAGAAAGACGGTCATAAAAAATAAATAAATAAATAAAAACTTTAGGATTAAGGAAGAGAGAGAGAGAGAGAGAGAGAGAGAGAGACTCTTGATAGGACTCTCTCACTATTTAGTTTAAAAAATTATAAATTTTTTATAATTATTTTTTAGGATTAAAAAATAATTATAATTTTTTTAATTATACCTCACTTTAGGTTTCAAAAAAAAAAAAAAAAAAAACTCTTGTAAAAAAAAGCTTTAGTTATTAAAGGGGGGGAAAAAAAAAAACTCAGAGGGCTCTCACTATTTAGTTTAAAAAAAGACCACATGTAAGGATTTTTTTTTTTTAAGTACTCACTTTAGGTTTCAAAAACAAGAAAAAAGAAAAAGAAAGATCATGCAAAAAAAAAAAAAAAAAAATTAGGATTAAGGAAAAGAGAGAAAAACTCTTTTCGACTTCTCACCTATTGTTAAAAAATTAAAAAAAATAAAAAATTAATGATGTTTTTGTTTTTTTTATTAATGTGGAAAAATTGTATTTTTTTTCCTAAAAGGACTCACTTTAGGTTTCAAAAAAAAGAGAAAAGATAGAAAGAAAGGGACTCATGAAAAAAAAAAAAAAAAAAAAAAAAAAAAAAAAACTTTAGCATTAAGGAAAAAAGAGAAAGACTCCTGATAGGACTCTCTCACGATTTAGTTTATAAAATTAAAAAAAAAATTGTAAATTAAAATGATGATGTGGAAAATTGTATTTTTTTTTTTTAAAAGACCCACTTTAGGTTTCAAAAAAAGAAAAAAGAAAGACTCACGCAAAAAAAAAAAAAAAAAAAAAAATGACTCACTTATGTTTCAAAAAAACAAAGAAAGAAAGAAAGACCTCCCTAAAATAAAATTAAAAAAAAAAAAAAAAAAAAAGGATTAAGGAAAAAAGAGAAGACACTCCTGATAGGACTCTCTCACTATTTAGTTTTAAAAATTAAAAATTTTTATAAATTAAAATGATTATGTGGAAAATTGTATTTTTTTTAAGTACTCATTTTAGGTTTCAAAAAAGAAAAAAAGAAAGACGGCCGTAAAAAAATAAATAAATAAATAAAAACTTTAGGATTAAGGAAGAGAGAGAGAGTCTCTTGATAGGACTCTCTCACTATTTAGTTTTAAAAATTAAAAAATAATTATAAATTAAATAATTATAAATTTTTTATAATTATTTTTTTAGGATTAAAAAATAATTATAATTTTTTTAATTATACCTCACTTTAGGTTTCAAAAAAAAAAACTCTTGTAAAAAAAAAGCTTTAGGATTAAGGAAAAAAAAAAAAAAAAAACTCATGTTAGGACTCTCTCCACTTATTTAGTTTAAAAAAGACCACATGTTAAGGATTTTTTTTTTTTTTTTTTAAGTACTCACTTTAGGTTTCAAAAACAAGAAAAGAAAAAGAAAGACTCATGCAAAAAAAAAAAAAAAATTAGGATTAAGGAAAAAAGAGAAAAACTCTTTTTCGGACTCTCACTATTTAGTTTAAAAAATTAAAAAAAATTTATAAATTAAAATGATGATGTGGAAATTGTATTTTTTTTTTCCCTAAAAGGACTCACTTTAGGTTTCCAAAAAAAAGAAAAAGAAAGAAAGACTCATGTTAAAAATAAAAAAATAAATAAAAAAAAAACTTTAGCATTAAGGAAAAAAGAGAAAGACTCCTGATAGGACTCTCTCACTATTTAGTTTATAAAATTTAAAAAAAAAAATTGTAAATGAAAATGATGATGTGGAAAATTGTATTTTTTTTTTTAAAAAAAAGACCCACTTTTGGTTTCAAAAAAAGAAAAAAGAAAGACTCACGCAAAAAAAAAAAAAAAAAAAATGACTCACTCAGGTTTCAAAAAAAAAAAAGAAAGAAAGAAAGACTCCCATAAAATAAAATTAAAAAAAAAAAGGATTAAGGAAAAAAGAGAGTGACACTCCTAATAGGACTCTCTCACTATTTAGTTTTAAAAATTAAAATTTTTAATAAATTAAAATGATTATGTGGAAAATTGTATTTTTTTTAAGTACTCATTTTAGGTTTCAAAAAAGAAAAAAAGAAAGACGGTCGTAAAAAATAAATAAATAAATAAAAACTTTAGGATTAAGGAAGAGAGAGAGAGAGAGAAAGAGAGACTCTCTTGATAGGACTCTCTCACTATTTAGTTTAAAAAATTAAAAAATAATTATAAATTTTTTATAATTATTTTTTTAGGATTAAAAAATAATTATAATTTTTTTAATTATACCTCACTTTAGGTTTAAAAAAAAAAAAAAAAAAAAAAAACTCTTGTAAAAAAAAGCTTTAGGATTAAGGAAAAAAAAAAAAAAAAAAAAAAAAACTCATGTTAGGACTCTCTCACTATTTAGTTTAAAAAAGAACCACATGTAAGCCACATGTAAGAATTTTTTTTTTTTTTTTTTTTAAAGGACTCACTTTAGTTTCAAAAACAAGAAAACAGAAAAAGAAAGACTCACGCAAAAAAAAAAAAAAAAAAAAAAAAAAAAAAAACTTTAGCATTAAGGAAAAAAGAGAAAGACTCCTGATAGAACTCTCTCACTATTTGTTTATAAAATTAAAAAAAAAATTGTAAATTAAAATGATGATGTGGAAAATTGTATTTTTTTTTTTTAAAAAAAGACCCACTTTAGGTTTCAAAAAAAGAAAAAAGAAAGACTCACGCAAAAAAAAAAAAAAAAATGACTCACTTCAGGTTTCAAAAAAATAAAAAAAAAAGACTCCCATAAAATAAAATTTAAAAAAAAAAAGGATTAAGGAAAAAAGAGAGAGACACTCCTGATAGGACTCTCTCAGTATTTAGTTTTAAAAATTAAAATTTTTTATAAATTAAAATGATTATGTGGAAAATTGTATTTTTTTTAAGTACTCATTTTAGGTTTCAAAAAAGAAAGAAAGAAAGACAGTCGTAAAAAATAAATAAATAAATAAAAACTTTAGGATTAAGGAAGAGAGAGAGAGAGACTCTTTTGATAGGACTCTCTCACTATTTAGTTTAAAAAAAATTAAAAAATAATTATAAATTAAATAATTATAAATTTTTTATAATTATTTTTTTAGGATTAAAAAATAATTATAAATTTTTTAATTATACCTCACTTTAGATTTCAAAAAAAAAACTCTTGTAAAAAAAAGCTTTAGGATTAAGGAAAAAAAAAAACTCATGTTAGGACTCTCTCACTATTTAGTTTTAAAAAAGACCACATGTAAGGAATTTTTTTTTTTTTTTTTTTTTAAGGACTCACTTTAGGTTTTCAAAAACAAGAAAAAGAAAAAGAAAGACTCACGCAAAAAAAAAAAAAAAAAAAAAAGGATTAAGGAAAAAAGAGAGAAAGACTCCTTTTTAGACTCTTACTATTTAGTTTAATAAATAAAAATTAAAAAATTAAATGATGATGTGGAAATTGTCTTTTTTTTTTTTTTTCCTAAAAGGACTCACTTTAGGTTTCAAAAAAAAAGAAAAAGAAAGAAAGACTCATGTAAAAATAAAAAAATAAAACTTTAGCATTAAGGAAAAAAGAGAAAGACTCCTGATAGGGCTCTCTCACTATTTAGTTTATAAAATTAAAAAAATTGTAAATTAAAATGATGATGTGGAAAATTGTATTTTTTTTTAAAATGACTCACTTTAGGTTTCAAAAAAAAAGAAAAAAAAAAGACTCACATAAAAAATAAAAAACTTTAGGATTAAGGAAAAGAGAGAGATACTCCTAATAGAACTCTCTCACTATTTAGTTTAAAAAATTAAATTTTTTTTCATAAATTAAAATGATGATGTGGAAAATTATAGGAGATTCAGATGTTTTGGTTTTTTCTATACTACTATTTAAGGAGCTTCTTCTATTTAGACTGGATTTTTTTGGTTCTAAAATACCCCTGCATCTCTATATTTAGGTAGAGACAAAATTAAAGGACAATTTGGTAAAAATACAACCTTAACTCCCACTAAAAGTGGCGGCTCCAGGAATTTTTTCTAGGGTGTTTCTCAAGAAGCATAAATTACACAATCTAATATAAAGAAAATTTTATATATTGACAACTACTAGGAAAAAACACGCAAATACATAAAGTTTTACAACATAAAACTTGTGGAGTTCAATTGTGGTTGTTGTTAGTATTGTTGAACAGGGATGGATGACGATGGCTGGGAAGAGTAGTGAGTTTCTTATTTCCTTTTAGCCTTTAAGTTTGATTTAGTTTTAGTTTAAATTTTTTAATGACTTGTGAATCTGCGAGGCATTGGGGCAATAAGGATTTTTTTTTTTTTTAAATATTTGTTGAATTAAAAATGTAATCGTGTTGGTGTTGGAGTAGTGATAGTCTTAGTCTAAGATGAGATTGATGGTATTATAAACCAGTATGGTGAAAGAACCAGAAAATGGACTAGTTACTGGTTTTTTGGTCGAACCAAAATCCGACCGATGGTTGAACTGATGACTTCATAAATAATATAATTAATAAAATTTTAAATTATATAAATAAAAATATAATAAGTTTATTACTAATAATATGATAGCAAAATGTAAAAAATAATATTTAGTGACACTTTTTCGTGTAAATTTAATCAAATTTCCTTAGAATGGACAAATCACATGTTTAATTATAATCATAAAAATAAAAAGTTTATTTTATATATATATGTAATGAATTAATTGACGTTATATAAAAATTAAGTAACTTTTTAAGTTTATTCACTTAATTAAATAAAACTACTATTTTTTTTAATCAAAATTATCGAAAAAAGGAAAAAGAAAAGTAGTTATACAATGAAAAAACTAAATTTACGTGACTTTGACCAATTAGTTGTATAATATATATTATAATGTTTTTGAAGAAAAGTAGTCGTAAAATGACAGTGTATCAGGTAAAGCAAAAACTAAAAGTAAAGCTGTAGTATAGGCTTAAAAGAATACAAAAGCATGTGGTTCTTTTTACTTGAAAGACTCTAATATATTGTTAAGTTGCTCAAATTATGGACCAAAATTTAATTTTATTGGCATAAAAAAATTCAGGGTGTTCCCAAATTTTTTTTTAAAGGTAGATAAATATAAAATTTTAAATTATTATGTATTAAATTTTCTTTTTTCAAGTCAGGGTGGTCCCAAGACCACCCGGCCATAAGGTGGCGCCACCTCTAACTAAAACATTGCCTAAAAATAGGGTTACTCTTCTGTTAATTTTCAAATTTTTTTTATCCACTTATAAATTAGATTCTCAAAATAAAAATTATATATATAAAATAAAAATAAAAAAAACACAGATTTTTTAAATAGAGACAAAACTAAAGAATAGTTTGGTAAAAATACATATTTAACTTGCACTAAAACATTGCTTACAAAATAGGAATACTCTTCCACTAACTCACTCCAAAATAACTATACGTTTATTTTTTTTTAAATAGAAAAATAAGTAAAATAACCCACGTTATTGCTGTTTTTTTTCTTAAAAAAAAAAAACACCCCATGTTTATCCAAAAAAAAAACTAAACATAAAATAAAATAAAATAAAATAAACTAATAGCTATAAAAAATAAAAAAAATAAACTAAATAGTAAATAGATATATACACTTTTTTTTTTTTTTTTGATAAGTTGATACATCTTTAACTCCCACTAAAACGTTTACAAAATAGGACCACACCCCTAGGAGTGTGATGAGTGTTCTGAGTTTTGGATGAAATAATTTACTCATCACACTTCTAAGTTTTTTTGTAATTGAAAAATATAGTAATCCCAAATTATAATAGATTCAAATTATTAACTTTTACAAAAAAATAATAATAAAAGGACTTTTGAGTATGTGCGTGCTTATAGGCCAATATTTATTCGGTACGAGTGTTCAACAACTACTTTCACAGTAATTATTTTGTTGTTTACACTTTTGTTTCCCGTTCAAAATATATATATTAATAAAATCATCACAACAAACAGCGGATTTTGGAATACCATATTTTCTTTTAACAAGACTACAATCACAATTCCAATTTCTTTCTTCTTTTAGTTTTTAGTTTTTGGATAAGTAACTTTTCAAAAATGTTAAGAGCACAATAAATCTGTAAATTTTGTCACAATTTTTTAAATCCACAAGTTGGGGTAAAATTGTAAATTTTTTATGGTCAAAGCATTATTGATATATATATATATATATTTTTTTTTTTAGAAATAATTACAATATACTGCTAATCCCGCAACTTAAACCCTTTCCCCCCTAAACCCCCAAGCACTTTGTGCACGGGGAGGTGACTAAAATCATCATTTTTGTCATAACTTACTTACATCGTTGTAAATAATAAAAGAATTTTGCTAATGTGTGTCCTTAGGACACATAATAACCAACCATTTTTGAAAAAAATATTGACAACTTTTTTATTTTTCAAGAAAATATTTTCAAAAACAAATAGATTAATGTGTACCTTAGGGCAGGCATTAACTAGTGATAAAATTGTGGAGATACGTCTCACCCCTCGTAACTTGCCGACAAGTCTTTGTTCCTAGCATTTTTTTTACACCCGTAGTCCCTGAGATATTTAAAGTTTTCAGTTTTCACCATCAATCAACATCTTATTGTTATCAAGTTGACAACAATAAGATGTTGATTGATGGTGAAAACTAAAAACTTTAAAAACAAAATCCGGACTTGGTAGCTATTTATGACTATTACAGAATCGGAATTGAGCAGCAGATTGAATGAATGCGTGTGATTTAAATTACTTGACAACAATAAGATGTTGATTGATGGTGAAAACTGAAAACTTTAAAAACAAAATCCCAACTTGGTATTAAAAACAAAATCCCAACTTGGTAGCTATATATGACTATCACAGAATCGGAATAGACCAGCAGATTGAATGAATGAGTGTGATTTAAATTCAATTTTAGTAATCAAATGAGACAATATTATCAACATAAGATTGCTTGTATACACCTACAATTATTATCAACATTGTTTTGTAATTGTATATACAACAACCATATATTTATATACATGGACCTATTTAGTACATTGAGTATTAAATGCTATAGTACTTTATACAAAAATGATTAATCTTTGAATATTACTGGACTAGTAGTTTCTGCTGACGAGTTGTGGGGTGTACTAAAAAGATTCACCTTCAAAAAAAAAAAAAAAAAAATGTCGCATTTGTTACTTGATCCAATAGTAATATTAAACCAATACAAAAAGCCATTTTGCTGAGTTTCTGATAAAAGCATGCCAATGATGTAATGGCTAGCCATACTAGAATTTCAACATTACAATAATGTTGCTTTAAAAAATGCATCTAAAAAAAAAAAAAAAATTTAATTTTTGTTTTAACCTCTACTGTTGCTTATAGAAACACATGCAATGTATTAATTATGAAAAGTATATATCATGCACCTTGTTTGAAACTTTACAATGCTAGAAAGCATCCACTAGCTACTATTACATACATTGATGCTTCTTTGTATGTATTATCCCAATCAAAACTTTATTCTTCTGCTTACCCATTAAAAAACAATTAAATTGACACAATGAAAAGATGAAGAGACATACCATCTTTGAGTGATCGCCTAGTGATTAGGATCTCGGTGTGTGGGGCGCGGTAGATTTTGAATTTTTTACCCTATCAACCCTGGCAGAGCATTCAATATGAAAGGAAGGCAGGCAGGTAATTTAACGTGTCATTGGATCACGCTTAGCTATAACATAAACTCTATATAATAGTATTAAGTAAAGATTTGAGACGATAATCATTTTATCTATTAAAAGAAAAAATGGAAAAAGACTGGGGTTGGTTACTTCGTGGAAAAAGCGAAGACTGCGAATAAAACCTTATAGGTACGTTTGGATTGGAATTAAAAATTAAAAATATTATAATAAAATAATTTTAAATGTGTGAATAATGTCGTAAGATCTATTTTTAATATTTTTTAAAATATAAACAGTACTGCTACAGTGATGAACAGTACGTAAACAGTAAAATTTATCTCATAAATAGTGAATTTTGCTCCCTTAAAAGCGTGAAAACAACAAAAAAAAAAAAAAGGGAAAACGTGACGCGGGATTCAGCGTTTCCGTTAAATCCAAACCCACACAAAGTTACTTCCGTCTTAGTTATAAAAAGACGGACAAAGAAAGATGTTCCTCTTTGGCGGCTTCCATTTGCATGGATTGGGATTGAATTTTACAACTTTATTAAAGTTGTAAATGCAATAATACCAATACCACCTTAACGTGACGAAACGCTGAATCCAAACTCACACAAAATTACTTCCGTCTTAATTGTAAAAAGTCGGACAAAGAAAGATGTTCCTCTTCGGCGGTTCCATTTGCATGGATTGGGATTGAATTTTACAACTTTATTAAAGTTGTAAACGCAACAGTACTAATACCACCTTTCTATCACTGCTTTTGATTTTTCCTTATAGTACCTTTTCTATTACTGCTTTTGATTTTTCCTTAGTCGGTTAGTCCAACTTTTCCATATACATGTATTTTTTTCAAAAATACATTTTTCATCCTTACATTTTAAACATATTCTTATTTTAATCTCAATTTTAATTTTGTTACCATTCTAATTTCTAAAAATAAAAAATCAATTCTATAACTCACTGACATAAAACTCTTACGTGACATATAAAAGCTCAATTGGCACATAAAATATCACTATTAAAATAATATTTAAAAATACCACATCAACATCACATTAACATTTACGTCAATGTCTTATTTTTAAAAATTAATTTATCAATTTAAAAAAAAAATTAAGAAACATAAAAACAAAATGAAAAACGTAAAAAACACATAAATTCAAATAATGTTGAAGAACATGAATAAACAACAACTTAAACCCAGATTAAAAGAACACAAGCACAGATCACAAGAACATAGTACTCAAAGATTTTCTTTTCCAACATTTCTCATATCACAAATTCAACTAAATACATAGAATTTCATCCCAAACATATCTCTAAAACCAGTAAATTAAAACCCAACCAAATCAACAACAAAACAACATATCACCGATTAGACCAACAAAACCCAACCTCTATGCTTCCATAAATTCCATCCAAAATCATCAAACCACAAACCACAAATCTCAACAAACCCCAGAGGCAGATCTACGTTTGAAATTGATTTTTTTTTTTTTTTTTTAAATCCAAAATACCCAAATGTTGCTCATCGTTTTCTCTGCATCAAGACCTCATGGCTTCCATGATCAAAACCTCAAATATCAAGACCCCCACAGATGCTGACATGCTCATCGTTGGTCAAGGGAGAAGCCTAAGAGGTAGACCCACAACCCAAATCACCCAATCAACCGCCTATCAACAGCTGGGATCAGGCTTGAGAGAGGAAAAGAGCAAGGGTCAGGTAGAGAGAGGTTTGAGAGCCACTGCCTAAGGCTTTGCCGTAGGGACCGACCACCACCTTAACTGATCTAGGCTTCACAACATCACAGCACACCCACCGATCTAGGCTTCACAACAACACAACACCACCGAATCCTTATTCCCGTTGTTGTCGAATCGCCGACACGACAGCATGCTCAACCAATCTGAACTTGAAGACGTTGTTGCGATCTAAACCCCTTCAGAAACTCTCTCCTTAATGAAGACAAAGGTAGCGAAGTCAACGAACCACCGCAGAAACTCTCCGACCAGGGAATAAAATTCTGATCGTAACCTCCACCACCTCTACTTTCTCCACTTGACCATAGAGGCCTTGCCGATTTGTGAGTATCGAATGATTAGAGAGAGTGAGATCGTGAGATAGAGATAGAGAAAACCGAACCTTCTATATTTTTGTGTTTGGTTCAGAAAAAATAAAATGCAAGAAAATATGAGAATTGAGAAATTAAAACTTTAATTCAAATCAAATTTTAATTTTCAATTTAAATTAAAATTAAGAAATTAATTTTTTTTTTATAATTTATATGTTGATGTGGTATTTTAAAATGTTAAATAAATTTTATTATTATTATTTTAATAATCACGTGACTATTTAATGTCTCAATTGAACACTTCATTTACGTAAGAGTTTTCTGTATACTAACGTGTCAATCGGTCACTTCATTTACGTAGAAGTTTTCTGTGAGTGAGTTAACCATAGAAATCAAAATAGAATTGATTTTTTTCGCCTTTTTTTGACCCGGCGGTGCTATCATGGATACTAATAGAAACTGAACCATTATTGAGGATTGAAAACAAGACAAGTCAAAGGCTTGCTGTCAGTGTGCACTGCAGCCAACGCTTCCAAGATACAACCTAAAAGAGTACAAAATCCTCCTGACTTTCCAGCCTTTTTCTGAAGTTCCTAAAAGAGTAGGGAGTTTGGTCAGAGACTATAATAGTACAAAATCCTCCTCACTTTCCAGCCTCTTTCTGAAGTTCCTGATAGATTACTGTCAAATTGCTTCTTCTGCCGCTTCATTTTAAGATTGGCATACGAATTCCTTTGACCAACGGGTCCTCGAACCAACCTGTCCCCCCTTTCTTGGTAAGCGGTTTCTTTTCATTCATTCATTCATTGATTCAAGGTAGTTGTAGCTTGCTTCCAAGTCCAAGCGCTAGCGGTAGAAGCTAGTAGCCAGAAGCGAAAATAATATAGTGACTAAAAGTGAATTTTCGCCCATTTTTTTTAACCCAGGCGGTGCCTTTTTCTTACTCTTTCCCTCCAGCCTCTATCTCTCTTCAATGTATTTATAGGTGTACCGTGGCAGTTTAAGTAGTAGTATTTTTATATGAGGAAAACGATGGGACTTGGGATTTCAGAATCCAAGGTTGTCTATGTTGTTGTTCTTGTCATTTTCGTTTTGAATTGCTTCACCCAGTTTGGAACGGACGCTCAAATTTTGCCACCAAAAGAAGGTATGTACTTTCCCATATAACACTATTAGTCTCTAACTGAACAATTTGTTCTACTCTGCTTAATCTTTTATGTTTTGCTGTTTTGTTTTCCGTGAATACAATTTCTTGGGAATTGTGTTTGATTTTCGACTCTTCTTCTTCTTATGCCAATTTCTTGCAAGACTTTTCTGTGTTTTCTACTGGTAAAACAAATTAATCGAGTGAATTGCTCCTCGAATTTAATCGATTTGGATTTTAAATTTCTAGTGACTCAAGAATTCCATAGAAGGAAACTATTACGAAATTTTGGCATAAATGTTTCTCTTCTTTTCTTGAATTCTTGGATCACTAGAAATTTAAAATCCAAATAGATTAAATTCTTCTTCACTTTCAATGGATGGGCTCATCTCTTTCAAAAATTTTATGCCCTGAGAAGTGAGAACCAAAAAATGTTAATTATCAGCAATATGTCTATTGAATGAGATATGATCCTGGTCCCTATTACGCTGCAACTTTTTTCTTTAATAAATTTTATTAAGTCATTATGTAACCGTTAATATAACCATTCACATCTACTTTTTGAGTAATTCTACTTACATAAACGATTTTACAAAATTTTTACAAACTACTGGTATAACTGATTTTTAATGGTTCTCATCTAGTCCTACAATTAATATTATTATTTTTTTACCTACTAATAACTACTCACCACATTAATAATTTTTTAAAAAATATTGTAAAATAGTTTGTAATTTTAACATTTTCCCTACTTTTATTGTAAAAATAATGTAAAATATTAAAAATAGTATATGTCTATAGTATTACTTTTAATTTATTTAAATAAGTAATATTATCATTAAATAAATTATTTCATTTAATGTACACATTGATTTATTAGGAAAATTCAATCTATTTATGTAAGCTGGTTGGAGGAATATTCAATATAATTAATAGAAGTAGGAAATATAATACTTCTACAGAGGCACACCTTTTTTTTTTTTTTTTTTTAATAATTTTATAACTTGTTGACTTGAAAGTTGGACCTTTTTTGCATATATAGACTCACCACTTTTTGTTAGCCAATCGCAACCACACAAATTAGTAAGTTGTGAAATTGGATTTGGGAATGGTTATGTTACGTTGGTACGTAATCTTGTAGGAAATAATTTGGTAGGTTGGTGATATTAAATGAATTTAAATTTTTTTTTTTCTTTTTTGGCTTGGATCATTGTAGATAACTTGAACTTGGCATCAATTAATTTGATTTTTGTTGACTTGACTAGATTTTGTTTGACGGGTATTAATTCCTTGTTTTCTCATTTATATTTTTTAAAAAATGTAAGCTGTTTTTAATTTTCTTGCAATAAGAATCTGCTTGACAATATAGCTTGATGTTCCAACCACTATTTTGACTATCATGCCCAAAACGTATATCTTTTGGTCAGACCAGGAATTAAAAAAAATGTTATTCAATTTAGTTTTTGACAACGTGATATGCTAATATGTCAAAGATTCGTTTGATTATTAAGCATGTTGGAATTGAAATCTGAAATGACACTAATTATTAGCTTAGTCTATAGAGAAGTTCTAGGACCACAATTTTTTCCACTTCCAATTTATATGGCAAATAATGATAGACTGCTTCACTTTTACTTAGACTTGCCATTCACTATTGACCACTTAAGATAGTTGTGAGAAAGGATGTAAGAAAGGGTGTTTCTATGTACATTTCATGTGGGTTTATTAAATAAAAAGAAACAATTACAATGTACCCACTTTTGTTTGATTCTATTACAATTTAGCATACAAACTTTTAATTATTACACAAACTTTCTCCTTTCAGAAATTGTAAATTTGGATAGAATCCCAATCAAAATGTAGCAATTCACTATATAAATTAAATTGTAATATGGTCAAACTATAAATTATGAATTGAAATTTACTCAAATAAAAATATGGTGTTTTAACTTTTACAAGAGTTAGATAAAAAAGAGGATCATACTTGGATTCTTTCTTTACTTTGGGACCCAGTGATATGCATGCATTCACAAAGACGGATGTGATTATTGAAGTATATGCACAGACGTTAGTTATCTAATTACTCACTTGTCATATTGCTTCTTAGAAAACTGTGCTACATAATATATGTTTTTTTTTTTTTTTTTTTTTTTTTTCAATAAGATGATAATAACAACTTTTTTGGCCTTTTTGTTTCCTTTTTCACTTGGATGTTCTCTAATTTTTTTTTTAATATTTTTTTCCATAACTTCCTTAATATGTATATAAATGCATATTACTAATTGACTTTGTATCTAACAGTGAAAGCTCTTGAAGCAATAAACTCAAAATTAAAAAACCTAAATTGGAAGATCAACGAAAATTTCTGCAGTACGAAGGAAAATTTCAAAAGAGACATTTCAGAAGACACGCTAAGCAATGTCACATGCAACTGTTCTCTCAGCGGAGGCACTGTTTGCAGCATCACACACATGTATGAGCTTTGTTTTTCTTTCACATTCTCCATATTTTTCTTGATAATAATGCACATAAAATGTTTACAGATATTTATTTATGCAGTTCATTTATAGCTAGATTCTAGAAAATAGTTTGCAAATATTTTAGCTTGATGCTTTACTATTGATATAATAATAGTAGTTGCTGACAAAAAATGGTAGGTTACACACAACTTGACCTTTAATTATCAATAATATTGCCTTTGGTATGAGATCATGAGGTCTTCTCTCCCCCTCACCAACTTCTCACCCTCCACCACCACCACAAACCTCTATACCATCTTCACAAATATTAGAGAACAAACTGCTGTTTGCTAGAGGGGGAACAACACTAATGTGATCAGGCCAAAGCGGATATTGAGAGAATTATGTTGATTGAGGAAATTAGTTGGTGACAAAAATCTCAACTACTATGTTTGAAGGAAGGGGTAAAAATACAAAGTTCTTTAATAGACTTGCAAGCTCTCATCGCCACAACAACATCATAGGGCGATTAGTGGTGGATAGGGGGAGATCACTAATTAGGATACCATCAAAGAGAAGATAGTGGATTTTTATAAGACTATTTATTCGGAGTCTAGAGTTTGTAGGCCTTTGTTGGATGGGATGATTTTTTTTTTTTTTTTTTTTTTTACTGTTTTGGAAGACGACATCGTAGCTAGCTGGATAGATGTTTTATAGAGGATGAGGTGTTTAAGGTAGTATCCAATATGAATGAGGATAAAGCTCCAGTCCTGCTAGGTTCACGATGGCTTTTTCCCAATTCTGTTGGGGTATTCTGAAGGGAGATATTATGAAGGTATTTCATTATCTCCATGCTCATGGTAATTTTGAAAAATGTCTCAATGTTACCTTCATTACTCTCATCCCAAAAAAACTTGGGGAAGTGGAGACTAAGGATTTCTGGCCGATTTGTCTGATTATTGGGTTTATAAGATCCTGACAATGGTTTTGGCCATTAGGCTTGATAAAGTGGTGCTTGGGCCTCAAAATGCTTTTGTCAAAAAGCGACAGATTTTGAATTCACTGTTGATTGCCAATAAATGCTTAGATAGCCACCTTAAATCAGGATTACCGAGAGTATTGTGCAGCAGACTTGGAGAAAGTGTATGATCATGTGCATTGAAATTTCTTGTTGTATATGCTTAGACGGTGTGGGTTTGGTGCTTAATGGAGGTAGTGGATATTCTCGTGTATTTCCACGGTTCCATTTTTGGTGCTTGTGAATGGTAGTCAGGGTGGATTCTTTGGTAGTTCATGGGGATTGAGATAGGGAGACCCTTTATCCCCTCACTTGTTTGTTATTGTTATGCCCTTAGCCAGATGTTTGAGAGGGCTAGGATTGACAACTTTGTTTCAGGTTTCTTGGCGGGTGGAAGTGCCTGGAAATTTTTAGAGATTTCTCATCTCCTCTTTGCAGAGAGTACTTTGATTTCTTGTGGAGCGGATCTAGAGCAAATTTGGCATTTGAAACTAGTTTTTGTTAGTTTCAGATTATTTTAGGTTTGAAGATAAATTTTGGGAAATCTAAATTGGTTCCAGTTGGTGATGCTCTCAATGTAGAAGCATTTGCTGGTATTTTTAGATGCAAAGTAGCTAAGCTACCTATGACCTATTTGGGTCTTTCCTTATTCGCTACTTTACGGCAAAAGAACTTTGGATTGGAATGTTGGAGAAAATGGAGTGGCGATTGGTTGGGTGGAAAAGATTATATCTTTCTTAGGGGGTTGTATAACTTTAATAAAGAGCACCTTTTCTAGCTTGCCTACCTTCTAATTATCTCTGTTTCCTATCCTGCTGAATATTGCTAGACGTATTGAATAATTACAAAGGGATTTTGTGGGTATAGGATTAGGAGATGAGTTTAAGTATCACTTGGTAAAGTAGAAGACTATTTGTGTACTAGTTCAAAATGGGGGATTGGGTGTTCGGGATTTGGTTTTATTTAACAAGTCTTTGTTGGGGAAATGATTGTGGAGATGGCTATGGAAAGGAATGCCTTGTGGAGAAGGTTAATTGATACTAAATATGGTAGCATGTTGGGTCGGTGTTCTCATAGGGTGTAGGGCCCTATAGGGTTGGTTTGTGAAATTATATCAAGAAGGGGTGGGATGATTTTTATCCTTGTATCATCTTTAAGATGGGGGATGGTTCTTCTATTAGATTTCGGCATGACTTTGGTGTGAGGGACTTCCTTTGGAGAATATTTTCTCAAAGCTTTTCAATAGTGCTAGTAACAAGGAAGCTTCAATGGCTGAGTTGCTGTTGTCTTCCGGGGCACTTTCCATTGGAATATTAGTTTTATTCAGCTGGTTCAAGATTGGGAGTTAGAATCAGTTGCCTCTTTTGTGGACCTTACATATGCAGGTTCTTTGAGAAGGAATGGGGTGAATAAAATGTGCTAGAAATTTTCTCCTCATGGTGTTTTTAACATTCTCCTTATTATAAACCTTTACAACCTCTAATCACCTATTCTTTTGAAACTTTTTGTGAAAACCAAAGGTGCCTACAAAGGTTAGTTTCTTTACTTGGACAGCAATGTTAGGGAAAATTTTAACTGTTGATAATTTAAGGAGGCAAAAACTGGTGGTGATGGATTGGTATTGCATATGTAAGAGGAACAGGTGGACTAGGGATCACTTCCTTCTTCATTGCCAGTAGCTCAAGAGTCATGGAAAATGGTGTGATCCCTTTCTGGGGTTCATTGGGTCATGCCACATAGTGTTGTGGAACTTATAGCGAGTTGGTCAGGCAAGTTTAATAGACTCATAATTGCTTTGGAGCATGATCCCTCTTTGTCTTATGTGGGTCATATAGAGCGAAAGGAATAAACGTACTTTTGAAGGGGATGAAGATCAATTCATGAGTTGAAGCTCTTTTTCTTTCGGACTTTGTTTGAATGGGCAAATGCTTCGGGTGTTGTTACTTTTGTTTCTCTTCCTGATATGCTTGATATTTGTACTTTCATTACTGTTTAGTGTTTTTTTTTTCTTTGTTGCCTCATAGCACACTGCCTGCGTGCCTTTTTTCTTTCTTTTTTTTTTTCCTTATACTTTTCAATGAAGTTTATTACTTAGCAAAATATATATATACACACATATATATATATATATTATGAAGTGGAGCCTATGTATTAAGAGATGGAAAAAAATTGGATTACCTAGTACTTGAGCCTGTATATATACTTGTTGCACATAAAATACACCATCATGCAACTGGATGGCAAAAACTTATTTTGATGGGAAATTTCTGGACTGAACTGATGAAGTGCATCCTAGCTACCTGACTTGTTTATTCTAGTACTTGAGCTTTAGTAACAATTAACAAGCTTGTACTAGTTGTAACAAAGGTTATTTAGGATAAGCTAGGAGCCTAATTAGTTACATAGGAGCCTATTTATTTGCACATGGGCCAGGAGCCTATGGCTTTAAACTAGCTAATAGCATGCATCCTTATCTAACTATAAATAGGCAAGCAAGTGTAATCTGTATTTGGTTTAGATAATCCAATACAAGTGTAAATCAAGAAGTATTTTCCAAGAGTGTATCTATTGAAGAGTTGAAACACCCCTAGCCTACTTTAAGCAACTTAATCTTTCCTTTGTCCCTCCAACGAAGTTCCTAATCTCACCCACCATCATAAAGCTTCAATAGATTTAAATTAAATTTGAAAAGTTAATTAAACTAGTGGTCTCTGTATATGCTGATTCTTATTGCATTTAGTTTCTTATTCTCTCTATCTCAATTATTTTTATGCATTTTTCTTTATTTGCTATGACAGTCAGCTGAAGCGTCTTAATCTAAGCGGAGTTCTACCAGCTGATTTTGGAAATCTTACTAATCTGCAAGAACTGTAAGAGAAACATTCGTGTTTTTCTGCATTTAAGAAGTTAATTAACCTCATCATATTATCATTTTTGCTGAATTTTCCATAGAGATTTTTTTATTATGAAGAGTAGTTATTGAGGTGTCCGCACATTCTTCATTTATTCTGTTCACTACCATATTTCTCATAGGGTTTTAGTTGGCTTTCTTAGAACTTGTAAAAATTAAGAGCATTACTTGTTATTAAATTAATGATGATATGGCTAACTACCATTAAAACAACAGAAACATTTAATTTCTATTGGATACTTAAAAACCAGCTAAGCATATATTATTCTACTAGACAGGTTCGTATATATCTTCTAGATTTAGTTGCCTAGTCCAAGCACACATTGATGCACCATGCCAACCATATTGTATTAACCATGAAAAATACTTCTATGTTTTCTGAGTGGATATTCACATTAATACAATCATTAAGGATCTTGGTAAGCCTTTTCCAAACAATCTGTAGTCCATTTTATATAAATTTTGACTTCATCAAAGATTGGCCTTTTTGTCTTATGACCTCGAAATTGAGAAAGACCAAATGAATTTTCTTTCATTTAACAGTGATCTCACTTTCAACTACATCAATGGATCAATTCCTTCTAGTTTCTCTCGGCTCCCTCTTGTAATTCTGTAAGTTATTTTTTGCATTTGTATCTATGAGAGCCTTATTATTTTCCATATAGGTGTTGACCAAAGGGGTCAACAAGTTGGTCATTTCCTAACAATTGGTATTCTGCAGGTCCCTTTTAGGAAACCGATTAAGTGGTGAAATTCCTAATGGAATTGGTGAGATTGGTTCACTTGAGGAGCTGTAAGTCTTGACATAGATTTTATTGCTTAATTAAAAGAAGAATGGTGTACAACCTGGGTTACAGTTTAAGTTGCATTTTATAGGGTTTTGGAAGCTAATCAGCTTGATGGACATCTCCCTGAAAACCTAGGAAATTTGAGCAACTTGAAGAGACTGTAAGACTTTTGCCTTTATTTTCCATTTTAATTTCTTCTTTGTATTTATTTTTTCTGTTTCTTTTTTTTTTTTTCCTCTCCCTGGGAAATAATATTTCACTAATAATGCATTCTGGTTTAAAAAGCTGCAGTATCTTTTCTGCAAAAAAAGTGTTTGATAATTCATAATGGGCAACGAAAACACACTGAGTTGAACCATAGAAGATAATTGCTAAATATGATGAGCTAATTCATTGATTTTAACAATATCCAGGGGTTTGTAATCTTTCCTTACATTTCTATTAACTCTACCAGTTTTTAACTTTTCTTCAGTTTGATACAATTGTATGATTTTTAGGATGCAAATGCATTTTTTCAAGATAAATTCCTCAAACAAGCTGTTATTCATGTTCATGCAAAAGTATATCTCATTCGGATGCTAGTATTTTTTTGTGTCTTCTCTGAGTTCAATGAAACTGAAGATTGTATTGGTCATTCATTTTGGATATTTCAAGTTTGAACTCATAGCTGTATGGATGGCTATCTTGCTTTTGATGTCATTGTGACTATGCCTTACACAGAGTATCTATATCAGCACCTTGTTTTATAGGTTTCCACAATAATTTGCTGCCTGCCTCATGGAAATGCATGACCGAATATTTCTTTATCTTGCAGTGTTCTTAGTGCAAACAATTTTACGGGCACAATACCAGAAACGTTTGGAAAATTAACGAGCTTAACTGAGTTGTAAGTAATTCAATTTGACATGATTAGTTGGACATATAGCTTTTAGAATACCAAAATTCCTAAACTTGAGATACTGCCTGCAGTAGGATAGATGGGACTGCAATATCAGGGAAGATACCTGGTTTTATTGGGAACTGGAGAAAACTTGATAGACTGTAAGTATTGTACTTAGTTAATTTTATCTGCCATTTTTTTCCTCTTGGAGTTTTGACTTCAAAACCTTTTTTTTTTTGGTTATCTAAGGAAATATTAATCACTTGCAGTTATATGCAAGGCACGTTCATGGAGGGCCCCATCCCTAGCACCATATCCCTGTTGTCAAATTTAACTGAGCTGTGAGTGCATGCTCCTTAGGCGGTCTTATACATTGGTACAAAATGTGAAATGTACGAAGATGGCACAAATGATTTTTCTAATCTTTCATGTTTGTCAGGATGATATCTGATTTGAAAGGGTTGAGTACTGGATTTCCTAATTTGAAGGATTTGAAAAAGTTAGAATATTTGTAAGTTATATTTTTTACTTGTTTTCTTGCAACAAATAATCCTATGTAATTAACTTTTCAGTTTTGTTAACTTTCTGATTTTTGTCTTATTCCTGTGCCTCAGGGTTCTAAGAAATTGCTTAATCACTGATTCAATCCCAAGTTACATCAGAGGCTTAGAATCTTTGGAGCGATTGTAAGTTTCTTAAAATGGGTATACTCATAGAGACGTTTTACTTGGGAATTTCTTTTTCTATATCTAGTTTGATTTCTTTTTTATGTTTTGGCTTCTGTTATTATGAGACTTCTTATATGGTTTACTCTAACAAGTGTTATGAAGTGACTTGAGATGAACAAAATGGAGTTTCAATTTGTTGTTCAAGTTGTTATTGATTGTCAACACTATTGTTCATTATTTTGAGATGATTGACTGCTACCAACATATAAACTTCGAGATTTTTATTCAATGAAAGAGAGGTCGGACGGCATATGGATATCTGACATAGGTTCAATTCTATCAATAGGGAATTGAACACTTTTTTCCGTACTTATAGGGAAACCAAACACATAAAGGAATAAAGCATCACATTATTTCTAATATCTGCCTACTAATTAATCGACCAAACTTAGTGATATTTATCCTCTTTCCAGATAGAGGTTGGTTTGGGATTAACTTCTTGTTGATGTAATATGAGGGATTAAGCATGTTAAGATTACTCTTTCTTCTTCTTCAATCACCCCCCCCCCCTCCCACCCTCAGTCCTTTTGTTCTTAGAGAAAGGAAAAAGGGTTGCTTGATTTATTTGCAATTATTCTGTATGCTATTTTTAGCAAGAAAGTTTCTTATTCTCATAAAGAGGAATAATGTAACTGAAATTGAAATTGTTCTCTCTTTTAAAACTAGGCTAACTTTACCACAATTTATCTATTTTATTCTTTATTCTCTCTCTCTCATTGAACTTTTCTTTCCAATATTTTTGCTTCTTGTTTCTCATTATGTTATCCATGGATAGAATATTTTATTTTGAGGACTTCAAGATACTAGATGGACTTGTGGTGATCCAGTGGCAATTGAATAATTTCAATTCAATAAATTCTACTGTTTATGCATTTTATTTTGAAATTTGCCTATTGCCTATATGTCACTGAATGAATGGTAATTTTTCTCAACATTTAATGGGAAAGAAGTGTAATATTTACTACTAAACTTTGTGCTGATGGCTTTATTTCTGCTAGAAACTGCATTTTGAAGTATCAAATTTTGCCTGAATATTATAGTACAACAAAATGAAATATAAATCTTGTTTAATGAATTGAATTCCATTTTCTGTAATTTATATATTTTTGATAATATGAAAATTTTATTTTCTTGTAGAGACCTGAGCTTCAATAATTTGAGTGGTCCAATTCCAGACACATTTTGGAATCCAGAGCTAAATTACATGTATGGCACAGAGCAAAAATTAGTTCAATTACGCAATGTTTTATGTTTAATTTATTTCTCAAATTCTCCTTGTTTGGATCCTTCACTGTGACTACTCATTTGGCAGGAAAAGACATGACACAAACATTTTATGGATGTAGGTACTTAACCAACAACTCATTAAGTGGAGAAGTGCCAAATTGGGTATTGGAGCACACAAAAAGTTATTGGTAGGTCTAATTTAAGTCCAGAATCTTTATTTCATTAGGCTCTAAATTTGTCAATGCACTTGTTTTTAATTGTGAGATCTTGTGTGAGTCATGTGTTTGAACTGTGAGCTTTTTGAATTCTCATTCTTTCCCAGTTAAGAATTTTTTCATAATGTCATGATGAAATGTATTGCAGGGATATATCTTACAACAATTTTTCAGGGTTACCTCAGATTAATTGTGAGACACGGTCACATGTGTAAGTTTCTTCTATATTAATCACTTTTGTAGTCAAAGCTTTTCCTAAAAAGGATGGAAAAAAAAATCACTACTAATCCCTCTTATATCAATGCTAAGTAAAATGTAAAAATGACTAACATATTCATTGTCTTGTATTGCCAACAATGTATCTTTATTATGAAACAGGAATTTGGTTTCCAGTTATTCATCTGTGGAGAGCAACCCGTAAGTTTTTTAACTTCCTAAGACACATTTACTCTGCCTGCTCAAAATGCATCAAAACAAAATTATTTGATTGGACCTAAACTTTTCAAATTCTAGAATTCCTTGGTGCTTGAAGAAGGGCCTTCCCTGTTCGAAAAAACCAAAACGTAAGTAAAGATACATATCAGATTGTGCTTTTATGAACTTTAATAGTTTACTATTGAAGTTATTTTTGACATTGATGGAACTATTGTATCACACACTTACTCTTATATCTGCAGATTACTCCTTGTTTATTAATTGTGGAGGAGAAATAGAAAAATTTGAGGGGAATGAATATGAACCGGACATAAATCCAGATGGGCGATCACAATTTAGTTCTATTTCTGAAGAATGGGGTTATAGCAGCACAGGGGTCTTCATGGACAAGGACTCTACTCCATACCGTGCACAGAATACATTTTCTCTGAATGTGACTGGTATCTATGAGACAGCTCGAGTTGCCCCTTTATCACTTAGGTACTATGGCCTTTGCTTGCGAAAGGGAAGTTACAAAGTAAAGCTCCACTTTGCTGAAATAATGTTCTCTAATGACCAGACATTTAGCAGCCTGGGGAGGCGCATATTTAATGTCTCAATTCAAGTGAGTTGACGGAGGATTTTCATGATTAAAATATAGCTTGTTATATGATACCTTCCAAGATTTTCTTGTTTTGAAAAGAGAAAGGATGTTCATCTTCCCGCTGGAGCTTGCAAAGTTTTAATTTGACATTTCCTTTTCCTTTTTAATTTTTATTTTTATCCAGGGAAAGTTGGAGTTGAAGGACTTCAACATTGTGGAGGAAGCTCAAGGTGTTGGTATACCCATCATTAAGGAATTTGATGATGTTCTTGTAAGTGGTAGCACTCTGGAGATTCATTTTTATTGGGCAGGGAAAGGAACTACTTCCATTCCTGTCAAAGGTGTCTATGGACCTCTTATATCTGCCATTGAAGTGACACCAAGTAAGTTTTTCCTGCAATTTAGGATTTCTACCTTTTTTGTCATTAACTTGCATGTACGTAATTCCTCTCCTTTTATAGACTTTGATGTTGGCGGCGGCCTATCGGCTGGAGCTATTGTTGGCATTGTACTTGCATCATGTGTGATCCTTGTATTGATTTTGGTGTTTCTTCGGATGAAGGGTTACCTAGGGAAGAAAGACCTTGAAGATAAAGGTAAGATCAATCACATTTCTTTTTACTAAAAAAAAGATGTGGAGAAAGTACCGTCGAGGGACTTTTTGATGGTTAGAAATTGCAAGTTGGAAATAGAATAACAAGATGTGTCTATGCTTTCTTTTTTTTTTTGGTCATTAGCAGTTCATGGTCATTAATTACTCTTTCACTCATACATGCACTCACATATACACTACATAGATAAATGCCCCGAGATCTTTTTCTGTAGCTTTGGCATTCAAGCCAATCCACCACCTACTCTCTCTCTCTCTCCACACACACCAAAATACTAGATCTAGTGCCATAACAGATTTGACTCCTTGAAACACTGTTTCTATATAAGAATGATGAATCATATATCAAACAATTGTATTGGAAAAATTGGGTACTATCATATAGCTTTGCTTCAGCTAAGTTCACAAGTTGAGGATAAGCAGACTCAAACCAATAACATCCGCCACATGGTAAATTGCTACCACTCAAGCCCCCGACTAATTTTACCATAGAGGCCAATGATAGACAATAACTGCCCCCAAACACAACTTACAACTTTCATCATATTGTGCTCTCCAAAGAGACTCTTCTCAAAATCTCAAAAAATGGTGTTGAGTTGGAATCCCATTTTAACTAAGGATTCTTGTGGTTCTAGAGGATCCAGTTACAGGAAAAAATCAAAGAACACTTTGCTCCTTAAAGGTATTATTGGCTAATAGAAGGTTCAGCTCTTTTAGCAATGCAGAAGGGCAACACTAGGCATAGGCATTGTACTGTGCAAAGATTAATTTACTGTGGGATCCTCATTCTCATTTCAACTTATATTTGGTATTGCCTATTCACAACTATTAAGTATTTTTTGATATTATACATCAAGAAGATGATTCAATATCAACACTTGGCAAAGATTCATAATCAACTGTATTTTGGTTTAATCGATCTTTAACAGTCCGATAGAAAGAGATAGTGAACCTTCTTTTTTATGGATGTGTGTTTTTCTATGTTCTTAACTCTGTTTACCTTGTAGAAATACATTTTATCATAGCAAAAGTATTGTTTTCATTCAAAAGTTTTCTTCAAGTTTGTTTTTGGTCCCTAATCTATTTAAAACATTACACATTATGTCTTTCCATCCACTCTTGTTTTTATCATATTTGTCTAACTAGGTGGTACTATTTTTAGCATTAGAGAATTTGAGATGTTTGACCTTGGTCATTACATTTAAACCAAAAAAGAAAAAAGAAAAAAGGAAAAGGACACAAACACAAGGTGAACATGTGGTGCGTAACTATTGGTTAAACGCATCGTATAAAAAATATTTTTAAAGAGGAAAAGGTAATTTTATTCAGTAGTTAAGGGACAAAAAATAAATCTTCTTGAAATTTAAGGTTGAATGTGTAACGTTTCAATAGTTTAGGGACAAAAAAATAACTTATTAAAGTTTATGGGTGAAAAACAAACTTCATGCAAACTTTTGTGATGAAAACAATATGTTTGCCTTTTATCATCTATACTTTCTGTTATTCTCTCTCTCTCTCTCTCTCGGAAATTTTCTAACTTCTTTTATCTTCTTACAGAACTACGTGGTCTAGATTTACAAACAGGTTATTTTACTTTAAGACATATTAAAGCTGCCACTAGGAACTTTGACCCTACAAGTAAGATAGGTGAAGGAGGCTTTGGCCCAGTTTACAAGGTAATTATGGATTATTGATATTTATTATTGGCAGGTGTTAATACTAGCAACATTTTGGCCATGTCACTAGTGTGAGTACTAATGCAAGATAGTAAAAATATGAATATGAAATTGCTTTTCTTGTTCTTAGGGTGTACTATCAGATGGTGCTTTAATTGCTGTTAAGCAGCTATCCTCCAAATCGAAGCAAGGGAACCGTGAATTTGTTACTGAGATAGGCATGATATCTGCATTGCAACATCCAAATCTTGTGAGGCTTTATGGATGTTGTATTGAAGGAAACCAGTTGTTACTAATATATGAATACATGGAAAACAATAGTCTTGCCCGAGCACTTTTTGGTAAGTCCTTCACTAACATCCACCTTTTTTATATATCAAGAGTAAGACTTATTGTTGAAAACTCTCCCTCGTTTTCCAATTTTAGGTCATGAGGAGCACCAACTACATTTGGATTGGCCAACGAGGAGGCAGATATGCTTAGGAATAGCCAGGGGGTTAGCTTATCTTCATGAGGAATCAAGGTTGAAAATTGTTCACAGAGACATAAAGGCAACAAATGTGCTCCTTGATAAGGATCTAAATGCCAAGATATCTGACTTTGGTTTAGCTAAGCTTGATGAAGGAGAGGAGACGCATATTAGTACACGAATAGCCGGAACAATGTCAGTTCTCTCTCTCTCTCTCTCTCTCTCCACCTTTATTTAGCTTCTTGAAATACAACTGGTTTCTGGTATAATAAATTTTAACATAGGTAGTGCAAAACAATATAAATAATTATGTGGATAGAGTGTCCCTCCAAATTGGGTTAGAGGAAAGTTCCTCCAACCCACTATGTGGCAATATGAAAAACTATCCATGAGTACTTTTAGTTACATAAATTATTTAATATTCACATGAATTGTTTATATTATTTAATGAATCATGGGATTTAATACACGTAGATAGTCATTATATACAACCATTTAGCAAGTTGAAAGAGATTTCTTCAACTTGATTTGGAGAGAAATTGTCCATAATTTCTTGTTAAAAAAAATCTTACCAAATGCTCAAAAACTCACTTTTTGTAGGGTCAGAGTGAGCATATTGGATTTAATATATAATGTGTATAATAAGACTTAACCAACAATGACTTAGAATTTTTATTTTTTCATTTAATATTGTAGCAGTGTTGTGATATAACACGTTGCACTTTCATTTTTATACGGTAATATGTGAGCAGAAAACCTTTCACTTATATTTAGAAAATGTTTTAGATGTTTTTGTAATGGGATATTAGAAAGCCTTTATTAGCTTGCACGCATACTCACTATTCTAGTGCCATCTGTTTTTCTTCAGAGGTTATATGGCTCCTGAGTATGCAATGAGGGGTTACTTGACCGATAAAGCAGATGTTTATAGCTTTGGAGTAGTAGCTTTGGAGATTGTTAGTGGGAAAAGCAACACCAATTACAGGCCAAAGGAGGAGTTTGTTTATCTTCTGGACTGGGTAAATATTTATGCCATTCTTAAGAGGATCCTTTTTTGTTAACAATTGTTACTATTATATTTTCTTTACAGTGAATAAAAGGTTGCTTAATTTGGGAAGATACAAAAATTCTTTTCTATCTTGTATATATATATTAATACACTTTCATGCTTATCATCTTCTCTAATTACCAACTTGGGAAGTATGCATGACATCATGAATGTTTATCTTTGCTCTTTTACATGCAATTGAAGGCCTATGTCTTACAAGAGCAAGGAAACCTGCTCGAACTTGTGGATCCAAGGCTTGGTTCAAGCTACTCCTCTGAAGAGGTGATGAGGATGCTCAGCTTGGCTCTTTTATGCACCAACCCCTCTCCCACTCTCAGACCATCAATGTCTTCTGTAGTAAGTATGATTGAAGGAAAATGTGCAGTACAAGCACCAATAATAAAGCGCAGTGAAACTAGCTTGGATCCAAGGTTTAAAGCTTTTGAGAAGCTTTCACACGATAGCCAAACACACGTGAGCTCCACCTTTTTGCATGACAGTCAAACGCAGAGAGACATGTCAATGAATGGGCCATGGATTGATTCCTCTTTTTCTATCCAAAGTAAGGATGAGATTAGCGGAGACCATTCTTCATCAAGCAAGCTTCTTCAGGATCTTCATGACGTAAATCTAGAGTGACTGATGAATAGAGAAAAATACACAGGATTTTTTTCCCCAATCAAATTGAATTCTTGGATTTGGCTCGAGTGGGATTAGATTCTCTCTTATTTACAGATGGATGGACATGATACATTATCTAATAAATAAACATGGAATATGCTAGTCAGTAATTCGGGTAAGTACAAAAAAATTATGATCTTTTTTCTCTGTTTTAAGAATTTATTATAATTTTATTTGTATGTAGAACAATTTGGACTAGGATATCTAACAATTTGAACAATGAGGGAGCTATGCATATAGTTCCTAGACCTAATCTAGGTAACGACTCAACTTACATCCTTCGACCGGTCCACTTTAAGCCAAGGTGTACTTCCCACAGATTTTTGGGGAAACTTGAAAAGGCCTGTCTTGGACATTTGTGCCCACAGTACCCTCAATAGGAATTTTGTGAGGGAAGGAGGAAATTTTCCCTTTTCTGAACCTAGGATGGACAAAAGGGCAGGATGTGCCTTGGTTGGAAGATATTCTTTGAAGAGAAGCTCACTTCCAAGGAAAAGTTTATTGATTAAATAGTAAATAACATTTGATTTGAATGAAATTTGATATGTATGTGAAGAAAATAAATAATATGTAATGTAACGGTTAGATTTTCAAAATTCACATACATTAAAAAGATATAAGAGAAGTTTGAATGATTTCTCTTCAAACTAATTTGGAGAGAAACCTTGTTCATTTTGTAGTCACTTTTCTTGGTTGAATAAAAAGTGTTAGGGCCCATTTGAATTGACGGGAGAAGGTGGGGAAGTGAAGTGGAGGGGAGTAGAGTAGAGTAGAGTTCGTTGAAAGTAGGCTAATTTTGGGCTAAATTTACTCTACTCTATTTTACTCAACTTCTCCTTTCTCTTGCTCTCTCTCTCTCTCTCAATCCAAACGAACTATTAAAGATTCAACATTTAGTCCATGACCACTCTTTTTAGTCCCATAAAGTAAAGTAAAAGCCAAAAGGAAAAGAATATGAGGAAGCAAAGGAGGAGCATAGATTAGTGGAACTTTATCCTAATTGAATTTGGATGGTCCATGCTTGTCCTAGAACAAACCGGGAAGGGGAGAAAATAACAAAAAGAAAAACAAAAGGTTATAGAGGAAAATGAGTTCAGGCCCTGCCCGTAGAAATGTCAAATATTGTGTAGGTAGATTGGTCCCTATCTGATTAGACAAGTTTCTGGTGATTTCAAGTTGGTTCAATTTGGACTGACTGAATTCAATCCATTTCACCTCATGAATGTAGAAAAAATATGTAAAAATATCTCTTCATGTCCGTTTGTGCATTGGAAATTTGGCTGCAAGTAGCCCAATATTGTCAAAAATAATATATTCTTGCTAAAAAGAACAAAGATTTTGAGCTTGACCATCTAGCTCCATTTTTTATCTATGAAATTGTAATTGTCTCTCAATCAAATCAATTTACACTTATGAATCATTTAAATTATTAATGGTTGGGAGCTTAGTTCAGGGAAAATTATACTTTACCACCTTAAACTATTCCACTGATTATACTTTACATCCTAAACTTTTTGAATACACAATTTGCACCATAAACTATGATTCTTGTTATACTTTGCATCCCAATATCAAGTTTGCCGATTAACTTTGATGGAAAAATATGGTACCATGTAAAAATACCTAATTGCCCATCTTCTCAATCTTTTAAAAACAAAAGATAAATTATAATTTATTAGCCTAAACTATACTCATAATTCCACTTTACACCCTAAACTTTGAATTTCTATCCAAGTTAATAGCAAATTTAGCGTTGGGGTGCAAAGTGTAATAAAGTTCATAATTTAGAGTGCAAAATGTGCATTTGAAAATTTTAGGGTGCAAAGTTTAATGTGAGGTATAGTTTAAGATAGTAAAGTATGATTTCCCCCTTAGTTGTTAAGGGAATCTTGCTCCCAACCTTTTTTTTTTTAAGGAAAAATCTTGCTACCAACTAGTTGCATTATACTAGTTTATTTCCTCACAAACCTAATGTTCCACATTCAGTTTTGAAGTATTTGTTATCTTTAGAATTTTTTGTTAAAAAAAGACTCTGATTTTTTGAAGCATTTTATCTGAGGCAGAATTTTTATTTTTATTCTTTGAAAGTAAGAAAAAAAAAAATATATATATATATATATATATATTAAAAAAACTATAAATTAAAGGATCCAATAACAGATTTTTTTGGAAAAAAATTAATCAATTTCTATAGTTCTTTTATGTGAGAAAATGAAAATAACGAAATAAACTAGAGATTTACCATTCTTCTATTAAAAGAAAAAAAAAAAAAAAAAAAAAAAAAAAACTAAAGATTTACCTCTAGTCATGATTGTTCAAGTATTATTTGGAGATAACCCACTTGAAAAGTTATTGTAGGGGTGAAATTCCCAAAACTAACAGTGGGCCTGGGAATCCACACGAAGCCTAACCATGACCCAATGGGGAATAGGGGCCCAAATGACTTTTGGCCCAACCCTGTTGAGCCTGGTTCGTTTTAGAAGACGTCCGAGGAGGAATGCCTCCTCGGACACGCAAATATGGGCCCAGTAAGCACCCCCTCCACAGTGAAGAACCCATCCAGGCAAACGTGGGTAGGAGGGTGAGCCTCACGCAGCAGGAAAGAGGAAAATGTAAGACATCAGGGAGAAGCCACAACTGCCGCATTAAATGCAAGAAAGCTATCTTTTCAGCCGTATTAATGTGGAGAAGACAGGCGAACAGTGTTCCATTGGTCAGTGCAACTCACAGAGGGATAAGGGAGATGTCCGATGGGACAGACACTCAAGTGAAGGTCCAGATGACTAACAAGTGTAAGGTTCTTATCAATTCAAGGAGGCTGTATAAGAGAAGGAGATCCCCATGAAGAGGGGATCGGAGAATTAGGAAAAAGAGAGAAAAAGGTGAGAGAACTCGGTAGTCTATAAACAGAGCAAAAAGTGCACTTATTCATCTACTCGGATCGATATCCCCTTAAGCAAAAATGGAATCTTCTCACGTTCAACACATTGCATGGCGTACGTCTAACTGACATTCACTTCGTCCAGTCCTAGCTTGGTAACCCACTCTCTACAAATTCATTGTTGGAGGATTTTTGGGCCAGAACCACTTACTTGCTGGGCCTGAGCCCCAAGAAAGCCGCCCCTACAGTTATATATTCGGAGAAAATTCTTCTAGCTTATGCCTAAAACCCTTTGATGGAAACACAAGCAATTTTAAAAGTTAGTGTAGTGGGCAGAAGCACGTCATTAGATTATAAGTTTGTTTTTTTTTGCTTATTTTATATATTGTTTGTGGGTTCTACACTATTTTTTGTTTCAACTTTCTCTCAAATAATCTAACTTTTAATTTTTTTTTTAAAGAAAAAGCTAGTTTTTAACTTTTAATCTCAAAGTATTATAGTAATAATAATAATATTGAACCTGCAATAAGCACCAAAAAAAAAACAAAAACAAAAACAAAAACAAAAAACAACTAAGATCGTGCAAAAAAATCTTGTGGGATTGCAATAAGTTACTGTACTTAACTTTTTGAACAAAAATAGTACTGACACTTTAAGCAAGTTGAAGAAAAACAAAAGCTCTTTTTTGTGGAACCCATGTTGGACGCACAACAGGACATGATCAATAGGCTAGCTTCTAAGCATGTGATTCAAAAATATTACTTCAAGAAGCTCTCATTCCTCAGTGTATGGAGGGATTAATTATGAAACATGATAATAATAAATCTATTATTAAGAATCTAAAACTAACAGATATATAAAGGAAGGGCACTCCATCCAAATACAAGGCTCAGTTTGAGAAAAAGCATATTTAGCCAAGAATATATAAATATTGCTATTTAGGGTGTGTTTGGATAGAACTTATTTTGTTGAAACTGAAAACTAAAAACTGAAAACACTGTAGCAAAATAATTTTTAAATGTGTGAATAGTACCGTGGGACCCATTTTTAATGAAAAAATTGATAAAAAAAATGAAATTTGTGGGTCCGTGAACAATGCACGGATACACTGTTCACGTAAAACTGGTCAAATGTTGCGGCTACTGTTCATGTACAGTACATGAACAGTAGCCGCTTGTGAGGGGGAAAACGCGTGAAAAAAAAAAAAAAAAAAAAAACGTAAAAACTGAAACGCAACGCAGCAAACGCCAACCCAAACACACACTTAGTGTGCGTTTGGTATTAACTTAAAAAGTCAACTCTATTTTATTATTTAACTTATTTTTACTACTATTCATGGGTTACATTGAACTTTTTAGTACTATTTATGGGTCTTACTGTACTATTTTAGCTATCTTTTAACTTTATCTATAGTACTTTCAGTAAAAAAAATTCAGTTTCAGCTAAATAAACTATTTCCAAATGGACACTAAGGGTCTGTTTGGATATAACTTATTTTGCTGAAACTGAAAACTGAAAACATTGTAGCAAAATAATTTTTAAATGTGTGAATAGTGCCGTGGGACCCATTTTTAATGAAAAAGTTGCTGAAATGTGAAATTTGTGGATCCGTGAACAATACACAGATGCACTGTTTACCGTGGAAAAGTCAACATTTGGGGTTACTGTTCATGAAACAATGCATGAACAGTAACCGCATTCCCTGAAACGCATGAAAACCCAAAAGAAAAGAAAAAAAAAAAAAAAAAAAGGGAAAACGCAAAACGTGCAAACACTAAAACGCAACGCGTATCCAAACATCACCTAACTAAAAAACCATTCTTGTCATGTACTACAAAATTGCTCAGTGAATAGTAACTAAATAGGAACAATTTGCAAATTGTTTTATAGATTCTCATCTATGCTGCTCTTTTTAGTCGACTAAAGAGAATCATTGGGCTTTGATTTCATAAATGTACATCTTTGAGATATCAAAAGTAGTTATAACAAGCCTCCTCCACATTCTCTATGAGTTTGTTTGAGAACGACTTATTTAGCTGAATTGAAAATTTTTTACTGAAAGTATTGTAGATAAAATTAAAAAATAACTAAAATAGTACAGTAAGACCCATGAATAGTACCAAAAAATGCAATAAGACCCATAAATAGTAGTAAAAATAAGCTGAACAGTAAAAAAAGTTGGTTTTTTAAGCCAATGCTAATCGCAACCTACATCTAAATAATGTTTCGATGGGAACCAAATGGTGACTAAGGATAGCATGTGTAACCTATAGTATGTAGAGAGATTTATATATTGCTAATTACAAGAAAAATGGATTATATGACATTCATTCGATCTATCATCCTTAATGTGCATTGCAAAATCAAGTGGTTTCCTATTACTGATCATAGTGGATATAACTTCCTCTACAACTAGCCCTTTAGACTTTAGTAATCCCTTGCAATGTTGATGCAACATTAGGCCCTCTGAACAACAAGAACAATGATCACCTGTGGAAGGGTTCTAGGCTTATTGGAGTTTAAACATGTCCCCAAATGCCAATTCCAAAAACAAAAGATAGTAGAAGGAACTAGGAAGGATGAAGCAAATCAACTTTCAAACTTATGAAATCAGAGGCCATCATCACCTGTTGCCCTGTCTCTATTGTACAATTGTACTTTGTTTCCACTAAAAGGCTAAAAGAGGGATTTTAGATGCTCAAGTTCTTTGTTCCCATAGCCTCAATAACATAAATTCTTCTTTGTAGACTGCTTGCACTAGTAGGCATTGTATGTCGATTTTAGGTGATGATTGAAATTCATAATGCAATTTCAATTTCCTTAGAAGGGCAAATGAGATAAGCATCATATAAAGCCGCTATCTATCATGAGTCAGCTTCTACAACAATCTGAGCCCTTCATGGTTGGAAATGTTTTCAATATTTGACAAGAGGATGTGAGTGCAATGTCACCATTCATCAGCTAATTTAAATGCCACTAGGTTTCACAGCTTGAACTAACGTGGAAGACGACTGCATCTACTCTGCAATCTCAAAATCTCTTTAGTAAAAGCTCATTCAAAACCCAATTGAAAGTGAACTTCCAAGGCAAAAATCCTCTCTCAACCATCTCAATCAACAACTTCCTAGCCACCAACAAATCATTTGATTTCTTCCTCACAAACATCACACTTATAAACATATTATATGTATCCAAATTGGGCAAGCAAACCCTACTACCCTTCTTTTCAAACACCCACAAACCCTTTTCTATCTCTCTAGCATCACAAAAATGATGGATCACCATGTTATACGTTTGAACATTCAGCTCACACTATAGACACCTAATTTTGTTCTTCTTACGACTCGAGTTCCCGTTTCCTAATGATGGTACTACTTTGAGGCCTAAGGTTGGTTTAGGGCCCAATCCCGTGAAAATTAACTTGAGGAATTATTTATGGTAAATTTAACTTAATTTTGGAAGAATAAAACTATTTTTGGAAAAGAAAGGTTGCTGAAAAACCCTAAGTGTGCTTGTGCATACACGTGTATGCGCACGCACACTCAAGCCATGCGTACGCATGCTTAGGGTATACACATGCATACCTTGTGTATGCTCACATAGTTAGGGTTCTAGAATTATATGAAAGGAAAACTTTTTGCATTTAAATTTGTGTGGAGTGAATCCCACATCATCTGGGAGCCGCCCCACACCCTTAATTTACCACTATATAAAGCCATAAAATGTACTTTTGCAAGACACAGAAAAATAAGTGAATATACGCGAGATTCACTAGAAAAGAGTGAATCAAAAAGGGATTTTTTCACAAAATATCCTCAAGTCATGTTTTATCTGATTGAGACCTATTCTAGTTTTGATCTTTGAGTTTTAATAGTTTACAAATCTTTTGGTTTGTTGTTGATTAGATTGACTAAGGGGAATGGTCAACATCAAGCTCTAAGAGAGTTCTAGTGTTGAGATAAAGGTTCTAACTTTGGCTCTTCAATTTCCTTTACTTTGTATTGGTCTATATGTTTATGTAATCATAAGATGTTTGTGTAGGTCAAGTTTACTTTGAGTTTGTATTATAAATATGATAGGTTGTTAGATTTATTGTTTTGCTTTGTTTTTCTATTTTGAGTTGCTGGGTGAAGGTTCTAGATGTGTATGCGTGCGCATGCTTCATGCATGCGTATGCATACTCGAAGTATTCATATGCATACAATTGAGATGCGCACGCACACTTATGCCCGAAAACCCTAATCCACATATGTTTTTTTCTCTGCTTCCTTTTATATGTTTGGCCTTTATTTAACCTTGTTTTTCATATCTTTGAACATCTGTTCTTTTGTTGTGTTTTGTTTTGCTTCTTTTTATCTCTTTTAAGTTTATTAGGGTTTAGATTGTACGAATACCATGAACGTGCATTGATGCATATGTGGTGTGTTGTAGTGAGGTAAGTAAGGTAAGTCATACATAGATCGCATGTACATGCACTTAAGTGTTTGAATATGAAGTTGTTTAATATGCTTGATTGAAAAACATGAGTTTGTATGTCCATGCTTGAATGCTTTGTGTTTGAATTTTTCTAATGATGTTTCTACCTTTGGTGATGTATGCTTAATACCATGATAGATAAATGTTAGGTTTGAGGGATGATATGCCATGTTTGCTTGGTTTAGATGCATGTGAGAGAGAGAGAGAGAGAGAGAGAGAGAGAGAGAGAGAGAGAGAGTGTGTGTGTGAGAGTTAGAATAACATATTAAAGAACCTTTTAATGTGATTAAGACTTGGAACACAATGAGTGGAGGTTGACCTACGGGTTGGGTGGGGTTGGGTGGGGTTGGGTGCTTAACACCTTCCCATCCCCATACCTAAACTCCAGACACGTGCTTCGATAAAGATCAATCATTCCATAAGTGTGTTATATTTATGATTTCTAGACCTAATTTAGGCGGCGACTCCATTTACACCCTTCACCATAGTTTACTCTAGGCCAAGGCGTATTTTCTATGGACCTTTGGGGGAAACACCAAAAGGCAAAACTGCTCCAAGTGCTTAATCTTGCCCACACAACCAAACCCATGAACCAAGATTGTATAAGTAACAACATCAATCTCACATTTCCTTTTCTTCATTTGCAAAAGGAATTCCCAAGCTTTCTTAATCTAACTAGCTTTAAAATACCTTTAAGCATTATATTATATGTCGTTAAGCTTGGATTCAATCCCTTCTCAACCACTTCCTTCAACACCTCCAACACTTTAGGCGTCCTCTTAATCAAACAAAACTCATTCGCAATTATATTATAGCTAACACAATTAGCCTTAAACATATCCTTTAACATCTTAAACAAGTTATGAGCCATTTTAATGCGTTTCAATTTGCAAAAAATGTCAAGAATAGTGTTGACCGAATTCAAGTTTTGAAAACAACCATGTTCGTGCATTGACATGAAGAGTTTGAAGGCTCTATCGGGTTTACTTGCGGTGGCGAACGTTTCGACAATAATGGTGAAGATTTTTAGGCTTGGGCCAAGGTGGCAAGAGCACATTTGGGCCACGAGGTCCCACACCACCTTGTTATTGTGCATACAAGCTGCGATGTCGATGGCGTGGTCAAATGAGGTAGCGGAGTGAGTGAAATTGGCATGGTGTTGGTGGTCTAGGGCTTTGAAGAAGTGGAGGGATTTGGGTTCGTGGTTCCAGAGGAGCTTGTGGGTTTTGTTGACTAGGTCTTAGGTCCATTGGATTTGAGGGTTTCAGAGGGCTTGGATTAGGGTTTTTGTCAGAGGGTGGGTTTTGCTAATGTCGCGGCGTCTTGTGGTGGCAATAATGGTGGTGGTGGTGAAAGAGTGGCGTGGAAGTAAATATGGGGGTTTTGGATGGTGGGTTTTGAGATGGGAGAGTGGTGAAGGAGCTCTTTGAAGCTAAATGAACATTTTCGATTTTCTCTGTCTTCAACCCACAAGTTTTTCATAACAGTTATCGTCTAGGATAAGGATATGATGCTAGAGGATGAAGTGGAAGCCGATAGTCATTGATGTTCTAAGCATTGGTCCTTATTGGTTTCAAGTCTTGATCTCTAAAGCACATGATCAGTAGGTTGAAGTGACAAGAAGCATCCATTCTGCAGATGATGTGCTTAAGATACTCGTTGAAGGTGATGACAAGGAAGTTGAATCAAAGTTGTTGGTGCTTTTCAAATATGATAATTTACCGCATCTCTACAAATCATATTTATAGAACTTTGTTAAGTTTTTGTTGAGGAACCGGCTGAAGATTGTATTGGTGTACCCTTTTGAAAAAGGCAAGGCTTGATGCCAACAAATATAAGAAGATTAAAGAGAAAATGATAGGATTGGAACCGGAAATGGTGGCAGTTGTGCATCAATTGCATGCCACAATGGTTACTCCACAAGAAAGGGAAATAACTTCGTGAAGAGAATTAGAGAAGTGGCTTATCGGTTGAAGGAAGAGGGAGCTTTGTGATTAAGGATTATTGGTGATGATATAGGAATTATCCTCAAAATTTATGAGCTCTCTGTCTTTAGGATTTGATAGGATTATATTGGCTTATGAGTTTGTCTTTTATTTATCTTTGTTTTGTTTCCAATTGTTATTTGTTCACATTGTCAATTGCAGTATTTGAATTGAGATTTAAATACTATCTTGTTCCTTCTTCTCAATTTTTTTTTTTTTTTTAAATTCTTGTTCCTAGCATTTCAAATGTATCATTTAATCCTTTTAACTTCTATTTTTGTGTCAAAAGTAGGTTGCAATTAGACAGGCTGCCTGTTTAAATTTGTGTTTGGTACCCATGACCATTAGCCATCCAATTCATTTAGGGCACATTTGTGTTTGGTTGAAGATAAGATAATTTCATGCCAAATCTAATTTACTCTACTCCTCCATTCTCCTCAATCCAAACGGACCATTAATCTAGGGGAGACCTAAATTGTGCATTTAACTAATCGTTCAATTTGTATACATGTTAAATGGGTGAGACCTAAATTGCGCACTTTTTAACTAATTGTTAAATTTACGTATGGACATTGAAAACTTGGAAATAACCAAAATATCAAACTGGGCTTGTACTGATTCAAAGTCATCATGCTTAGCCAAATTGCCTTATCATATCCTTGGACTAAATTACTTGTGACCTAGTCATGCTATATATGTTTAGTTTATATGTCCACTTCCTTAAAAGTTTTCCCTTTTGGCCATTTTCAGCTCATTTTAGGTGCTTGCACTTTATTAGATTTCATAGGGGCATGCATTTTCCCTTATAGTCTATGTGACTACAATTGTTTATCATAAATTTTAAGTCAACATTTCTTTAGAAGAAAACAAAACTTCCACACCTTTGAATATTTCCATATAATTGTGAGTATATTATGTCAGTGAAGGTTAAGCATAGCTTTGGGTTGTTCGACTATAAAATATCTTTAGCCTAATGTATCCAAAGGAGTGTTTGTAATTGACAATTAAGTGAAACTGGATTGTTTAGGGCTGATTCGGTGGGGAAAAAAACACATCAACACGATGATGTGTCACTTAAAAGCCAAAGCTAACCGAGTGTGTTTTTACTAACAAAACCAAATATTAGGATATAAAATCCAAGCAACCATAAACTTCATTGTGTACTTTGCAATTTACCACCAAAAATTGCATATTTGACTAATGATACAAAAATTTATAAATGCAATAGAATTTAAATCTATTGTGTCCCCTCTTTGATCATTTCTCTTATCAGCAGGCTAAGATAACAATTGACTTTTATGTGTAAATAGGATTTCAACTCATCCACACTGTTGAATATTTCAATATAATTGTGAGTACATTGTGTTAGTGAAGGTTAAGCATATAGCTTTGGGTTGTTGAACTATAAAATATCTTTAACCTAATGTATCCAAAGGAGTGTGTGTAATTGACAATTAAGTGAAATTACGTTGTTTGGGCTAATTTTGGAAAAAAATACACATCAACACAATGATGTGTCACTTAACAGCTAAAACTAACCAAATGTGTGTTTTTATTAATGAAGCCAAACTTTAGGGTGTAAAATCCAAGTAATCCTAAACTTCACGGTGTACTTTGCAATTTACTCCAAAATATTGCATATTTGACTAATGATATATATATATATATATATATATAGAATTTTTATTTTTATTTTTTTATTTATTTTTATTTTTATTTTTTGAGAACAGAACAATCATTCATTCATTTATATGTAAACAATCTTGGTACAAAGCTTTTAAGACAGGTGGTGGTGAATCTTCCAACCAATACAATTCATCACTAATGTTCCAAGCATAGCGAGCCAAAATATGCGCTACCTTATTCCCCCTTTTTTAATGCTGCTTATTAAAACTGATTGCAGCCCACGGAGATAGCATTGGATGTCCGCATAAATATGTCCCAGCAAGGAGTGATTTCCTGATGAACTTGAAACTGCCTTCATCACTGTAGCATTGTCACCTTCAATTAGTAGCTCTGAAAAGCCTACTTCCATTGAGAACTCTATTGCCTTTCTACAAGCCAGAGCCTTTGCTTCTTCACTGCTGTTAATTGAGGGCCCTTTGACAGACATTGCAGCCATCACTTCCCCATCTGAGTTACGGATTATTGCCCCAAAACCCGAGCATTGAAGTTCAGCAAAAATAGCTGCATCAAAATTGAGCTTGTACACTGATGGAGGAGGAGGTTGCCAAGTGTTTTTGGGCTGTGTCGTGCTTGGAAGAGTTAGTTGCTCTTGTGCCATCCTGTATTCCTCCAAATAATCCGCTGCTCTCTTTTTCAATCACTTCGGATCCTTGATCTGCCCTCCATGTACAATTGCATTCCTCTGGTTCCAAATGAGCCAAGCTTGAACAAGGAACAATTCAAACTCAGCTATTGATAACCTATCCAATAACGATTCAAACAAAAGGAAAATATCATGGTAAGCATTAGTGCATTTCTGCAAATTGATGGAGCTTCTAGCCCACACATCCTGTGCTACCCTACATTCCTAAATTGCATGTAATGCAGATTCGGGCAAACCTATACAGCATTGACAACCATTATCTGAAATTATTCTTCTTCGAACAAGGTTCACTTGTGTTGGTGAAATGTCTTGGCATGCTCTCCACCTGAAAACCTCTATTTTATTTGGCACATGCAGCTGCCAAATATTCTTCCACACCTGCTGACCACCGATACCTCTAGAGCTTTCAACCCAATCATCTTTTCTCATCACTTTCCTTGCTACATGGTACCCAGACTTAACTGAATACATCCCATTCTTGTTTTGCAGCCACACAAACGAGTCAGGTACATCTCTTCGGCTTAGAGGAATTCTGCAAATAGCTTCGGCTTCCTCATCAACTTGATGAATTTAAATCTATCATGTCCACTCCTTAATGGTTTCTTTTATCAGTAGGCTAAGACAACAATTGACTTTTTGTGTAAATAGAATTTGAATTCCAAATCTCTTATTAACAAGCTAAGACAACAATTTATCTCTTATTTATCGACAAAAAACTTTATAAGTTGAGCTAATTGTAATTAAATAACTACATTGAATTTAATTTATGTTGAAAAATATATTATTATTTATGTTTATTAATCAAATGAAACCAAACCCAAAAAAAAAAAAAAAAAAAAATCAGTTCCCCTTTTCTTTTCTCCTTTTTTTTTTTTAAATTAATTTTTTTGGTTATTATAAATAATTTGGTCTGTTCACTTTTTTTTTTCTTTTTTTTTTTTTTAACACGTGAAAATAAAGAAGTAATCCCTTTGTAAAAAATAAAATTATTAATTCCTTTTCTGAACAGAAAAAGGAAATCCATACTTTAGTCCTTAAATCTAATGGAACCAAACTGATCACTTGGGCCTAATATAAATAAACGTGCAAATTAGAATTAGAGGGAATTAGGGAGAAAGAAACGAAACTTTGCTCATAGTGTTTGTTGTTTTGGATTTTGATTTTAGGGGATGGGGTGTGACTTGTGAGATTGTTTTGGAAGATCAAGATGGCACATTTGGGAATAGAAATTACCTCTAGCAAAGCCAAACACCAGCCCAACGGTCACAGCCCAAATTAGAACCACCGCCTTATTCAAATTTCCTATTCCTATTCGTAAAACAAGTGCTTCACAACACCGCCATTCTTCAATTGTGCTTATAAATAAGCGCAAATAAATTGTTTGCTCAATTTCAGTTCTTTCTTGCTCTAAGTCCTGAGAAACTTTGATATCAAAATACAATATGGATGGTGTCTCTCTTCCTTTGATTGTGGTAAGACAATTGTGGAAACACAATCTTTTAAAGGAGTTTGATCTCATCAAAATTGCAGGGATGACTCATAGAATGGTGGCTTTCGACACTGAATTCCCAGGTGTTGTTTTCAGCCCAATGAGCATTGACGAGCGAGAGCTTGGAAAACTACCTTCTTCCTTGAACTACAACATTATCAGAGATAATGTGGGTGCTTCCAAAAATTTTCAGTTGGGTTTGGCACTCTGTGACGACAAAGGATCATTGCCCAATTTCAGTACCAAGTATCAATACGCTTGGGAGTTTAACTGCAGAGATTTTGATGTCTATAATGATATCCAGAACACGGAATCAATCGAGTTACTTGAAAGCCAGGGAATCAATTTCGACAAGAACTTGAAGGAGGGTATTGATTCTGCTGACTTTGCAGCATTGATGTTGAAATCTGGGTTGTTGGGCAATCACTCTGCTTTCGCTTGGGTTACCTTTCACGGTGCCTATGACATTGCCCACTTGATGAAAATCTTGATCCGACAACCACTGCAGTATAATCTGATGGGGTTTATGAACCTGGTGTAGTGCTTATTTGGGAAAAGGCTTTTCGATCTGAAGCATATGATGAAGTTCTTTGATGGCCTTTATGGGGGTTTAGAGACTGGCTAACAGATTGGGAGTGGAACGCGTGGCTGGGAAGAGTCACCAGGCTGGTTCGGATACCTTGTTGACTCTACAAACTTTCAGGAAGTTCTTGGATTTATACTACAAAGAAAAGAACAATGGTGGACTCAGACATAATGGCCATTTGTTAACAGGGATGCAGTGTGTTCTTCACGTCTTGGAGTTAAATAATAATCATCGATTGAATAATGTTGGCTTGAAGATGATTGATCCATTTAGTCATGAGTTAAATGTGAATATGTGTAGAGTGTTGGCTTGAAGATGATTAATCCGTTAGTCATGGTCCTGGATTAAATTTGAATATGTGTAAAGTGTAGACAATCATATGCATTATGTAATTGATATTGCATTCAGTAAATATAAAAAAGATTTTTTTTTTCCTGTTTTTGGTTTATAAAATTATAATTTCAATACAATGTCCAATCTATTTAGTTTCTAATTGTTTCATATATATATATATATATATATATATACACATATATATCACCGGTTCTTACTTACTAAGTTCTTGATTTTAAATTATGAGAGGTGACTCATGTGATGGAGCCTAGAGATAGAGAGAGTATTTTGTTAGCTTTGTTCTTTTTGATGTGATATATATATATATATATATATATTCTTTTTCTCCAAAAGTGGGATTGTGGTTGCAAAGTACTCATACATAAATAAACAATCTCCCCCATTGCCTAATCTTCTAGACCAACACGAGAGGGTCGGGCTTGGGTACTTAGAGCTGTTTGGATTGAAGGAGAAAGGAGAGAGAATGAAAAAGAGTCGAATAGAGTTAGCTAAAAAAAAAAAATTAACTTATAAAAAAGAATTAGCTAAAAATTGACTAATTTTAGGTCAAATATACCTTACTCTACTCTAGTTCCCCTCCCTTCCCTCAATTTAAACGAACCATTAGGCTTTCATGAAAATAGCTCATGTACACAAATTGGCAAGACTATAAATGTTATTATTAATAGACAAAAAAATAATGATGGTGGTGTTCTTATATGAGAAATAGTAATAGTTTTTTAAATAAAATTATTATGAAAAAAATTATAAAATTATTTATAAAAAATGAAAAATCTTCAAAGCCAACATTTTTTTCACTCTTTTTATGTTTATTTTTCTCCTTAAAAAAAAAAAAAAAAAAAAAAAAAAACCAATTGACTTTTTGGACAATATTAATTAAAAAAAGTAGATATTCCATTCATTAATGTCAACATAAAAAGCATATTTTTTAATAATAATAAAAATAAAAATAAATTGTTTATACAAATTATCCAAATTTCAACAATTGATACACACATTTACAAATCAGCAAGCATATTTGCAAATTATAACAAATAGAGCAAGTTGCAGACACAACTCAATAGAATTAAAGGTGATAAATTGCTGAGACTCAATTGAGGCAAAATAGACAATAGGACTATTTAGCTACAATACACTAGAAAGTGCTATTGCATTAGAGAACAATAAGAATTGAAGGAGGAATTTCCATTAAAAAATGCAGATTAAAGCTGTGAACCAACAAGCAACTTCCTCCCAACAAAAAGCTATTGCAACAACTTCATCCTCACTTATTCCTTCATTGTCTTTGGAATTAATGAGCTCATTAACATTGGTTGTCAAGCATCCTGATCATCCTCTCAAGCCAAAACCTAATTGTCAATAGATTTATTTAAAGAATTGTGTACGCAAATATATATATTTCAATAACCTTCAGCTAACAGATCTTTGGATACTATAAATTTAACAAAAGAATTTTAACCAAGATATATCATTCAGATGTTTGTTTGGAACGTAAATAAGATTTGAGATTTTAATTGTTTCTTTAGATATTTTAGCAATTTCGTTAAGATAATCAGCAAGATACAAAATTTTGACAGCAGAGAAATAACATCATCACATTCGGAACAACAAAGCCTACAAACTCAATCTAGAGAACTAAGCCATATCAGCTTTACTAATCATATACTTGAAGTTGAAACAACAAAGCCTACAAACTCAGTCTAGACAACTAAGCCATTTATATAAGCTTTAAAACGCATCCCATAGCTAAGAGTCTGTAACAAACCAAAAAATCATTGAGCAACAAAGTCAACAAACTCAATCTATACATCTGAAATAGAACTAAGTGCCACAACATTGAATCAACAACATAATTGAGAAATAAACACAAAGCACAAAATCATTGATGCACGCGCGCGCGCATCTCAAATGAACATATATGAGTAGCAGTTTCAGCTAATTTCAAAATAAGCTTATTCAAATGGTTCATACCATTCAGTTAATTCATGACTCTCATTCAAACTCCTCCACAATATACTATAACAAATGAACATAAATGAGTGGCAGTTTCAGCTAATTTCAAAATAAGCTTATTCAAGCGGTGCCCTTTAAGCTAATTTATGAGTGGCAAATATCAGTGTCAAAATACATTGGAGCAAATTAAGGTGCACATGGTAAAAAAAATTATCTAATTTTGACCCCATGACATAATAACAGAATTAATGATCACTTGAACCAATTTAAGTAGTAACAGTTTACCAAACATAATGATGAAGCAATCACAAGAGTATCACCACACTACAAAAGTAGTAATATATGGTTAAAAAAATCAGTTGTAAGGACTCGGTGACAAAATGGAGGATCTCTTGAACAACTCAAATTAGACTTGTTAAGATGCTCATTGAGGCTCATTCATTAACTACATGAACAATCTTGAAGTTAAGTTGAAGCTTGATTAATTAACGAACCAAACTTCAACAAAGCAGAGCTTGGCTCAATATGTTCCTAAACATCAAAGATAAATACCCTATATGGCTAATATGTCTAACTTCAAAGAAATTTGTATTCAAAAAATGAATTTATATCATGTTTTGAAAATTATTGCTGTTGTACATAAATTAATCGGTAAATATTTTATATAGAGTTTGTTGGCTATTTTACACTAAGAAAGGTAAAAAGCATAGGTTTCTTAAAGTGTACTACCATTAGGTACAAATACATAGTGCCTGTTAGCTATTAGCTTTACTACACCTCGGGCACTCACCTCCACCCATTCTTTTTTTGATAGGTAATAACAAATTTATTGATAATAGAAGTACAATGGATTTACGATAGTAAACTCACTGCACTGAAAAAAATACAAACCAATCAAAAAGAAAGGCTAACAGAATTAAGAAAATTAAACAAAGAATGACAATGCGTAAACCCCCAAATACGGGACCACTCAAACAAAGTCCTAAGCAGCAAGGACTTCACACAATCTACAAGTCTCTCAGTTTCCTCAAAAGTTCGGGCATTGTGTTCCTTCCAAATTAACCACATAAGACACGCTGGAACCATATTCCACACATTTGAAGTGTGACTACCCAACCAATTCCACCATGCAGAGAGAAGAGAAACAACGTTCTTGGGCATCACCCACTGAACCCCAAACAAACGAAGGACTTCACTCCACAAGGTATGAGCATACTTACAATGGATCAATAAGTGATCCACAGTTTCCTCTTCACATCGACAAAGGCAGCACCAATTAACAAGAGGTAAATCCTTCTTAACAAGGTTGTCTATAGTAAGAATCCCACCCCTAGCAGCTGTCCATAAAAAGAAAGCCACCCTTTTAGGGACCTTAACACACCAAATGCTCTTCCAAGGAAAAGACACCGACTGGGCTGCTAGCAATGAAAAATAGAAAGAGCGCACATCAAAAACACCACTACGGTTCAATTGCCATATCATGGTGTCATCACCCCCTCTAGGTAGCTTGGATGAGATATGCGCAAAAAAATCATAAAAGATCCCTGTCTCCCAATCCTGAAAAGCACGACGGAAACGTAAGTTCCAGCTTCTACCACCCCCATTTGGTGCATAGTCAACCATATCAGAAATCATAGCTGACTTATCCATAGTAATAGCAAACATAGCCGGATATAAATCCTTCAGGGCAGTAGGGCTACTCCAAGGGTCATACCAAAATCTGATACGAAAACCCTCACCTGCTGCATACAACACATGACCAAAAAAGCTCTCAACCCCCTTCCTAATGTTCTTCCACATACCACATCCATGCGTCCCTCTGACAACTCTAGTACACCATCCCCCACTGGCCTCCCCATATTTGGAAGCTATAACTTGCCTCCATAAATGTGTGACCTCATTCCCAAATCGCCATAGCCACTTCCCAAGCAAAGCTTGGTTAAATAGCCTAATCTTCCGGATCCCCAAACCACCTACCTCCACGGGCCACACAACTTTCTCCCCAAACCACCTACCTCCACCCATTCTTATAGGAGAAATGTCAATTGACCTATTAATGGAATGAACTTGATTCTTCTAGGATCCTGGGAATCTATATGGGGCTTGTCAACTGACATTTGCAGGGATATTTTTAGTTGTTGTTTTGGTAATTGTCATGGGTTTGAGAAATTTTGTACAAGGGATTAATACATGCAAAACAAGAATTCTTAGTTGAACTATTAAAAGCAAGCAAGAGTCACTTTTTTATGCTATGAAACTTGCAATAGCTCCATTAAAAGCAAGCAAGATGTAATCCACTTGTCAAAAAAAAATCAAAGCTCAACTACAAGTATTTGCTCACACTCAAAAATGAAAAATACATTTCTATTCATTCTTCCAAGCATACAAAAGCAGCAAAACTATTTCTTGATTAAACACAACAGCTAAGTAAAATCCCTCCATGGGCTCTGGCCCATAAACACATTTAGCATTGGTTAAGTCACAGCAAATCTCAATTTTACCACCACTTCCACACCCATCATGTGCCCCATGACGAATATTTCCTAATCCAGCAATAAGTCATTTTCAAACATCTTTAGTTGGTTAAAAGATTGAGAAAACACTTCAGATTTTAATCAAAAGCAATGAAAAATGCTTGGGATAAATACTTAGAACAATGAATACTAAAGAAACACTTAAATGCAGGAGCAAACTACTGCTGATTGTCTCAGTGATAAAAATCTAAACTCCACTTAGGATATATATATTGAACACCAGTATACACAAACTGAAGCTGCCTTAGCAGATTAATCATTTGGCTTGCAGTTTGTTCTGTTTCTAGATCCTTACCAGCACATAGAACCTAAGAAACAATAGCTCATCTTATCCTGTGACAGTAAGATTTTATCCCACACAAAAGAAGTAAGAAAAGACCAAGAAAGAAGCAGGCCTAAAGTCAGAAAGAGGCTACCAAGCAGAGGATTAGAGTGTCAAAGAACATGACAGTTACATTTCATGCCATACAACAGAAATAGTTAAACTTTAAAAAGAAAGGCAATAAGTATTATTGGATTCTAATTATTATTTATTTAAATTGTAAAATTGATATGTTTGTGTATAGGGATCTGATTGTATTAGAGTTCTAATGTCAAAATGGTTGCAATAACAGACACATATAACTTGATTACCTTTTTCTTAAATGTCAAAGTCAAAGCCTTGATAAAAAAAAAGAAAAGAACGTACACATCGATATCAGTACCGAAAAAAAAAATTATGGTAACACAAAGGCTTGATGGGCTAGCTAATGTTTCTTTTAAGCATTTTATCAAACAGTTAAATTGCAAAGCTTTGCATTTGTGTATCAAGTGTAAAGCTTTGCATTTTATCACGAATGTTTAGACAATAAACTGAAGTGTCGTACCCCGGGGGTGGTGTGTAAGTTAGATATCGAGAAAGCTTATGACCATGTGAATTGGGACACTTTGTTTTATTTGTTGGAGAGGATGGGATTTGGGGATAGATGGAGGAGATGGTTAAAGACTTGTGTCTCTACCGTTCGCTTCTCAGTTTTGGTTAATGGATCTCCTGCTAGCTTCTTTGGTAGCTCTAGAGGTCTCAGACAAGGCGATCCTTTGTCTCCCCTCCTATTTCTTTTGATCATGGAGGTCTTAAGCCGTATCATGAAGAAAACTAAGGAAGGTGGTTTCATTCAGGGTTTTCATGTGGGTCCTATTCATTCTACTGGTATCCGTGTTTCCCATCTTTTATTTGCTGATGATACCATTCTTTTCTATGATGCCTCTAGAGAGCAGATTCTATCTATTAGGTTGGCTTTGACTTGTTTTCAAGCTTTTACTAGTTTGAAGGTGAATGTGGGGAAAAGTGAAATTGTCCCTGTTGGGGAGGTGCGTAACATTCAGTCTTTGGCTAATATCCTTCAGTGCAGAGTGGGTAGTTTGCTTATGACTTATTTGGGCATGCCTTTGGGAACTTTGTATAAAATGCCCTCCATTTGGAATCCGATCCTTGAGAGGATGGAAAAAAAACTTTCAGATTGGAAGCGGCTTTATTTGTCAAAGGGTAGTAGACTCACCTTGCTGAAGAGTACCCTTTCAAGCCTTCCGACTTATTACCTTTCCCTTTTTACTATCCCCAAAGCTGTGGTGTCTATATTGGAACGCATTCAAAGGAACTTCTTGTGGGGTTCATTAGTTGAGTGTTTCAAATATCCTTTGGTGGCTTGAGAAAAGGTTTGCTTACCACGTGAGTTGGGTGGTTTAGGAATTTGGAAGTTGGTGCCTTTTAATCAGGCCCTTTTAGGGAAATGGCTTTGGAGGTACGGCCATGAAACCTCTCATCTGTGGTGAAGGGTCATAGCCATGAAATATGGGGAGGGAAAAGGGGATTGGTGCACTAGAGCTTGTAGTAGGGCCCATGGTTGTGGGTTATGGCGGAGTATTAGTGAAGGGTGGGAAACTTTTGCTAAGCATTTCTCTGTTGCGGTGGGGGATGGATCTCGCACTCGTTTTTGGCATGATAAGTGGATTGGGGATGTCCCTCTTAAAAATCTTTATCCTCAGTTATTTTTGTGTTCAGCTAATAAGAAGGCTTGTATTTCTGATGTGTTAAACCCTTTAGTGGGTGATAATGACAGAGTGTGGAATTTAAGATTTCAGAGGGAATTCAATGATTGGGAGTTGGCAGATTCCTTCTCCTTTCTCCATTTCATCCAAACCCAAATCCCTAGGGGTGGAGGGTGTGACAGGCTTTGTTGGGATCTTAATGGTAGTGGGAAGTTTGATACTCGGTCTTTCTATCGTAAGATTCGAAATGCAGCTGCCTCCACCTTCCCTTGGAAGGGTATTTGGAAAGTTAAGGTTCCTAAAAGGGTGGCTTTTTTTATGTGGACAACAATTCATGGTCAAATTCTAACTTTGGATAATCTTATGCTTTGTGGTCGCCCTTTGGCAAATCATTGTTATTTGTGCTGTTGTAGTGCGGAATCTGTGGATCACCTGTTAATTTTATGTCCGATAGCTCATTCTTTGCGGATGTATATGCTTCGGTTATTTGGGATCGTTTGGGTCATGCCAGGTTCAGTTGAGGACTTATTATTCTGTTGGTTTCATTGGCTTGGGAAGCATAGTTCTGATATTTGGGATTTGGTCCCAAGCTGTTTAATGTGGACTATTTGGTCTGAACGGAATCGGCGGGCTTTTGAGGATGAGGGGAAAACTGTGGTTCAGTTATTAGAGTCTTGCCAGAGGACCCTCTTTGATTGGTCTCGATGTTGGGGTTTCTCGGATTGTTCTATCTTACAGATTTTATTTCTTCTATTAGAATAAATTAGGGGCTGTTTTTGTCTTGTTGTTTCTTTTTTCCTTTGTTCACTACCGTGAACTCATTGTTTTTCTCTTGCTTTTCTTATTTTAATAATATTCTCTTATTACTTATCAAAAAAAAAAAAAAAAAAGTGTAAAGGGTGAACATTGGAAGGATTTACTAAATCTTTAAAAAAATATATAAAATAATAAAAATCTAATTAATTGGGCAGCATTCTTAATAATCAAACAATAAGAATCAACCTCATAACAACTAAAAGAAAAAAAATCAAATGAAGAAAAAGACTGAAACAATGCAAAGTCCTTAAAGATCCCAAAATTCCTGAATCCAAATGAACTTTGATATCAATATTATTAAACCCTCTAATCAGTCCCAGCTTTCTTTGCCCAATAAATTCTTATCAAACCCAAATACCCAAAAAGGAAAAAAGAAAAAGAAAGTATAAAAAGTAATTTCATAACAATTTCTAATGACATAAACAGTGCCTCAAAATTACAAACACACTTTCAATCCCACCTTTTTGCTCAAAACTTATCTCAAAAAACTCAATCCCAAAATATTACAAGTACTTAAATAAACAGTTCCACGCCAATATATATACCATTCCAATATTCCAATACATTTCACCATCAGAATTATCCAAAGATTCAAAAGGTAAAACTAAAATTTGAATTAACGCATAGGATGATACATAAATGAAACCCTAGGAGAGAGAAATTTGAAAGCTAAAAGCCTAAAACAGAGAGACAGAGAGAGAGAGAGTTGAGAACCTGTTTGCATCGTTGCAAGGGGGTCACTGTCTTTGTCATCATCGATGAGTGCAGTGCTAGTGCTTGACGGCAAGATCAGATGTGAAGTCCTGACTGAGTCAGATATGGTGGAGTGCTGGACGGTTGAGAGCAGAGAGGTGAAGGCAACATAGAAGAGGATAGGGATTAAAGATGTTGATGCAACATTAATTATGCCCACTGAACAACAAGAACAGTCATCACCTGTGGAAGGGTTCTAGGCTTCTTGGAGTTTAAACATGTCCCCAAATGCCAATTCCAAAACATGAGATAGCAGAAGGAACTAGGAAGATGAAGCAAATCAACTTTCAAACTTATGAAATCAATGGACATCATCACCTGTTGCCCTGTCTCAATTGTTGTCACATACAATTGTACTTTGTTTCCACTGAAAGGCCGAAAAAGGGATTTCAAACGCTCAAGTACTTTGTTCCCATTTATAAACCTCCACCGCCACAGCCACAATAAAATAAATTTTTCTTTGTGGACTGCTTACACAAGCAGGCATTGTATGTCTCAATTTTAGGTGATGACTGGAATTCATAATGCAATTTCAGTTTCCTTTGAAGAGCAAATGAGATGTGCATCCTATAAAGCCACACTGTCAATCATGAGTCAGCTTCTACAACAATAGAAGCCCTTCACATTAGGAAATGTTTTCAATATTTGACAAGAGGATGTGAGTGCAATGTCACTAGGCTTCACAGCTTGAACTGATGTGGAAGACGGCCACATCTACTCTGCAATCTCAAAATCTCTTTTGCAAAACCTTGATTACCAGTTAGCAAAAGCCCATTCAAAACCCGATTGAAAGTGAACTTTCGAGGCAAAAATCCTCTCTCAACCATCTCAATCAACAACTTCCCAGCCACCAACAAATCATCCGATTTCTTCCTCACAAACATCGCACTTATCAAAACATTATACGTATCCAAATTGGGCAAGCAAACCCCACTACCCATCTTTTCAAACACCTCCAAACCCTTTTCTATCTCTCCAGCATCACAAAAATAACGGATCACAATGTTATATGTCTGAACATTCGGCTCACACTCATCTTCCTTCATTCTTCCCATAAACTCCAATGCCCTATCCATTTCACCCGCGTGACACAATCCTCTAACCAACACATTATAAGTCGTCGAATTAGGCACATACCCCTTCCCCACCATCTCTTCAAAAACCAAAACCGCATTTTCCACACTATCCTTCTTACACAAAACCTGAATCAAAGCATTATAGGTCACAACCGAAGGAAGCACCCCTTCCTTAATCATCTCATCAAAAACCTTTCTAGCTCTCTTAATCTCGCCCGCACAACCAAACCCATGAACCAAGGTAGTATAAGTAACAACATCAATCCCACATTTCCTTTTCTTCATTTGCAAAAAGAATTCCCAAGCTTCCTTAATCTGACTAGCTCTAAAATACCCTTTAAGCATTATATTATACGTCGTTAAGCTTGGATTCAATCCCTTCTCAACCATTTCCTTCAACACCTCCAATGCCTTAGGCGTCCGCTTAATCAAACAAAACCCATTTGCAATTATATTATAGCTAACACAATCAGCCTTAAACCTACCCTTTAACATCTTAAACAAGTTATGAGCCATTTCAACGCGTTTCGATTTGCACAAAATGTCAAGAATAGTGTTGAACGAATTCAAGTCCTGAAAACAACCGTGTTCGTGCATTGACATGAAGAGTTTGAAGGCTCTATCGGGTTTACCTGCGGCTGCGAACCTTTCGGCGATAATGGCGAAGGTTTTCGGGCTTGGGCCGAGGCGGCGAGAGCGCATTCGGGCCACGAGGCCCCACAACGCCTTGTAGTCGCGCATACGGGCGGCGATGTCGATGGCGTGGTCGAATGAGGCGGCGGAGTGAGTGAAATTGGCGTCGTGGTGGTGGTGGTGGTCTAGGGTTTTGAAGAAGTGGAGGGCTTTGGGTCCGTGGTTCCAGAGGAGCTTGAGGGTTTTGTTGACTAGGTCTTGGGTCCATTGGATTTGAGGGTCTTGGAGGGTTTGGGTTAGGGTTTTTGGGTCGGAGCTGAGGATTAGTTTAGCTAAGGTCGCGGCGTCTTGTGGCGGAGGCGGTGGTGGTGGTGCGGTGGTGAGAGAGTGGCGTGGAAGTAAATATGGGGGTTTTGGAGGGTGGGTTTTGAGATGGGAGAGTGGTGAAGTAGATCTTTGAAGCTGAGTGAACATTTTCGATTTTCTCAGTCTTCAACCCACGAGTTTTTCTTATCCGTTATTTTCTAGTTGGGCTCCAACTAGTTTTGGGCCTTTATCACTCTCGTTAATATGGCTGTAAGTGGGCCGAGCCGACTTATACTCAAGTGTTAAAAGCTTAGGTATAACTTATTATCAAAGAAGATTAAAGGTTCACAAACTAACTTAGCTATAGTGCACTAAACTCATTGAAATGTTGACATCGTCAATTTTCCAATGGGTCTAATGCTCATGTGTATTGGAGCCAATCTTTACCTATATGTTCAAATTTTGTTCATTTCTTTCCTTGTTCACAATTTACTTAATTCATTTATTGTATGCTAAAAATAAAACATTTAATTCATTTTTTTTTCCATATATTTTAAAACCCTTATAAAATTTTGTACCTGTTCATAAACAAATGAATAATCTACAAATTCATAACAATTTAATATCATACAAACCTATTTACAAATTTATATGATTCAATCAAAAGTCTATATAAATAAATTTTTATACATGTATGTATATATAAATATAACATTATATATAATTGAATCAGCCTCACGTTTGTTAATTAGTTCACAAATGCATTATAATGTCAAGGCTGACTTGTTTAATAGCAAGCATAAACTTGGACTTTTGAACTTAAATAATCATGAATAAATAATCTTGGAAATGAAAAAGTATGAATTTGTTTTAGGAAGAAGCTGTTTGTGTTTAAGGACCAATTTGGTTATTTTTCAATTGTCTCGAATGTATTTGGCATTAACTCAAACCTCAAGATAGTTGGTTAGAATTTACCCAAAAATATAATATTATATAATTAAATCAAGCCTTGCATTCACAAATATATTATAATGTTGAGGTTGACTCGTCTAACAGCGAGCATAAAATTGGATTTAAGCTTAATTAGTTTGCTAAATAAGTGAACATAAACTTGATTAAGTTTTCTCATAATTAAATTGGGTCATTAATAACTCTACTCGGCCCAGCCCACTACTAAAGAGTAGAGTGTGAAAGACCCACAAAACAGGTCAGGCCCTCGGCTACCATATATACTTTCAAAAACCTGGGCGCGGAACACGGCGCACGTTAGAGGCAGCCACAGTTTGATTTTTTTGGAAAGGTTTTTATTTTTGTGGTTTGTTTTTTGAATGAACAAAAGCACAAGCAATTAAGCTTTGCACATAGAGAGAGAGAGAGAGAGAGAGAGAGAGAGAGAGATGAATTCAAAAGAGAGTTGTAGAAGTGAGCTCCGCATTGCGATTCGTCAGCTCAGTGATCGTTGCCTTTACACTGCTTCCAAATGGTATTCATTTCTAACTCCAAACCCTAAAACCCTAAACCGCAATTTCTCTCTCCATCTATGGACTTATTATTTTTTTGAAAAGTGCTTTTGTTGCTTCTGTTCTGTAAGCACTTACTACTTCATATACTTGTTTTTTTCATATAGATTAATGTTCTTTTGTTTGAATTCTGGTGTTTGTGTATCTAATTAGTGTTATACTTACTGTCTTTATGCTCCATTTGGTAACTAAGCAACTTGATCAATAGGAAAACGAATAGTCATAATGTAATACCCTATCCAGAATCTCTAATTTAACTAACCCAAGTGCATATTTTTCATTTCTCTTGTCAAAATTGATGTAAAAAAAGTAAAAACCTTGTTTTTTCAAAATTATATTCCTGCTTTTTAATTTTCAGAAAATGGGAATGTGAAAATATATTGCTATTTTGCTACCCCATTTGTTTTTTTTTTCCTTGTTTTAATCATCAAATATTTGTTTAATTTTATTGCCAATGGATTTTGATTTGTTGGGTCTATGGTAATGCAGGGCAGCAGAACAGTTGATGGGTATCGAGCAAGACCCGGCAAACTTCACGCCTTCAAACACCAGATTCCAGTGGGGAAGCTCAAGCATTCGCAGGAGATTCCGCACGAATGAGATCACTTCAACACCCATTGCTGGTGTGTCGTACGTGTCCACTCCTGTGATGGAGGAGGATGATGCTGTGGATGGTGACTTTTACCTTCTGGCTAAGTCTTACTTTGACTGCCGAGAGTACAGGAGGGCTGCTCATGTGCTACGGGACCAAACTGGGAAGAAATCTGTGTTCTTGCGTTGTTATGCTCTTTATCTGGTTTGTTGCATACTCTTCTAGCTGTATAACTTATATTGTTTGTTCTGTTTTAGATTGGATATTATGTGATGGTGGGTTTTGATGCATTAGGAATGAGACTTGTTTTCCTCATTGTGTTATTTGTTGATTGTAGGAAATAAATCGATAAGAGATTCAATTTGGTAGGATTTAGGGAAAACACTAGTTGGTTCAGGATGATAGTCTTTAGAATTCTTATTTTGAAGCCTTTTCTAAGTCTTCCCTTTTTTATTTGGGTGGCAGCATGTAAAGTTGTCGTCAATGGAGTTGAGTCATTACTACCCAAGGTTAGTGGTTGGTGCTACAAAAAGTATCAACTATGCAATAATTGGACTTAATACCCAGTACCAAAAAGAAGCATGGTATAATGAGGTTTTGTTTAGATGAGAAATGGTGGCCAGACATGAGACTTGCTTCAATGTTTGATTTAGGTGTGTTATCCCTTTTTCAGGTTTGAATTTTGGGCTAAGTGCCTACGGTTTTGCAATGGCTGCAACAAAGACTGAAAATACTTATGCATAAATTTGATCACTAGCAGCAAGTCATGAAGGGTGCATAATTTCTCTTGCCCACCCAAATTGTAAGAAAATTAAAGAATCTCATGGTATTTGTGAGATAGTAAGGGGTTGTACAGTTCTTTATTTTCCTACTTTGATAAATTTTTGATCTGTTATGAATGGCGTTAGAGCTACTTCTATTTATTGTTCTATGTTAGCATGTTAATATAAAATAGTAAAAATAACTAGAAGTAACTCTAACAAATGGCATGATACCTGTTGTTTTTCAAGGATATATGGTCTATTAGATCTTTGTTTTTGCCTTTTTGTACATTTCCTATGTACTGGGCTGTGTGTTTTTAATAAAATTTTTATGTTACTTATAAAAAAAGAAGAAGTTTTATATGTATAAATACTCTTATTCTCATTGTTTCATTAAGGCTGGGGAAAAGCGGAAAGAAGAAGAGGTGATAGAACTTGAGGGACCCTTGGGTAAGAGTGATTCTGTGAACCACGAATTGGTCTCTTTGGAGCGCGAGTTATCAACACTACGCAAGAATGGCTCAATCGATCCATTTGGATTGTACTTATATGGTCTTGTTCTCAAAGAGAAAGGCAGCGAGAATGTTGCTCGTACAGTTCTTGTTGAGTCTGTGAATAGCTACCCTTGGAACTGGAATGCATGGTCAGAGCTGCAGTCTTTGTGCACTACAATTGACACCCTGAACGGCCTAAATCTCAACAACCATTGGATGAAGGACTTCTTTCTTGCCAGTGCTTACCAAGAAATTAGGATGCACAGCGAATCTTTAGCAAAATATGAATATCTACAGGGAACTTTTGGTTATAGTAATTACATCCAGGCTCAAATTGCAAAAGCCCAGTACAGTTTGAGGGAATTTCAACAAGTTGAAACAATATTTGAAGAACTTCTAAGAAATGATCCTTACCGAGTTGAAGACATGGATATGTATTCCAATGTGCTCTATGCAAATGAGTGTTCTTCTGCCCTGAGTTACCTTGCCCATAGGGTATTTATGACTGATAAATACAGGCCTGAATCTTGTTGCATTATTGGCAATTACTATAGTTTAAAGGGGCAGCATGAGAAGTCAGTTATGTATTTTAGGAGGGCACTCAAATTGAACAAAAATTATCTGTCTGCTTGGACACTTATGGGTCATGAGTATATTGAGATGAAAAATACTCCAGCTGCTGTGGATGCCTATCGACGGGCTATAGATATAAATCCATGTGATTATCGAGCATGGTATGGACTAGGACAAGCTTATGAGATGATGGGCATGCCATTCTACGCCCTACATTACTTCCGAAAATCTGTATTCTTGCAGCCAAATGATTCTCGGTTGTGGATCTCAATGGCTCATTGTTATGAAACTGATCAACTTCGCATGCTTGAGGAGGCAATTAAGTGTTACAGAAGGGCAGCAAATTGTAATGACAGGGAAGCAATTGCCCTGCACCAACTAGCAAAGTTGCAATATGAACTTGGGCGTCCTGAAGAGGCAGCATTTTACTACAAGAAGGACTTGGAGAGGATGGAAGCTGAAGAGAGGGAAGGACCAAATATGGTTGAAGCTTTGCTTTATCTTGCTACGTACTATAAGACCCAGAAGAGATTTGAGGAGGCAGAGGTGTATTGTACCCGTCTTCTGGATTTTACTGGCCCAGTGAGTTCTTAGTATTTTGTTTCCCCCCTTCTGTCAATGTTTTACATAAAACCCATGTCACTAATTTTTTGAATATGAATCACTGATTTTGCACTTTTTGTCCATGATTGCAGGAGAAGGAAACAGCAAAGAGTTTACTTCGAGGAATGAGAACAACACAATCTGGTTTCCCTTCGATGGATGTTGAGCACTTCTCTCCCTGAATTTTTTGTTTCCAAATAGATGTACATGTATGCCTCTACTCCCAGTTTCTGGCTTATGGAAATCGATGAATGATAAAAAGCTTGGGATGAGATCAGAATGCAACCATATCTTGAACGCTGCTGAACAAATTGATGTATTTTCAATTGTAATCTAATTAATTATTTTCATAGTGGGATAGATGCTGCCCCAATGGAATGTTTCAGTCTGAATGTGGTGCTGCAGATATATAGGAAACAAGTTTGAAGTTTGGAAAGTATATTTCTTCCTTATTTGGAGTTGCTGTACACTAGAACTTGATTGTTGACTAGAAGACCAATGTAATTCTTCTGAAGTTTAATCTGTTGTGATCGTTCATCAATGTCATAGAAGAAGTAAGAATGCTGTTCTTGTTTTGTGTTCTCCATTTCATGAGACATTTTGCAGCTGTAAATTATAATGAATTTCTTAATCTCATAACTGTAAGTCTCTTGCTTGCTTACTGTCTTCTTCTTCTTTTAGGTGGGTAGGTGGATTCAGTGGTTAAGATGTTGCTTTGGAAGTCAGGATCCAAATGATGATAAATTTTGTATACATTCAGTTGCACAGGGTTTGAAATTGTCATGAGCCTATCTGGACAGTAATTGTGAGAACAGGCTGGACCACTTTATGATAGCTATAATGGTGTCCAAGGAAGCTCTGTTCTTCAGGTGTGCTGTTTGTGCAGTATTCCTTTTCCTTATGATTCTTCAGAGGCACGTGTTTGATACTATCTGCAAAGTGCAAGTGAAAGAGATGACATGGGGACTAGCTATGGTAGGCATTTCTCATGCAGAGAACTGTGAGAGGAATTTCATGCACTTGTAAGATACTTGATACTCAAAATGATTATAGTTATCTTTAGAAGGGACTAGTCAATAACTTTTGTTACTTAATTTGTGGACTTTTTTTATTTTTATTTTTTTTGGGACGAGTCATATTTTATTACCAAAACACAATCTACAACACGTAGCAAAAGCTGCTGCATACAAAAAGAGCAAAAGCTAGGCAATTGCATTTCTATTGGATAATGTTGATGACGACTACAATCCCGTCCCAACTCGAAGAGCTAGATTAATTATAAATCATCCCCTACCTTACCCTTTCAGACACCAGAGAAGTTACCTGTCCACTCCTATCAGTGGTCAATAAGAATTTAGAACCTTCTTCGCCCTGGTCCTAGAATCACTCCCTCTTTGGACCTCCACCAAAAATAGTGGCAGGCAAAAGCATGCATTTCAACATACAAATTCAAAATTGGAGTGACCTTTTATCCATTTCAGCCTTTTTGAGCACAAAAAACAGTTGACATGGGGTAATTTTTGAGGTCTAGTGTTCATTGTCATGGTTCCTTTTGAGCTTTTGCAATAAATCAATTTGTCTTGCTTTATTATTCGTGACCTTAATTTGCATTCAGCTAGGGACCTTAGGAAAAGTGTACTTGTAACCAAATCAAAATTAATAGTTATGAAAACTTCCCAACTTCAGAAAGAGCAGCAGTTATCTCCTCACAGACAAATTTATGATAATTTAAGAGAATAAAATTCCCA